>NC_056433.1:41254562-41854562 GCF_018296145.1 Oncorhynchus tshawytscha | reverse complement strand
TCGTTTCTCTTTGCTGTTCTTGCCATATACGGACTTGGTCTTTTACCAAATAGGGCTATCTTCTGTATACCCCCCTACAGTACCTTGTCATAACACAACTGATTGCCTCAAACGCATTAAGATGGAAAGAAATTCCACAAATGAACTTTGAAGAAGGCACACCTGTTAATTGAAATGCATTCCAGGTGACTACCTCATGAAGCTGGTTGATTGAATGTCAAGAGTGTGCAAAAGCTGTCATCGACACTATTTGAATCTCAAAAATAAAATATATTTTGATTTGTATAACACTTTTTTGGTTACTACATGATTCCATATGTGTTATTTCATAGTTTTGATGTCTTAACTATTCTATTCTATAATGTAGAAACTAGTAAAAATAAAGAAAAACCCTTGAATGAGTAGGTGTTCTAAAACTTTTGACCAGTAGTGTATGTATATATTTAGACATTGTAGTCATTGTTATCACCGCTACGTTGTTGGTTGAAATTTCAACACAGAGCATAAATACACATTTTCCTAACAGGCATAGGGATAACAGTTTTATTTACCTGATACCTTCTCTCATTTGTCATCATGCAAATATGGGGAGCTACTGTAGAGTTGCAGGCAGCCAGGCAGCAGTCCCGTTGATGCAAACCATCTCCAATATGTGTATGTACAGTACAAACAAGCTTATGAATGGGCAGCTATTTGGCCTGTTCATGTTTATCCTATTAACTGTAAGCAAGCCAAAACAAGCCACGACACCAAAAATAAATGGAGACCAACAAACAAATGCAAATAAACTGCGAGGTGGGAACTGGAAGAGGTTGACTGAGTTAAGGTCAACCCTGCTTAAATTACATCAGTCCAACGTCTTTCTGTTTTTGTTTTGTGAAAAGTTTTTTTGTGCGTTTAGGTATTCATGTATTCGGAATCAGACATCTTTATAGCTGAAACATATGAATAGTTAATATACTGCCATCCTCAGTGCATCCTTACAATAAACCCCAGCTTGGATAGTTGGAAGTATGGACCACTTCCAAGCGTAGACATAGAATGAGTAGATTATATTTCTATGGTTCAAATGCCTGAAAATGTACTATACTGTATTACTCCGGTGTGCACATTGAAAGATTGGATCAATGGAATTAAATTTGTCACGTTCGTTGTAAGGAGGAGACCAAGGAGCAGCGTGGTAAGCGTACATTCTTCTTAAAGGACGAAACACTGAACAAACTAACAAAATGATACGTGAAGCTAATATGGATAGTTCAGACAGGCAACTCAACACACAACAAGAACCCACAAAATACCCAAGGAATATGGCTACCTAAATTTGGTCCCCAATCAGAGACAACGATAGACAGCGGCCTCTGATTGGGCACGAATTCAGGCCACCAAAGACCTACATATAGCTAGACTTACAAAACCCCTAGACAATACAAAACCTAACATACCCACCCTAGTCACACCTGACCTGACCAAAATAATAAAGAAAACAAAGATAACTTAGGTCAGGGCGTGACAGTACCCCCCCCTCCCCCCCAAAGGTGCAGACTCCCGACCGCAAACCTGAACTTATAGGGGAGGGTCCGGGTGGGCATTTACCCTCGGTGGCTGCTCTGGTTCTGGATGCCACCCCCTTCTTTACACTGGTCCCTCCGCCTTTGTAGAGCTGGACCCTCGATTATCGCTGGAGTCTCTGGACTGCGAATCATCCCCGGAGGCCCCTGACCGGGGACTGTCGCTGGACACCCTGGGTTGGGGACCTTCGCTGGAGACCCCGGGCTGGGGACCATCACTGGAGAATCCAAATGCTCATGCAGGTCCAGCCGAACGTCGGACAAAAAGTTCAAGAAGTTATATTACAGGTCGTAGAAACATTTCAAACTAAGTATAGAATCAATCTTTAGGATATTTTTATCATAAATCTTCAATAACGTTCCAACCGGAGAATTCCATTGTCTCTAGAAAAGCCATGGAATGCAGGTCACTCTCATGTGAAATGCGCATGACCAGGACCTGGCTCTCTGACAGACCACTGACTCAAAGAGCTCTCATCCGGCCCCACATCACAGTAGAAGCCTCATTCAAGTTTCTAAAGACGGTTGACGTCTAGTGGAAGCCTTAGGAAGTGCAACATAACCAATATCCCACTGTCTATTCAATAGGGGCTGGGTTGAAAATCGACCAACCTCAGATTTCCCACTTCCTGTTTGGATTTCTTTTCAGGTTTTTGCCTGCCATATGAGGTATGTTATACTCACAGACATCGTTCAAACAGTTTTAGAAACTTCAGAGTGTTTTCTATCCAATACTAATAATAATATGCATATATTAGCAACTGGGACTGAGGAGCAGGCCGTTTACTCTGGGCACCTCTGGGCACCTTTCATCCAAGCTACTCAATACTGCCCCTGCAGCCATAAGAAGTTAACTGACTTGCCTAGTTAAATAAAATAAAGAAATGCTGATCCCCAGTTATTTACGATGTTGAAATTAATGTATCTTAGCGTGGGACTCTCGGGGAGTGGATGCCCTCCTTATGAGGCATGTGACGCTCTGAGGGGTTGAGGGGATGAGATGCAGTGAGAGAACGATTGAGAAACTTATTCAAATCCCCCTCATAGATTAGAAAGCTGTCTAACAAGCCTCCCTGCAACTTTGGAAGTCTGAGGGTTTTGACACATGTCAGAAACGGGAGGTAATCCACTTGGAATTTACAAATGATTCGAAATAGAGTGACGGTAGAGAGGGGACACAAACTCGCCTTGCGTGTCATCGGGCGCCGATTATTCATAAACCGCACATGCAAATAAGGTGGCATTTTAAAAGCCCGCACGTTGGGTTGCCAGGCTTTGATTTTGTAATTGTTTAAGATGAATGGAGAGGGGCTTATCTTCTCACAGCCCATCAACACTGCAAATATTGTTTTGGATAATTCGCAATGGGATTTAATGATCTAGGCTATATAGTTTCCAAAGGATGAATCACTATACACTATAGATGAATCACTATACAGTTACAGTATACTGTTTACTATACACTCAGAAATAAAGGTTTAGATTTGTTCTTAAAGGGGTACAAACACTTTACACTATAGTGGTACCCTGTAAGGTATGTCCTTTGAACCTTTAATTATAGGAACATAATTCTACCTTAAAAAGAGCCAATAGTGTACCTTAGGGGACAAGATAGTACAGGTACAAAAGCGTACCTTTAGAAAAGGTATAAATGTGTCTTTTTAGGGTACCACCATAATAAAAAAATCTGTTTGTTCCTTTTGAGTGGCAAAAAAGTACCTCTTTTTTGGGTGTTGGGTGTTTTAACACTGTATGGGGTATAGCCTTAATTGCATATTTCACGACTGTGTTTGCTAGTGACAGAGACATGGTTGTTGAATGCAATGGCTTTCAGTCCTGTAGTTTTTATCAAGTGAGTGTTGATTATTTTATCATAGAAATTAAACTCTGGTTTCTCCTCATTACGCACAACCCTGTGTGGTGGAGATTTATCTGGAGTTGTGTCCCTCTCTCTACCCTCTCTGGTGTCTTTTCATTGGACGGACTAGTGGACACTGCTAGTAACATTGGCTCGAGCACGGCTGGTGTAGTTCCCCAAGTCCACGGACTACTCCGACACCGGAAGGCCTGGGGAAGAAGGAACGGTAACAGTGGCTTGAGCGTGGCCCGACCTGACTCCTTAGTCCATGGACTACCCCGACACCTGAAGGGCTGGGGATGAATGAAAGGTAACAGTTTCTTGACCGCGGCCTGACCTAACTCCCCAGTACACGGACCACTCTGGACTCCACCCCCCAGCATCCAGAACCAGCACCGGCCTAGCTGCTTGAGAAGATGATGGACTGCAGGCCTCGAGGTGAGTAGAAGCTCTGTCATGGCTAGCCTTTACTGCTTCTACCCCTTCAGCCCGCCTCCCCTGCTTCTTTTGGTGCCACCAACCTCCTGTGGCCTTCACTACTCCCAGCACCTCCCATTATTTTACCAAGTCAGTACAGAGGGCCACCAGGCAGTCTGTTGGGAGGCATATCAAGACATTTGAACAGCCAAGAACCATCCAACAACACAAAAGACCCGCTAGATGCCCTCATCCACCTCTGCAACGGAATGATCAAACGCGGGCCGGGACCCCCACAATAACTCATCACCATGACCCTGATAATACACCTAGAAAAGAAAGACACACTCTAGATGATTGTACATGGTTGCCTCCTGACTAGGGAATTCAATTCATCCATAAACGGCACAAAGTACGTACAGAGATTTGCCCCCACAGATGCACTTACACTGAACACACCTATCAACTGTTTGTGAGTGCACTGTGGCCAGGAGGGTTTGGGCCCTGTGTGTTCCCTCTGTCCTCCAGCCTCTAGAATCCAGCCTTGCCGCCGCATTGCTCCTCCTCCAGCACCAGCCCAGGCCAATGGACATACCCTCCACCACCACTCCCTCCTGCTCCCTCATCATCCCTTTCCCCATTCCTCCCTCTACACTTATCCCTCTCACAGAACCAGAACCAGGAACCATTCATCACCACACCAGAAGAGGCGTGGTGGAAGGGACAAAGATCTAGACCTATGCCCAGAGCAAGCAGGCTACAAAAGAGTACCATCATCAACCTCCAGGTTCTGAGATTCCAAGTGCATCTCTCCTCAGGTTGTCCTTCCTCCCTTCTGCAGCTTCCAGCATCAGACCCAGTCACAGAACCAGAACAAGAGGCGGTGACAGCTGTGTAGGCGACATGACAACTGGGCAGAGTTCCGAACCTTCGACAGGATCATGTGACAAAAGCATTCGTTTTGATTGGCTGTTGCGTGCAACTAGTTGCATAAAGTTTAAATGTTTCATGGCTGGATGCAGCCAAGTTGCAGATGAGTTGCTTATTAGTTAAAGGGGTGTGTTTCACAAAGAAATCAAAATGCAACTCTGAGTACCTCCCCGACCCTTCACCGAATGTGGACATATTCGGGGCCGTCTGGTTAACCAGAAACCGATGGATTGGACGAGAACACACATGGGTAAAGCGGCAGTTTGAAAATTCGGCATTGGCTTTGATACTCTTATTTGTTGATCCAGTCGATCCATTTGCTGATGACTTCGTTCTGTCACTATAAACGACTTCAATGTATGTTGCTAACGACAGAGCAGTGGAATAATTTAGTATGAGTTGTCGTTCTAGTTACCTATAGAGCTGTGGGAAACTGTAATTGCCCAACCCTGATCCAAACCATTGAAACAGGAATAACCATCTCAGTAAATCAAACTACTAACAGATTGGATTAGTTTTGTTATGCATTTTATTTACAGTGCATTCAGAAAAATATTCAGACCCCTTGACCTTTTCCACATTTTGTTACATTACATCCTTATTCTAAAATGTATTAAACTGTTTCCCCCCTCATCAATCTACACACAATACCCCATAATTACAAAGCAAAAACAGGTTTTTCAATTTTTTTGCACATTTATTAAAAATACAAAACTAAGATGTAACATTTACATAAGTATTCAGACCCTTTACTCAGTACTTTGTTGAAGCACCTTTGTCAGCGATTACAGCCTCGATATTTGGCGTATTTGGCGAGATTCTAATAGATTAAATAAAACATTTCCTCCATCAATCTACAAACAATACCCTATATTGACAAAGACAAAACAGGTTTTAGACATTTTTGATCATTTATTAAAAAAAAGGAAAAAAATGAAATACCTTATTTACATAAAGCATTCAGACCCTTTGCAAACTACCTTTCATCCAGGACACCTACAGCACCCGATAACATAGTAAGGCCAAACATATCATCAAGGACAACAACCACCTGAGTTCACCCTGCTATGATCCAGAAGGCGAGGTCAGTACAGGTGCATCAAAGATGGGACCGAGAGACTGAACATAAGCTTTTATCTCAAGGCCATCAGACTGTTAAATAGCCATCACTAGCACATTAGAGGCTGCTGCACAGGATTGTGTTGAGGCACAGATCTGGGGAAGGGTACAAAAACAATTCTGCAGTATTGAAGGTCCCCAAGAACACAGTGGCCTCCATCATTCTTTTATTTTATTTCATTATTATTTTTTGGCACTTTTTCTCCCCTTTTTGATGATATCCAATTTGTAGTTACAGTCTTGTCCCGTTGCTGCAACTCCTGTACAGTCTCGGGAGTGGTGAGGTCGAGAGCCATAAGTCCTCAGAAACAGGACCCCCGCCAAGCCGCACTGCTTCTTGACACACTGCTCGCTTAACACGGAAGCCAGCCATCCAATACGTCGACCTGCCACAAGGAGTCGCTAAAGCACGACGGGACAAGGACCTCCAAGCTGGCCAAACCCTCCCCTAACCCGGATGAAGCTGGTCCAATTGTGCACCACATCATGTGTCTCCCAGTTGCGGTCGGTTGCTACACAGTCTGGGATCGAACCCGGGTCTCTAGTGACACCTTAGACCACTGCGCTATCATTCTTAAATGGAAGAAATTTGGATCCACCAAGACTCTTCCTAGAGATGGCAGCCCGGCCAAAAGGAGCAATCCGGGGAGAAGGACCTTGGTCAGAGAGGTGACCAAGAACCCCAAGGTCACTCTGACAGAGCTCCAGAGTTCCTCTGTGTTGATGGGAGAACCTTCCAGAAGGACAACCATCTCTGCAGCACTCCACCAATCAGGCCTTTATGGTAAAGCACCCAGACGGAAGCAACTCCTCAGTAAAAGGCACAACAGCCTGCTTGGAGTTTGCCAAAAGGCACCAAAAGGTCTCTCAGAACATGAGAAACAAGATTATCTGGTCTGATGAAACCAAGATTGATCTCTTTGGCTTGAATGCCAAGCGTCACGTCTGGGGGAAACATGGTACCATCCCTACGGTGAAGCATGGTGGAGGCAGCATCATGCTGTGGGGATGTTTTCAGCGGCAGGGACTGGGAACTCGATTGAACATCGGGTTCAAGCTAAATAGCTTTTTCAGGATCTGGTGACCCATGCCAAATATTTTCAGTCACCTGAGAGGGAAAAGGTGTTGTCGTGACCCCTTCACGACTATCTTGGTGTTTTTGTACCATGATAGTTTGTTGGTGATGTGTACACGAAGGAACTTGAAACTCTTGACCCCCTCCACTACAGTCCTATCAATGTTAATGGAGGCCTGTTTAGCCCTCCTTTTCCTGTAGTCCATGACCATCTCCTTTGTCTTGTTCACATTGAGGGAGAGGTTGTAGTCCTGACACCTGATGCCAGTTCTCTGACCTCCTCCGTATAAGCTGTATCATCTTTGACGGTGATCAGGCCTACCACTGTTGTGTCGTTAGCAAACGTAATGATGGTGTTGGAGTTGTTTTGTTGTTTGTTGTGTCAATTGTTGTTTTATATTTCAGTTCATAGACCCGATGTCAAGGTATTATTGGGACATCAAAAATCTGTTCCCAACTGATTTGAATTTTCTACAATAATGCTGTCAAACCTTTCGACTTTAATTGAAACTGATACATTTTTGGATTTACAATAATCATTTTAAGCCATTTAGGATTTTTTTTATGGGTGGCAGACCGACTAATTCTTTAATTTCTTCTTTAATTTCTTCTTTAATTTCTTAATTTCTTCTTTTTTCCAATTTTGTGGCTGAGCCATGATGTTGGTTATAATTTTGTGTTAGTTGTTTACGTGACATCACTTTACCGTTAATGTTTACAATATCCTTCATAAATATATTCTGTTGGTTGCATATTTCATGAGCTGCAAGAAAAGATCCCAGAAATGTTCCATACGGACACAAAAAAGCTTTTTTCTCTCAAATTCTGTGCACACATTCATTTACATCCCTGAATTTCTCCTTTGCCAAAATAATCCACCCACCTGAGAGGTGTGGCATATTAAGAACAGATGTTTCAAATTGAGTGCAATTGGCATGTTGACTGCAGGAATGTCCACCTGAGCTGTTGCTAGAGAACTGACTGTTCATTTCTCTGACATAAAACATTGTTTTAGAGAATTTGCATTACGTCCAACCGGCCTCACAACCACATACGACGGGTAACCAGGCCAGCCCAGGACCTCCACATCCGGCTTCTTCACTTCACCACCCAGACAGCTGATGAAATTGTGGGTTTGCACAACCGAATCATTTCTGAACAAACTGTCTGAAACCGTCTCAGGGAAGCTCATCTATGTGCTCGTCATTCTCATCAGGGTCTTGACCTGACTGCAGTTCGGTTTCATAACCGACTTTAGTGGCCTAATACTCACCCTCGATGGCCACTAGCACATTGGAGAAGTGTGCTCTTCACGGCTGAATCACGGTTTCAGTTGTGAAGAGATGGCAGACAGTGCACACAATGAAAACAAACAAATATTACATCATCATGAAGAACTCTGAACGATCATTGAAGAGATTGAAATCAAATTAAACGGGACAAATTCTAAATAATGGCGTTGTGTGGGCTACTTGTTTGCTGATGTAAATGTTGTGAACAGAGTGCCCCATGGTGGTGGTGGGATTATTGTGGGGTTATGGAATGGGCAGGAATAAACTATGGACAACGAGCAAAATAGCATTTTATTGATGGCAATTTGAATGTACAGAGATACCTGGATGATCTCCTGAGGCACATTGTCATGCCATTCATCTGCCGCTATCACCTTATATTTCAGCATGATAATGCACGGCCCCATTTCACAAGGATTTGTACACAATTCCTGGAAGGTATAAAATGGCCAAGTTTTTTATGGCCTGCAGGAGGCAAATGGTGGTCCCACCAGATACTGATTGGTTTTCTGATCTACGCTGCTACATTTTTTTAAAGGTATCTGTGACCAACATATTCATATCTTTATTCCCAATTATGTGAAATCCATAGATTAGGGCCTAATGAATTTATTTCAATTGACTGATTTCCTAATATGAACTGCAACAAAATTAATGAAATTGTTGCATGTAGCGTTTATATTTTTGTTCAGTATAAATATATGTGAAAAAAATGAATAATTCCAAAGAATGCTGAGTATTACCCTAAAAAAAGGCCAATAATAACACCCAGTGTGCTTTACAGTTAATTTTGGTATGGTCATTTTCACATATGCATTTACATTTTGGTCATTTATCCAGAGTGACTTACAATGAGTGCATTCAAACAACAACATATCATCGTCATAGCAAGTAAAACATTTCTGTAACCGTTACTGAGCATGTTGTTGCTGTTCATGTTGGCTGCTTGCAAATGTATTTCTATATGTCTGTGCCCCTGTGAAAATCAAATTAGCATAATCAATTAGCATAATAAAAAAGCAACCTGTTGTTTTGCATGGGTTGCATCTCAGTCCACCGCATCCGCCAATGGCAGCCTTGCGCATCTGTAGTGGAAGGTGGCTGAGCTACAGCGGTCTTTGTCAGACGTGAAACATCCGAGAATGTCTGTAGTGTCCGAATGGTTTGGCCTGGAATACAAACATAACCACTCTTTTGCTCTATGAACCCCACAAACGTCACGGGGCTCGCCTGAAGTCAGTAACGCTCATCTGTCAACTTCTGCCTGTAGCATCTGAACAGTTTGGGCTACATACTAATATGACCCCTCTATGGGAAGGTGGCCATCCTAACTGAGCTGCCGGAGAGGAAGGAAATTGCTCAGGGATTTCACCAATGGTAACACTTACGTAGTTTAATAGCTGTGATAGGATAAAACTGAGGATGGATCAACAATGTTGTAGTTACTCCACAATACTAACCTAAATGACAGAGTGAATAGAAGGAAGCCTGTACAGACGTGTATTCTGCTTGCAACATGGCACTAAAGTATTACAGCAAAAAATGTGTCAAAGGAATAAACTTTTTGCCCTGAATTCAAAGTGTTAGTTTTGTGGCAAATCCAACAAAACACATCACTGAGTACCACTCTCCATATTTTCAAGCATGGTGGTGGCTGCATCATGTTATTTTCTTTGGGATCGTTGTCCCATCCACGGGACGGTTGAGCTAATGTAGGACATAGACATATCTAATATTGGCAGAAAGCCTAAATTCTTGTTAATTTAACTGCACTGTCCAATTTACAATAGCTATTACAATGAAATGTATGTGTTGTTGCCTGGGCAAAGTTAAGCAAGCCTCAGAATTTGATATTAGTTTGCACATACAGTATGGCAATATACCTTCCCCCTCTCTCTTCAATGTCTCTCTCCTCCATCCCTCCCTCCATTATTTCTCTACTTTCAGTTCCCTGTTCATGTCTTTTGCCTCTTGCTGTCTGTCTAATTTCCCTCTATCACACCCCTCTGTAACCCTCCATCGCCCTGTATTTCTCTCTACATTTCTTTCCCTCTCTCCCCCCTCTCTTCCTCCTCAATCTCACCCCACACTCACTCTGGTTGCTTTTGTTTTACTTGCAGTACTTCTTACTTGTCCCTTCTCTTTCTCACCCCATATTTATCTATTTCCTCCTTCCCCCCTCTCTAGTTTCCCCATCTTACAACCTCTCTTTCCCTTGCCACTCCCCCCCTCCATTCTCTGTTTTGGCATGTGTCTCTGAGCCTGCATGTATGCTGCTGGCTGCTCCCCTATTGGTCTGGGGCCAGCTTTGTCCTCCTCCTCCTCTTCTTCCTCCTCCTCCACACATGGCCCGCTGGCCTCGGAGTGATCCTTATGTAATTGCCAACTGTCTCCAATCATTAGGGGCAGCCTTTAAAAGAGACATGCTCCGCCGACAGCTGTGTCCCCTCGCCTTTGCCTGCCTTTCAGATCGCATTTGCTTTAAAGGCACAACATGATTATATTTATACTGAACAAAAATATAAACGCAAATGTAAAGTGTTTAGCCTCATGTGAAATAAAAGATCGCAGAAATGTTCCATGCGCACAAAAAGCTGATTTCTCTCAAATTTCATGCACAAATTTGTTTACATCCCTGTTCGTGAGCATTTCTCCTTTACCAAGTTAGTCTATCCACCTGGTAGGTGTGGCATATCACGAAGCTGATAAAACATGATCATTACACAAGTGCACCTTGTGCTGGGGACAATAAAAGGACACTCAGTGCAGTTTTGTCACATAAAACAATGCCTCAGATGATTCAAGTCTTGAGGGAGCATGCAATTGGCAATTGGAATTTAATGCTAATTTCTCTACCATAAGCCTCTTCAAACGTCATCTTAGAGAATTTGGCAGTAGATCCAACCAGCCTCACAACCACAGACCATGTGTAACCACACCAGTCCAGGACCTCCACATCAGGCTCTTCACCTGTGTGTTCGTCTGAGACCAGCCACCCATACAGCTGATGAAACTGTGTTTTTACACAACCAAATATTTTTTTTAAACCGTCTCAGGGAAGATCATCTGCATGCTCGTCCTCACCAGGGTCTTGATCTGACTTCAGTGGGCAAATGCTTACCTTCGATGGCCTCTGGCGCGCTGGAGAAGTGTGCTCTTCACAGATGAATCCTGGTTTTAACTGTACTGGGCAGATGGCAGACAGTGTGTATGGTGTTGTGTGTGCGAGTGGTTTGCTGATGTCAATGTTGTGAACAGTGTTCCCCCTGGTGGCTGTGGGGTTATGGTATCAGCATGCATAGGCTACAGACAACTAACACAATTGTATGTTAATGATGGCAATTTGAAAGCACCTTAATGAGTTCAGGTAGTTAACCCACTGTTCCTAGGCAGTCATTGAAAATAAGAATTTGTTCTTAACTGACTTGCCTAGTAAAATAAAGGTAAAATAAAAAAAATATGAATAAAAAATCCTGAGACCCATTGTCGTGACATTCATCTGCCACCATCACCTCATGTTTCAGAATGATAATGCATGGCTCCATGTTGCAAGGATCTGTACACAATTTTTGGAAGCTGAAAATGTCCCAGTTCTTCCATGCCCTGCATACTTACCAGACATGTCACCCATTTGAGCAAGTTTGGGATGCTCTGGATCGATGTGTATGACAGCGTGTTCCAGTTCCTTTGCATTGAAGAGGAGTGGGACAACATTCCACAGGCAACAATCAACAGCCTGATCAACTCTGCGAAGGAGATGGGAAGTATGCATGAAGATGATTTTCCGTGTATTATCATATTGGGAAGCATTGTGTTTTAGGGATGTTTAAATGTACAGATGGATTTGGCGTTGTTTTAGGATTCTTTACATTCATTATGCGTTTACCTGACAATGTTCAAATGACAAAAGCGAAATTACATGCATGTAAAATAACATTGTCTATGTCTAATAGAAATTAGTATAAGCCAAAATAGCTAACAGTACACATAGCTTTACACATTACAGTGCAACATACATTTCATCAAGCTTTTATCCAGAGCAACTTACAGTACATTTTCTTACAGGTCCCCCATGGGAACTGAACCCACAACACTGATGATGCAAGAGCCATGCTCTACCAAATGAGCCACATATTTTTGCAGTGTCCCAGAGATCCCCGTAAAGCCACACGCAAGTGACGAACATGTTCAGTGACAGCTGGGTTGCGTCCTGCCGTATATGAGACAGAGACACCCGACCGACACACAAAATATTTTCAGAATTTTTACAAACCAAATGGATGAAGTGCATGTTAGACTAGATTAAGGCTTTTCCATTCATTTTAATGAATCTGGAAGTGAAAGGAAATTGTTAAAAAGGTAGGAAATATTCCAACATGATATCACAGGAAAATGCCATTCCAGCACGTTTTTGGTAAAAGGTAGCTGACGTTTTTCGCAATACATTGCAATCCATGGGAAAGACGAGTGTCACAGGCTTGACTTTTTGCGCAGTACATTGCAGTCAATGGGAAAATATGTGTCACAGAGTTTACATATTTCTCAATACATTTCTCAATGGTAAAAGATGTGTCACGGGTTTGATGTTTTTCTCATTCATCTCATGTCTGTCTATCTCACTCTCTGCCTCCTCTTTTATAGCTAAAAGATGATGATGAGGATGATGATGACCAATGTAAAGTAATACTGTCTGTCTGTGCGGTCATTTACATTCTCTTCTCCCTCCCTTCATTTACCTCCTCCACCCTCTTGCCCCTCTCTCCCCCTCCCTCACTCTCCTCCTTCTTTCTCTCTCCCTCCTTATTTCCCTTCCTCTACCTTCTCTCGTCTCCCTCTCCATTTTCTCTCCCTCCTGTCTCTCCCATGCCTCCTTCACCCCCCTCTCCCCTTCCCTCACTCTCCCCCTTATTCCCTCCCATTCTCTAACCCTCATTCTTTCACTGCCTCCCCCTCCTCTCATCTCTCTCTCTCTCTCTCTCTCTCTCTCCCCTTCCTCATTCTAAAACGATGTGCCAATATCCTCTTCAGAATTCATTTAATAAGTCATAACAAGGCGCATAGTTCCTAGAACTGCAAGACCATTGAGACCAATGGGGGTCAAAAATGCTTTTGGTTCAATCGACTTCCAATTTGATAGGCCAGGTCATGACGTTCCCCCAAGCACAAATATGTAAATTATGGGAAGATAAACCTTGTCAACCCTTCAAAACAGACCCCTATTACCCCCAATTAAGTCACGACAGACAGACACAGGCAAACCAAAATAAACAGTTTCAAGTTAGTCAAAAACAAATTAACCAATATTCTCTTCAATATTAATTCAACAATTCATGACAAGGTTCATCATTTCTAGAACTACAAGACCATTGTGTCCAATGGAGGTCAAAAATGTTTTTCGGTCGATTGATTTCAGATTTAATATGTACAATTTGGGAAGATTATACTTTATATGACCTTAGTGTTCAATACTTTGTATTTATGTACCTTTTTTTTGTTTTGTTTTTTGAGGGCAGTTCACATGTGAATACAAACTAAAAGTGTGTTTTAATCAGTTATTTGGTGACGTGATTATATTTAATGTAACTTTTTAAAAGTTTTACCATTTACATTTTTATTAAATTCACTGAGGAGGATGGTCCTCCCCTTTCTCATCTGAGGAGCCTCCACTGATAAGGTTCGGGTTATGGCTAGGGTAAGCGTTGAGCTGGGATGTGGACTAGGGTTGAATGGCAGGAACCCGGTTACCGAGATTTACTGTGATTTTCTGCCCCAAAACCACTTCCTTTCTCAAAATAAATAACTTCAAGAAACCGGTAAATTATAATAAATTATTTATGTGAACAAGAATGGCGTGATATAGAACTGTTAAATTATATGTGATGTCTAAATCTGGCTTCTCTATGGCCTCAGCATGATGAATCATCAATGCTCATGGTGGGGACAGACAGCCCATCTCAGTATGGAGCACAGTTCACAATGTATGTAGATCTCAACATGGTAACTTTTTTTAATGTGACAGGTAGGCCTGCATTTGCTGCAGAATAGTCAATGCTACTGTAATATAAAGACCAAATGCGCATCTAATTTATCCATCTCCATCTGGCCTTCGGGGTCACCTTAGTTTTTTTTTTTTGTAAACATTTTTTTTTTTGCAGCTACAGAGTTTTAAAACAGCCTGTCACTCAAATATAGTTTAAATCAGTGCATTCTGAAGCACTATCTCGCAGTCATTCTCTCTCTCCATCAACACCATTCAAATTGCATCCAAAATAAATAGATAATCCTGTTCAAGATTTATATATAGCTCTATAGATTTCCTAACCTACAGTGGCTTCCAAAAGTATTCACCCCCCTGGGCATTTTTCCTATTTTTATGTTTTTTTAACCTGGAATTAAAATAGATTTGTATAATTTGATTTACACAACAAGCCTAGATGATGCAAAATATGTTTTATTCTGAAACAAACAAGAAATAAGACAAAAAAAATTACTTGAATGTGCATAACTATTCACCCCCTAAAGTCAATACTTCGTAGAGTCACCTTTTGCAGCAATTACAGATGCAGGTCTCGGGGTATGTCTCTCTAAGCTTGGCACATATAGCCACTGTGATTTTTACCCATTTTTCAAGGCAAAACTGCCCCAGCTCCTTCAAGTTGGATGGGTTCCGCTGGCAATCTTTAAATCATACCACAGATTCTAAATTGTATTGAGGTCTAGGCTTTGCCTAGGCCATTCCAAGACATTTAAATGTTTCCCCTTAAACCTTCGAGTGTTGAATTAGCAGTATACTTAGGGTCATTGTCCTGCTGGAAGGTGAACCTCCTTCTCAGTCTTAAATCTCTGGAATACTGAAGCAGGTTTCCCTCAAGTATTTCCCACAGCATGATGTTGTCACCACCATGCTTCATGGTGGGGATGGTGTTCTCGTGGTGATGAGATGTGTTGGGTTTGTGCCAGACATAGCGTTTTCCTTGATGGTCAAAAAGCTCAATTTTAGTCTCATCTAACCAGAGTACCTTGTTTGGGGACACTCCCAAATGCCTTTTGGCAAACACCAAAAGTCTTTGCTTATTTTTTTCTTTAAGCTCTGGCCTTTTTATGGCCACTCTTCCGTAAAGCCCAGCCGGAGTGTATGGCTTAAAGTGATCCTACAGACAGATACTCCAATCTGTGGAGCTCTGCAGCTCCTCCAGGGTTATCTTCAGTCTCTTTGTTGCCTCTTGGATTAATGCCCTCCTTGCATGGTCCATGAGTTTTGGTGGGCAGTCCTCTCTTTGCAGGTTTGATGTGGTGCCATATTCTTTCCATTTTTGAATAATGGATTTAATGGTGCTCTGTGGATGTTCAAAGTTTCTGATATTTCTTTTTTAGAACCTAACCCTAATCTGTACTTCTCCACAACTTTGTCCCTGACCTGTTTGGAGATCTCCTTGATCTTCATGGTGCCGCTTGCTTGGTGGTGCCCCTTGATTAGTGGTGTTGCAGACTCTGGGGCCATTCAGAACTGGTGTATATACAGTTCAAGTCGGAAGTTTACATACACTTAGGTTGGAGTCATTAAAACTTGTTTTTCAACCACTCCACAAACTTCTTGTTAACAAACTACAGTTTTGGCAAGTTGATTAGGACATCTACTTTGTGCAAGACACAAGTCATTTTTTGAACAAGTTTTTTCACTTATAATTCACTGTATCACAATTATAGTGGGTCAGAAGATTACATACACCAAGTTGACTGTGCCTTTAAACAGCTTGTAAAATTCCAGAAAATGATGTCATGGCTTTAGAAGCTTCTGATAGGCTAATTGACATCATTTGAGTCAATTGGAGGTGTACCTGTGGATGTATTTCAAGGACTACCTTCAAACTCAGTGCCTCTTTGCTTGACATCATGGGAAAATCAAAAGAAATCAGCCAAGACATCAGAAAAATCATTGTAGACCTCCACAAGTCTGGATCATCCTTGGGAGCAATTTCTAAATGCCTGAAGGACCCACGTTCATCTGTACAAACACTTGTACTCAAGTATAAACACCATGAGACCACGCAACCGTCATACCGCTCAGGAAGGAGACGTGTTCTGTCAACTAGAGATGAACGTACTTTGGTGAGAAAAGTGCAAATCAATCCCAGAACAACAGCAAAGGACCTTGTGGAAATGCTGGAGGAAACAGGTACTAAATTCATACTATATTCACAGTAAAACAAGTCCTATAAGATGTCGTTCCCATAGCAACGATTAAAACATTCCCAAACCAGAAACTGTGGATTGATGGCAGCATTCACGTGAAACTGAAAGCACGAACCACTGCTTTTAATCAGGGCAAGGTGACCGGAAACATGACCGAATACAAACAGTGTAGCTATTCCCTCCGCAAGGCAATCAAACAAGCTAAGCGTCAGTATAGAGACAAAGTAGAATCTCAATTCAACGGCTCAGACACAAGAGGTATGTGGCAGGGTCTACAGTCAATCACAGATTACAAAAAGAAAACCAGCACCATCACGGACCAGGAGGTCTTGCTCCCAGGCAGACTAAATAACTTTTTTGCCCGCTTTGAGGACAATACAGTGCCACTGACACGGCCCGCAACCAAAACATGCGGACTCTCCTTCACTGCAGCTGACGTGAGGAAAACATTTAAACTTGTTAACCCTCGCAAGGCTGCAGGCCCAGACGGCATCCCCAGCCGCGCTCTCAGAGCATGCGCAGACCAGCTGGCTGGTGTGTTTACGGACATATTCAATCAATCCCTATCCCAGTCTGTTGTTCCCACATGCTTCAAGAGGGCCACCATTGTTCCTGTTCCCAAGAAAGCTAAGGTAACTGAGCTAAACGACTACCGCCCCGTAGCACTCACTTCCGTCATCATGAAGTGCTTTGAGAGACTAGTCAAGGACCATATCACCTCCACCCTACCTGACACCCTAGACCCACTCCAATTTGCCTACCGCCCAAATAGGTCCACAGACGATGCAATCTCAACCACACTGTACACTGCCCTAACCCATCTGGACAAGAGGAATACCTATGTGAGAATGCTGTTCATCGACTACAGCTCGGCATTTAACACCATAGTGCCCTCCAAGCTCGTCATCAAGCTCGAGACCCTGGGTCTCGACCCCGCCCTGTGCAACTCTGTACTGGACTTCCTGACAGGCCGCCCCCAGGTGGTGAGGGTAGGCAACAACATCTCCACCCCGCTGATCCTCAACACTGGGGCCCCACAAGGGTGCATTCTGAGCCCTCTCCTGTACTCCTTGTTCACCCACGACTGCGTGGCCACGCACGCCTCCAACTCAATCATCAAGTTTGCGGACGACACAACAGTGGTAGGCTTGATTACCAACAACGACGAGATGGCCTACAGGGAGTAGGTGAGGGCCTTTGGAGTGTGGTGTCAGGAAAATAACCTCACACTCAACGTCAACAAAACTAAGGAGATGATTGTGGACTTCAGGAAACAGCAGAGGGTACACCCCCCTATCCACATCGATGGAACAGTAGTGGAGAGGGTAGTAAGTTAAGTTCCTCGGCGTACACATCACAGACAAACTGAATTGGTCCACCCACACAGACAGCATCGTGAAGAAGGCAACCTCAGGAGGCTGAAGAAATTCGGCTTGTCACCAAAAGCACTCACAAACTTCTACAGATGCACAATCGAGAGCATCCTGTCGGGCTGTATCACCGCCTGGTATGGCAACTGCTCCGCCCACAACCGTAAGGCTCTCCAGAGGGTAGTGAGGTCTGCACAACGCATCACCGGGGGCAAACTATCTGCCCTCCAGGACACCTACACCACCCGATGTTACAGGAAGGCCATAAAGATTATCAAGGACAACAACCACCTCAGTGAACACTGCCTGTTCACCCCGCTATCATCCAGAAGGCGAGGTCAGTACAGGTGCATCAAAGCTGGGACCGAGAGACTGAAAAACAGCTTCTATCTCAAGGCCATCAGACTGTTAAACAGCCACCACTAACATTGAGTGGCTGCTGCCAACACACTGAATCAACTCCAGCCACTTTAATAATGGGAATTGATGTAAAATATATCACTAGCCACTTTAAACAATGCTACCTAATATAATGTTTACATACCCTACATTATTCATCTCATATGTATACGTATATACTGTACTCTATATCATCTACTGCATCCTTATGTAATACATGTATCACTAGCCACTTTAACTATGCCACTTTGTTTACATACTCATCTCATATGTATATACTGTACTCAATACCATCTACTGTATCTTGCCTATGCCTCTCTGTATCATCACTCATTCATATATCTTTATGTACATATTCTTTATCCCTTTACACTTGTGTGTATATGGTAGTAGTTTTGGAATTGTTAGATAGATTACTTGTTGGTTATTACTGCATTGTCGGAACTAGAAGCACAAGTATTTCGCCACACTCGCATTAACATCTGCTAACCATGTGTATGTGACAAATAAAATTTGATTTGATTTGATTTATATCGACATAACCTGAAAAGCCGCTCAGCAAGGAAGAAGCCACTGCTCCAAAACTGCCATAAAAAAAGCCAGACTATGGTTTGCAACTGCACATGGTGACAAATATCGTACTTTTAGGAGAAATGTCCTCTGATCTGATGTAACAAACATATAACAGTTTGGCCATAATGACCATCGTTATGTTTGGAGGAAAATGTGGAGGCTTGCAAGCTGAAGAACACCATCCCAGCCGTGAAGCATGGGGGTGGCAGCATCATGTTGTGGTTGTGCTTTGCTGCAGGAGGGACTGGTGGACATCACAAAATAGATGGCATCATGAGGGAGGACTATGATGTGGAAATATTGAAGCAACATCTCAAGACATCAGTCAGGAAGTTAAAGCTTCATCACAAATGGGTCTTCCAAATGGACAATGACCCCAAGCATACTTCCAAAGTTGTGGCAACATGGCTTAAGGACAACAAAGTCAAGGTATTGTAGAGGCCATCACAAAGCCCTGACCTCAATCCCATACAACATTTGTGGACAGAACTGAAAAAGTTTGTGTGAGCAAGGAGACCTACAAACCTGACTCAGGTACACCAGCTCTGTCAGGAGGAATGGGCCAACATTCACCCAACTTATTGTGGGAAGCTTGTGGAAGGCTGCCCGAAGCATTAAACAATTTCATGGCACCGCTACAAAGTACTAATTGAGTGTTTGTAAACTTCTGACCCACTGGGAATGTGATGAAAGAAATAAAAACTGAAATAAATCGTTCTCTCTACTATTATTCTGACATTTAACATTCTTTAAATAAAGTGGTGATCCTAACTGACCTAAAACAGGGAATATTTACTCTGATTAAATGTCAGAAATTGTGAAGAACTGAGTTTAATGTATTTGGCTAAGGTGTATGTAAACTTCTGACTTCAACTGTGTTCTAAGATCATGTGACAGATCATGTGACACTTAGATTTTTCATAAATTTTTTATTTCACCTTTATTTAACCAGGTAGACCAGTTGAGAACAAGTTCTCATTTACAACTGTGACCTGGCTTGCACACAGGTGGACTTTATTTAACTAATTATGTGACTTCTGAAGGTAATTGGTTGCATCAGATCTTATTTAGGGGCTTCATAGCAAAGGGAGTGAATACATTCACCGATGAATACATTTGCAAAGCACTATACATCTTTCAGGTAATACATTCAATGCAGTATTAGCCTTATGTTCAGCTAATTAATGATGGTTTATGTATAAAAAGCTTCCAACTTTTGTTTCTTGCGCAATACCTGTGCTCTACTGGCCTCTCTACTTAAGAAACGTTCCTTAGCTTTTGGAGTCCCTTGCAGGAAAAGATAGAATAGAATAGCTACTCAATATTGCTCCCCAGCCATAAGAAGTTAAAGCGAGGAAGGAATGAAGCAACAATAAAGAGAGAAAGAGGAGGTAGGCTAATAACATTAGGGGAAATATTATGAAAGGTATATACAGTATGCATCAGCCTACTAATTATACAAATAGGCCCTATTATATTTCAAAATTAACATCAAATTCGCTAGCCTACACTTTGTAGGCCGCATGTCATACACTGGAATCTCATGTTCTGTTCCTGCTTTACCATGGTTTGAACGATGTGTGTAATTCCAGTCCACATTATAGAATACACTACAGTTTACACTAAAAAATATTAGCCTTTTGGGGCTAGTTTCATGTATTTCCCCAAGAGCGCATATATCTAGATACATGTATGGGTTTTTATGTTTTTCTGTCGTGGGTAATGTTCATTACCCTATATCATCACATCAAATCAAATTGTATTAGTCACGTGCACCGAATACAACCGGTTCACCTTACAGTGAAATGCTTACTTACGAGCCCCTAACCAACAGTGCAGTTTCAAAACAATACCGATAAGCATAAGAGATAAAAGTTACAAGTAATTAAAGAGCAGCAGTAAAAAATAACTATATATACAAGGGGGTGCCAGTACAGAGTCAATGTGCTGGGGCACCGGTTAGTTGAGGTAGTATGCACATGTAGGTAGAGTTATTAAAGTGACTATGCATAGATGACAACAGAGAGTGGCAATGATGTGGAGAGGGAGGAGGAGAGGGGAGGGGGGGGCAATGCAAATAATCTGGGTAGTCATTTGACTAGATGTTCAGGAGTCTTATGGCTCGGGTGTAGAAGCTGTTTAGAAGCCTCTTGGACCTAGACATGGCACTCCAGTACCACTTACTGTGCGGTAGCAGAGAGAACAGTCTATGACTAGAGTGGCTGGAGTCTTTGGACAATTTTTAGGGCCTTCCTCTGACACCTCCTGGTATAGAGGTCCTGGATGGCAGGAAGCTTGGTCCTGGTGATGTTTCCTGGCCGTACGCACTACCCTCTGTAGTGCCTTGCGGTGGGAAGCCCAGCAGTTGCCTTACCAGGCAGTGATGCATCCAGGCAGGATGCTCTTGATCGTGCAGCTGTAGAACCCATGCCAAATCTTTTCAGTCTCCTGGGGGGAATAGGTTTTGTCATGCCTGCTTCACGACTGTCTTGGTATGTTTGGACCATGTTATTTGTTGGGGATGTGGACGCCAAGGAACTTGAAGCTCTCAACCTGCTTCACTGCAGTGCCGTAGATGAGAATGGGGGCATGCGTGGTGCTCTTTTTCCTGTAGTCCACAATCATCTCCTTTGTCTTGATCACATTGAGGGAGAGGTTGTTGTCGGTGTTCAGGCCTACCACTGTTGTGTCATCGGCAAATTTAATGATTGTGTTCGAGTCGTGCCTGGCCGTGCTGTCATGAGTGAACAGGGAGTACAGGAGGGGGCTGAGCATGCACCCCTGAAGGGCCCCTGTGTTGAGGATCAGTGTGGCGGATGTGTTGTTACCTACCCTTACCACCTGAGGGCGGCCCATCAGGAAGTCCAGGATCCAGTTGCAGAGGGAGGTGTTTAGTCCCAGGGTCCTTAGTTTACCGACGAGCTTTGAGGGCACTATGATGTTGAATGCTGAGCTGTAGTCAATGAATAGCATTCTCATAGGTGTTCCTTTTGTCCAGGTGGGAAAGGGCAGTGTGGGGTGCAATAGAAATGGCATCATCTGTGGATCTGTTGGGGCATTATGCAAATTGGAGTGGGTCTAGGGTTTCTGGGATGATGGTCTTGATGTGAGCCATGACCAGCCTTTCAAAGCACTTCACATCAACAGATGTTCTCTATTGATGCTTTGCCTGTTTGATGGTTCGTCGGAGGGCATAGCGGGATTTCTTCTAAGCTTCCGGGTTAGAGTACTGCTCCTTGAAAGCGGCAGCTCTATCCATTAGCTCAGTGCGAATGCTGATTGTAATCCATGGCTTCTGGTTGGTATGTACGTACGGTTACTGTGGGGACGATGTCATCGATGCACTTATTGATGAAGCCAGTGACATATGTGGTGTACTCCTCAATGCCATTGGAGAATTCCCGGAACATATTCCAGTCTGTATTAGCAAAACAGTCCTGTAACCTAGCATCTGCTTAATTTGACAATTTTTTAAATTTTTGCTTGTAAGCAGAAACCAGGAGGATGGAATTATGGTCAGATATTCCATATGGAAGTGGAGGGAGAGCTTTGTATGCTTCTCTGTGTGTGGAGTATACAGTGGGGAGAACAAGTATTTGATAACCTGTTAAATCGGCAGTGCATCAAATACTTGTTCTCCCCACTGTAGGTGGTCCAGAGTTATTTTCCTTCTGGTTGCACATTTCACATGCTGATAGAAATTTTGTAAAACTGATTTGTTTCCCTGCATTTGTTTCCCTGCACCTCTGGGTGAGTTTTGTTCTTTGCTTAGCATTGAATGAGCTGTATTCTGCCCTATCTTAGTGCCAACCTCTGACTGAGGTGGTGTGTAAAACAGCTACGAAGAATACAGATGAGAACTCTCTAGGTAGGTAGTGTGGTCTACAGCTTATCATGATATACTCAACCTCAGGCGATCAATAGCTCGAGACTTCCTTAGATATAGTGCACCAGCTGTTATTTACAAAAATACATAGTCAGCCTCCCCTTGTCTTACCAGACACCGCTGTTCTATCCTGCCGGTACATCGTATAACCAGCCAGCTGTATGTTGATATTGTCGTTGTTTAGCTACAACTCCATGAAGCATAAGATGTTACAGTTTTTAATTTCCCTTTGGTAGTTTAATCGTCCCCGTAACCCGTCGATTTTATTGTCCAAAGATTGCATGTTTGCTAGCAATCTTTGGACAATAGGGAAGTGGGGGTGTATTCAATCTTCTCCTATTTCTCAGAAGGCAGCCCGCTCTCCGGCCTCTCTTTCTCCGCCTCCTCTTCACGCAGATCACGGGGGCTGTTCCGGAGGGAGCCGTATAATCCCCGCCTCGGGCTTGTCAGAGTCGTGAAAGAAGAAAAAGGATTCTGCTAGTCCGTGGTGAGTAATCACAGTCCTGTAGTGGCAACATTCATCACAGATGGTAGTGGCAACATTATGTACAAAATTAGTTTAAAAAAAAAGTTATAAACAAACAAAATGTCACGACTTCCACCGAAAGGTGGCTCCTCTCCCTGTTCGGGCGGCATCACCGGCCTACTAGTTGCCACCGATCCCTTTTCTTTTTTGTTTGGTTTGGTCTGTCTTGTGTTCACCTGTGTCTAGTTTAGGCTAATCAGTGGGGTATTTAATCTCGCCCTACCCACTAGGTTTTGCGCTGGATTGTTTGTGTTACTGTCGTTGGCTTGGGTTGCGGTTTTCCCTGTTAAGCAGGTTTATTTCACAGGACTGTTTTTCCCGCACATTAGTTTAGTAGAGGAGTGTGTACCTCAGTTTTCGACTAGAATGCGTTCCTGTTTTCTAGTGGCTGCTTTTGTGGTCCTGTACCTTTTTTGTTGGTGGACCAGTAAATAAAACACCCTTCTTGAAATTCTTGCTCT
This sequence comes from Oncorhynchus tshawytscha, assembly GCF_018296145.1. Classification (NCBI taxonomy): domain Eukaryota; kingdom Metazoa; phylum Chordata; class Actinopteri; order Salmoniformes; family Salmonidae; genus Oncorhynchus; species Oncorhynchus tshawytscha. Next base: position 41,830,895 of record NC_056433.1, on the reverse strand, counting down.
CCTGCGCCTGACTCCACACCCACCTCTCCTAGGGAGAAACTGACACAAAAAAAACACAATCGGTTGGGGGCACGTAAAACGTCTGCCTTCTGCTCCGGCACCATCTTATGTTCTTTACAGTATTGGATAACACCACACTGTTTTGGGCTTGGGCTCATTAAATATCTTCAATGTAGGGCTCATAAAATGTATTTAATGTATGGCTCTACAGGCTCAGGTAGCATCAGGTTTGAATTTTCCATCAAAGCTCTAATTATATCCTGACATAGGCCTATTTCTATGCTTTATAATGCTTTTGAATGACATTTCCGGTTACCCGGAAGAAACGTGATTTATTCTCATGATGGAATATTTGTAAGATACACAACCCTAATGTGGACATGAAACTAGGGTCAGGTTTAGGGTTGAGTTTAGAGTTTGTCTGCCTGCCTGCCTGCCTGCCTCCCATGTCTGTCTGTGAGTTTATACACTGAGTGTATAAAACACCTGTTCTTTCCCTGACAGACTGAACAGGTGAATCCAGGTAAAAGCTATGATCCCTTATTGATGTCACCTGTTATAGCCACTTCAATTAGTGTAGATGAAAGGGAGAAGACAGGTTAAAGAAGGAATTTTAAACCTTGAGACAATTGAGACATGGATTCTGTGTGTGTCATTCAGAGGGTGAATGGGCAAGACAAATTATTTAAGTGCCTTTGAACAGAGTATGGTAGCAGGTGCCAGGTGCACTGGTTTGAGTGTGTCAAGAACTGCAATGCTGCTGGGTTTTCCTGTGTGTATCAAGAATGGTCCACTACCCAAAGGACATCCAGCCAACTTGACACAACTGTGGGAAGCATTGGAGTCAATATGGGCCAGCATCCCTGTGGAACACTTTTGACCCCTTGTAGAGTCCATGCCCTGACGAATTGAAGCAACTCTGAAGGCAATATTAGGAAGGTGTTCCTAATGTTTTGTCCACTTAGACAGACAGACATATACTGTCTGCCTGCATGTCGGTCTGTGAGTGTTTGTCTGTCTGTCTGAATCGATCACCAATTTACCCATTACATCTATATCCAACTTTTGCCTTCAATGGGATGTATTGATTTATGCGCCAATACCCTTGATGCATATGTATGCGTCAATATCCTGTCTGTGTACGTAGTTGTCAATCGTACTGCAGGAATGGAACATAAATCGCAGCGGATAGATGTTGTGGTGGCAGCTGCAGAGAAGTACATGGGTGTATGAGATTTTACTGCAGAAGAGTTACAAGAGGTTTTGAACGACAGTGTCCCATCCTCCTTTATTACAATCAGATAGGGCCAACATAGTGGAATAGTGGTGATGTTCAAATAATAGGTGCAGGGTTAGATGGTAGGGCATTGTTATTCACAAACTGTAATAAATTCATACTACAAAATAGTAGGCTGATACACATCCAACACAGCAGATGGCAGCATGCAACTATAACATTTGTTTCCAGACCACCATAATACCGAAGAAGTAGCAAAGGAGGGAGAGAGAGAGAGGGGTCTGATGTCTTTCCCTGTGTGTCCATATTGTGATGCTTATCTTTCCCCATTGAATGCAATGTATTCACTTAGGCAACAACACTGTGAAACTCATCTTTACCCACTGACTGCAAATATTGACATAAGATTCAATGGGTTGAAACGTACTTTTTCACGTTGACTGCTATGTATTTACATAATTATCAACTCTGTGACACTCGTCTTTTCGCACTGACTGCAAATATTGACAAGATTGATAAGATTTACCATTGACTGCATTGTATGGCGATAAACATTAACCCTGTGACACATATTTTCCTATTGACTGGAATGCATTGAGGAAAACATCAGCTTCTGTGACATTTTAAATGTTTGCAAAAAACGTGCCAGGATGAAGTTTTCAGGCTGATAATGGGATGAACATATGTATTATTGATTGAGAGAGGGAGAATAACATGTTCCAAATAATTTCACTACTTTATGTGTGAAATGTTGACATAATGAGGGTTTATACTTCAGGGTCCAATTATGACAGGGCTCCTTTTCTCCGGATGAGACAGTGGAATTAGCCTGAAACAAAAAGAGGTGTAAGGAGGCCCTCTCACTTTCACCACAGGGGCAAGTGGGGGCCGATGGAGGGAGGAGGAAGTACGGCCTGGTTTGAATGATGAAGGAGATCAATATTTCACAGTGGATGTCCCGAACAGGGCCCATTTGGTCCGCAGGAATTAGTCACACATTATAAAGGATATTTTCTCTGATAATTTGCATTATTATTCTTTGGAGAGAGCTGTCTGACAATTATTTTTGATACAGCAGCCTGAATTTGTACCCCTTCTTGATAAAAATAGAATGTTTCACAAATTTTAAAAGATTTGTTTGAATATCTTATTTGTTACATCTTGTCCAATTTTCAGTATTTTAAAGATACACTCATAAACAATGAATACACCCTTTCAGGTAATATGACCTTTGTAAAATCACTGATCTATGCATTTAAACTGTCTATGGACAAGGAGGGATCTCAATCCAGACTGGTAAGGTAAGATAAGGAATTACATTTCCATTTTAGTCATTATCCAGAGTGACTTACAGCTAGTGCATTCATAGGTGAGACAACCACATATCACAGTCGTAGCGGGTAAATAAATCCTCAATAAAGAAATTATCAGCAAAGTCAGTGCTAGCAGGAAAAGACAAGTGCACATTTTTTTGGGCAGGGAGAAGGGGGGGGGGGGTTAGACTGAGATATCCTACTCTTAAAAGAGGTAGGGTTTCAGACATTTTCAGAAGATTCTGTCCTAGTATCAGGGTGAAGCTGGCTCCACCATTGGGGTACCAGGACAGAGAAAAGCTTTGACTGGGCTGAGCGGGAGATAACCTCCTGTAGATGTGGGAAGGCGAAGAGACCAGAGGTGGCAGAATGGAGTGCTCGAGTTGGGATGTAGAGTTTGAGCATAGCCTGAAGGTAGGGAGGGGTAGTTCCCCTTGCTGCTCCGTAGGCAAACACCATTGTCTTGTAATGGAATCAGATATGTAAATATGTGAAACTATGAACTATCCACTTTCTAGCTACTACTGAACTATCCCTTTAAGAGGGTCCATGTACCAACTATTGATTGTGGTGGTTGATTCACAACCTTTGTTTAGCAGTCGGAGCATAAGAAAATATGCTGCATATGTTTTGTGGCACACCTGCTTTGGTATGACTTCATTGGAGTTCAGACTTTCTGCAATGCCTGTGTTGTGTTTTTGATGATGCACAATGCTCATGCTAGGCTCATGCATAGGCTCATGCTAGAGGCTAGCCTGAAGCTAAGCTCAGCTGTAGTCGGGAACAGGATGCAGTGGAAATCTGAAAATGTGGGGTTATGGGGTCGAGGCTACCCACCTGTCTCCGAAATGCGACTGGTTGTATTTGAGTGGGGACACTGACGCAAAACAGCAGCATGATGTAACAAAAGTAGGTTATGGGGTTCGATTTTGAGTGTGTTTGGCATTCTGCAGAACCACTGACTTCGATGACAAATCAATTGTTTTGTGAAGGTTCTACCCAGGTTTGAGCCCTAGAACCAGTAATTCGATTTGTGTTCATCTTTGACCAATTAAGCAAAGGTTTAAAGCCTTCCAAGAAATATTTGTAAAAATGGATAATTGTTTTCAAAAAACATGATTGAGTCCATTTAAAATTGAGGCATTCAATTTGAAGGAAATTCTATCTTCCATGTCCTTGAGTTTCAGAAAGGTGCCTCACAAAACATGTATTACCACAACATAAATTATTCATCCATTTTGAATTTGGAGTGTTAACAGCATCCTCTTCTTCTGCACCTCATGTAGCCAAACAAAGACTTTAACAATGTGGCTGGGATGATTCTCATGCAAAATGGGTAGGCCCTCTTTGAGCTCCATGTGGAGGGCTGGTGCATAATTACAGGCAAGGTGTCTCAATAGCATCATAATTAGGGGCAACACCCAGCGCAGAAAGGGACTGTTGGTTCTAAACATGAGAATTTTATGGCTATGAGGTTTCTATCCACTTCTCCTCCTCATTCCACAATGGAAGTGGGCCTACAACAGAACCTCTTACTGCGGTTCTGTGTTTGAGTAGGCACCTTGTGGAACCTCCCCCATTTTTTCCCCTCTGCTCTCCCCAATGGGAGGAAGTGAGGCGTAGAGATCACTGTCCCTAAACTACAGGAAGTTGTAGTCTATTCAGTGACCCCCTCTGGCCGCAGAGGAGAGTTTAATCAAAGATTATCTATTATATTGACAAGATGGTCAACTGACCACTGGAAATACATTTCCGCAAAGGCAAATGGTAGGCAGGAGAAGGCGAGATCAGGTGGGAGCATTCTAGACAATGATCTTTTGTAGAAAACAATAAACTCGTAACAACCTAAGCATTATGAAACTTCTATTCAGATAAGCCTCATCTATAAAAATAGCAGTTTACTTTTTTTTCTTGTTTGTATTTTTAACCCCTTTTTCTCCCCAATTTTGTGATATCCAATTGCGATGCAATTTTGAACTTGTCTCATAGCTGTAACTCCAACAGTCTCGGGAGAGGCGAAGGTTGAGTCATGCGTCATCTGAAACATAACCCACCAAACTAATCTTCTTAACACCCACCCGTTTAACCCGGAAGCTAGCCACACCAATGTGTCGGAGGAAAACCTGTACAACTGATGACCTGCAGGTGCCCGGCTAGTCACGAGGAGTCACTAGGGCGCAATGAGCCAAGTAAAGCCCCCCGTCTCCCCCGGCCAAACCCTCCCTAACCCAGACAACGCTGGTTGTGCACCACCCTATGGGACTCCCGGTCACAGCCGGTTGTGACACAGCCCAGGATCAAACCCAGGACTGTAGTGACGCCTCAAGCACTGCGATGCAGTGCCTTAGACCCCGGCGCCACTCGGGAGGCCCAGCAGTTAACTTTTATCTTGACAAAATTCGGCACTCTCTCATTGCCCCCCATACAAAACTCATCACTTGGTCTGCTTAATGCTATAAACGACCGTCTCGTTTCGCCTCTTCCTCTCTGGTTTAATCAGTGTTGGCTCTGTTGTGGTTGGAGTGGGAAGGTGTATTGGAGAGGAAGCATGAGAAGTTGTAGGGGTGTTAGACTAGTCATGGTTAGATATGAAAGCCAAACACACTCCTACGAGGAGGAGGAATAGGAGGAATGCTAGTGATTTTTGGAATCCGCATTTGAAATCCTGTCATGTTAACACCATAGCTTGGGATTTTTTCTTGACTTTCATATTGTGTTTAAAATGTTTCTCGTGACAGCTTCAACATACTGAATAGATGAAAGGCAAAAACGACCAGTGTTGGCAAATATCTGATACTCAAGAGTAACTAAAACATGAATAACACAGTGGTCAATTTTTTGTACGTCTTTCATTCATTTGACCACTAAATTCATTAGAGCACTTGAAAACAATTCATTTCTGTGTGTCTACCCATTGAATTACTAATGCAGAAAATAATGAACCCTTTTTGCCTCAGACAACTGCAATAATGTAACAAATAGTTGTAATGAGTACCGTCCTACTTGTTCAACTCATTACAGAGGACTGCTTCTTGCATGACTATACCCATGTCACGTGACCCGGGTGCTTTAGGGCTTGTGCAATTTGACATCATCCACACAACTCCTGCTCACAACTCCTGCTTATCCATCTATGTGACAGTCATCTTTTCAAAGCCCAGCTGCCTTAATCACAACTGTCTGTGTGAGTCAGTAGTGTGCTCATGAACCCACACAAACAAATAAAAACAAACAGTTCTCTTCTCAAAAGGAATAAATAACAGAAGAATTTGCCTGAAGGCAAACCTTCCTTCCCCCTTTCCCTCTGTGGTACAGTAATAGTGTGGGCCAAGTTATGTGGTTGTCGTGTTCAATCGGTGATGCCACTTGCTCTGAGACCTTGAAGTAGTTGTATCCCTTGCTCTGCAAGGGCTGTGGATTTTGTGGAGTGATATGTAATAAAGCTTTGTGGGAGACAGTTGTTGTGTTCAGAGGGTCCCTGGTTCAAAACCCAGGTTGGGGCAAGGAAAGGGAAAGAGGCATCATTGTTACATTTGCCTAGGCAGAGAGCTCTTATGTTCTTGATTGCGATATGCAAATTGGTGTGGGTCCAGTGTTTCTGGGATAATGGTTTTGATGTTACCCATGACCAGCCTTTCAAAGCACTTCATGGCTACAAACGTGAGTGCTACGGGTATTTAGTCATTTAGGCAGGTTACCTTGGTGTTCTTGGACACAGGGACTATGGTGGTCTGCTTGAAACATGTTGGTATTACAGACTCGGTCAGGGACAAGTTGATAATGTCAGTGAAGACACTTGCCAGTTGGTCAGCACATGCTTGACAACCCTGTGACACTCATCTTCTACTATTGACTGCAATGTATTGACATAAGCACCAAGCCTGTGACACTTATCTTTTCCTATTGACTGTAGTTTATTGAAATACTATTCAATTGGTTGATGCTTATCTTATCCCATTGACTGCAATAAACCGAGCAAAATGCCAACCTGGTGACACTCATCTTTTCCTAGTGACTGCAATTTATTGACAAAAACATCAACCCTGTAACACAATTTTTTCCCCTTTGACTGCAATGTATTGAGGAAAACGTCCGTGACATTTGACCTTTTTGCAAAAACGTGCCAGTGTAACCAACTTCACATAGCCCCCCAGAAGAAAGACACCCGGACACCCACACTTCAGGTTGAGTTGGTTTTTATCTGCAGTAAAAGATATCAAACAGTGATGACAGGCATTGACAAGATGGTCACAGCCACACTGTGTTCACTGGTTAGGTAGGACACAATATATATTTTAGACAGGAGCAACTGTAATGATACATTCCCTCAATGTGAAATTATATTAATCCATAAATACAGAGCACAAGTACAACCCTTTTCATATAAACCCTTTAAGGTAGTAAGAAAATAAACGTTCACTCAATATTTCGATAAATCATCTGCTAGCAAATCACCTGCTAGCAATAGCTAGCGTGACATTACATTGCATTGACTGACGGTGCTAGTCAGCTCATCATTAACATGGCTGGCTAAGCCAGCAAAAACTTGGTTAATTTGCCGACATAGGCCTTAAATACATTAACGGTAAGATACATACATAGTCACATCCACTATTGAATATAAACCCGTTTTCCAAAGACACTAACGTGGTAAACAGTTTTAAACTGTTTTTTTATGTACAAAGGAAGGAGACACGAACCTGCTCTCAGAATATCTCTTTCCAAATAGGGGAGAAGCACTCGAAACCCACTAGTTGTTCTTTCAAGGAGAATAATACAATGGACCTCTCGTATTGCCGATCTTCCTACAATGGCAGCAAATATTTTGATGAATTCGATAACACATAATGAAAGGAAATTATTTATATCACACCTTTTCCTGAAGTGAATGGTTTCACCCACTACTCTTCCCCCAAACTAAGGTGTTCTTTTATATCTACATAGGCTGATGGAAACTCTACATTTTCACTTTGTCACACCATGAAGTTTTCAGGATGACAATGGGATAAACATTCACCCCCCCTCGAACTGCCACATTTCTTTGTATTTAGCACAATTTAAATTCACCTGAGATACAGTTGAAGTCGGAAGTTTACATACACTTAGGTTGGAGTTATTAAAACTAGTTTTTCAACCACTCCACAAATGTCTTGTTAACTTCTTTGATATAGGGGGTGCTCTTATAATTTTTGGATAAAAAAAACATTCCTGTTTTAAACAAGATATTTTGTCACAAAAAGATGCTCGACTATGCATATAATTGACAGCTTTGGAAAGAAAACACTGACGTTTCCAAAACTGCAAAGATATTGTCTGTGAGTGCCACAGAACTGATGCTACAGGTCAAACCAAGATGAAATTTCAAACAGGAAATGCCCCAGATTCTGAAGGCGCTGTGTTCCAATGTCTCCTTATATGGCTGTGAATGCGTCAGGAATGAGCCTACACTTTGTCGTTTCCCCAAGGAGTCTGCAGCATTGTGACGTATTTGTAGGCATATCATTGGAAGATTGACCATAAGAGACTACATTTACCAGGTGCCCGCTTGGTGTCCTCCGTCGAAATTATTGCGTAATCTCCAGCTGCGTGCATTTTTCCATTTGGTTCAGAGGAGAAACCAAACTGCCACGAATGATTTATCATCAAATAGATATGTGAAAAACACCTTGAGGATTGATTCTAAACAACGTTTGCCATGTTTCTGTCGATATTATGAAGTTAATTTGGAAAAAAGTTTGCCGTTGTAATGACTGAATTTTCGGGGGGGGTTTTCTTAGCCAAACGTGATGAACAAAACGGAGCGATTTCTCCTACACAAATAATCTTTTTGGAAAAACGGAACATTTGCTATCTAACTGAGTCTCCTCATTGAAAACATCCGAAGTTCTTCAAAGGTAAATGATTTTATTTGAATGCTTTTCTTGTTTTTGTGAAAATGTTGCCTGCTGAATGCTAGGCTTAATGCTATGCTAGCTATCAATACTCTTACACAAATGCTTGTGTAGCTATGGTTGAAAAGCATATTTGAAAATCTGAGATGACAGTGTTGTTAACAAAAGGCTAAGCTTGTGAGCCAATATATTTATTTCATTTCATTTGCGATTTTCATGAATAGTTAACATTGCGTTATGGTAATGAGCTTGAGGCTATGATTATGCTCCCGGATACGGGATTGCTCGCCGCAAGAAGTTAACAAACTATAGTTTTGGCAAGTCGGTTAGGACATCTACTTTGTGCATGACACAAGTAATTTTCCAACAATTGTTTACAGACAGATTGTTTCACTTATAATTCACTGTATCACAATTCCAGTGGGTCAGAAGTTCACATACACTAAGTTGACTGCCTTTTAAACAGCTTGGAAAATTCGATAAAATGATGTCATGGCTTTAGAAGCTTCTGAAAGGCTAATTGACATAATTTGAGTCAATTGGAGGTGTACCTGTGGACGTATTTCAAGGCCTACCTTCAAACTCAGTGCATATTTGCCTGACATCATGGGAAAATCAAAAGAAATCAGCCAAGACCTCAGGAAAAAAAGGGTAGACCTCCACAAGTCTGGGTCATCCTTGGGAGCCATTTCCAAACGCCTGAAGGTACCATGTTCATCTGTACAAACAATTGTACACAAGTATAAACACCATGGGACCATGCAGCCGTCATACCGCTCAGGAAGGAGAGGCATTCTGTCTCCTAGAGCTGAACGTACTTTGGTGCGAAAAAATTAAATCAATCTCAGAACAACAGCAAAGAACCTTGTGAAGATGCTGGAGGGAACAGGTACAAAATTATCTATATCCACAGTTAAACGAGTCCTATATCGACATAACCTGAAAAGTCGCTCAGCAAGGAAGAAGCCACTGCCATAAAACCGCCATAAAGAAGCCAGACTACGATTTGCAACTGCACATGGGGACAAAGATCATACTTTTTGGAGAAATGTCCTCTGGTCTGATGAAACAAAAATAACTGTTTGGCCATATAATGACCATTGTTATGTTTGGAGGAAAAAGGGGGAGGCTTGCAAGCAGACAAGCACCATTCCAACCGTGAAACACGGGGGTGCCAGCATCATGTTGTGGGGTTACATTGCTGCAGGAGGGACTAGTGCACTTCACAAAATAGATGGCATCATGAGAAGGGAAAATTATGTGGGATATATTGAAGCAATATCTCAAGACATCAGTCAGGAAGTTGAAGCCGGGTTGCAAATGGGTCTTCCAAATGGACAATGACCCCAAGCATACTTCCAAAGTTGTGGCAAAATGGCTTAAGGACAACAAAGTCAAGGTATTGGAGTTGCCATCACAAAGCCCTGACCTCAATCGTATAGAACATTTGTGGGAGGAACTGAAAATCGTGTGCGAGCACAGAGGCCTACAAACCTGACTCAGTTACACGAGCTCTGTCAGGAGGAATGGGCCAAAATTCACCCAACGTATTGTGGGAAGCTTGTGGAAGTCTACCTGAAATGTTTGACCCAAGTTAAACAATTTAAAAGCAATACTACCAAATACTAATTGAGTGTATGTAAACTTCCGACCCACCTGGGATTGTGATAGAAATAAAAGCTGAAATATATACTTCTCTAAACTATTATTCTGACATTTGACATTCTTAAAATAGTGTTCATCCTAATTTACCTAAAACAGGGAATCTATACTAGGATTAAATGTCAGGTATTGTGAAAAACTGAGTTTAAATGTATTTGGCTAAGGTGTATGTAAACTTCTGACTTCAGCTGTATATAAACAAGAACACCCAGATTTCCATATGTTTTATATATTGAGAGGGGTAGAATAATGTGCTCCAAATAATTTCCTATTTATTGTTGTTTTTCTCTGGTGGGATGCTAGCTGCCCTTAGGGGCCCTTGCTGGTGTGAGGGGAGGGCCCGGACATAATGAGGGGTCATGCTTCAGAGGCCCATTGTGAGAGGGCTCCTTTTCTCCAGATTAGACAATGTAATTAGCCTGAGACAAAAAGAGGTGTAAGGAAGCCTTCTCACTTGGTTCACAATGTCATCTACTTTCACCACAGGGGCATGTGGGGGCCGGTGGTGGGAGGAGGTAGGGCCTGTTTTGAACACTGAAGGAGATCAATATTCCACAGTGGATGTCTCGAAGAGGAACCCTTTGGACCACAGGAATTAGTCATACATTATGGAGAAGGATATTCTCTGATAATTTGTATTCTTATTCTTTGGAGAGAGCGGTCTGACAATTCATATTGATACAGCAGCCTGAATTTAACCCACTGTTCCTAGGCTGTCATTGAAAATAAGAATTTGTTCTTAACTGACTTGCATAGTTAAATGAAGGTCAAATTAAAAAAGTAGTATTTTATTTAAATATACACTCCTAAACAATGAATACACCCTTTCACGTAATATGACCTAAGTTTAAAGGGCTAGTTCAGTGATTTTACAATAAATATTTGTTTCCACTTCTTGGAAGCAGTCTATGGACAGAGTGATCTCACCCCAGACTGGTAAGGTAAGATAAGGAATTACATTTACATTTGAGTCATTTAGCAGATGCGACTTAAAGTTAGTGCATTCATCTTAAGATCGCTAGGAGAGACAACCAAATATCACCGTCACAGGAAGTACATTTTTATCAATAAAGAAGTTATCGGCAAAGTCAGTGCTAGTAGGAAAAGACAAGTGCATATGTATTTTTTGGGGGGGCGGGGGGTTAAGACTTAAGTGTCTTATTTAAGATACTCTTTGAAGAGTACTCGATTTCAGAAGATTGGCAGGGACTCTGTTGTCCTAGTATCAGGGGGAAGCTGGCTCCACCATTGGGTTACCAGGACAGTTAAATGCTTTTACTGGGCTGAGCGGGAGATGACCTCCTGTAGAAGTAGGATGGCCAAGAGACCAGAGGTGGCAGAATGGAGTGCTCGGGTTGAGATGTAGAATTTGAGCATAGCCTGAAGGTAGGGAGGGACAGTTCCCCATGCTGCTCTGTAGACAAGCACTATAGTCTTGTAGCACTTGTAGTCTTATGGTGTAGTCTTGTAGTAGGTTGGTGGCACTTTAATTGGGTAGGATGGGCTCGTGGTAATGGCTGGAGTGGAATAGATGGAATTAAATGGATTAAATCGTTTTTTCCCCTCATCAATCTACATGGGGGGGGGGGGAACTGTTGTTCCATGTAGTGAATTGGTTATTCAATGTATTTGTATGCGGTAAAAGCAGTAAGGCCAAATACAATTTATCAACATTTTTGGGGGGAAACTTCAGGGGGTTTTTAAAATTCAAAATAAAGTAGCAAAGTAATCCTTGGTACACGACCTTAAAACAATTCCATATAGTTCAGTAGAACCCCTCCCCCCCAGCATAAACAGGGTTTAAACTGTAATGGATTAACCCTTGTATGGTGTTTGGGTCTATGGGAACCATTTTTAGTGTTTACTAAAATAAATAAAACATTAAACCTGAGACTCATTGGCCTTGACTCATTTTCTGTGAAGAACATGTAAAATAACAAATGTTCATTTAGTGCACACTGAACCCCCTTATATTACATATGTGGTGTTCGGATCCACTGGACCCGAGGGTAATAAAAGTGTGATTGTGGGTGAAAACAAATAAAACTTAAACAAAAAGGTTTGCGGTTTGCCTTCACTCTTGTCTTCTTCCTCCCTGGGCCTGCTGTTGCAACATAGCACCAAGAACCCTTCTGTCTCCCTACCTGTCTGTCTCCCACTTTTCTCGCAATCTTTACCCTTTGTAGTGTGTGAAACTACACAATGTCTTGCGGGAAACTGCGCTGTGTTATTACAATACATTATTTCGATACATTGTAAAAAAAAAAATCTGTATTTTTCCCACCCAGCCAGGTGCAAATTGGGAGAAGGACACAACAAATAAACAGCTTTGCTTGTGTGGCTCCTTACCACAATCAATCAGTATGGAAAAATAATCTCTGCTTAGAGGGCCTTAGAAATCATTTTTGCAGAGAGAGAATCTAGTGGGGAAGGAGCGTCTTCCACTTTGGAAGATTAAGAATTTTCCGAATATGAAGATCATGTCTGTGAGTTGGAAGAAAAGGACGAGATTGACCCTCAGCCAGACCCAGGACCAGCCCGTCAGCAACCAGCTCATCAGCAGCCTGCAGAAGGAGAAATATGGAAAAAAAAAATTGTGAAATTTGTCTTCTTGCCAAAGGAATGAACCACCCCGCACGGCTGCCAATGTGATGAGGATGCATCCAGGTTCGACGCGGATGGTGGTTACTCATGTTCAGGACAAAGTCTTCTTTTGAACTATTTATTCCAGACACCATCCAGAAAATAATTTTGCACTGCACTAATTGTATGTTTTTGGATGGACCAAACTCATTTACATGCATGCTTTGGGGTTCTTATCCTTGCTGGTGTATTCAGATCCAAATGAGGAATCCACAGAATCCCTGTGGCATGCAGAAAATGGCAGAGAACTTCTCCGTGCAACAACGTCTCTGGAAAACTTCCACATTTTTTTCCCAGGATTATCCGCTTCGACAACCGAGACACCAGACCCACTCGGAGAGAAGCTAGTTGCAATCAGTGGGACGACAACCCTCCCCTGTATTACAACCCTGGGTCCAATGTTACTGTCGATGAGCAGCTTATGCCGTTTAGGAGCCGCTGCCCCGTCAGGCAATACATACCAATCAGGGGTCAGTACATACCAATCAAGAATAAGTGAAAAGTGTCATGTATAAATTTAATATGATCAACAGGATTGATACTTACTCTCACGGGTGGCCAAAAATAACAAACAAAGCCACGCCCCTACCAAGCCACGCCTCCTCAAAATAACCATAAAAAAACGCAGCTGTACTATTAACCCAGCATGAAAATGAATAAAACCCCCTCGATGGTTAAATTGACCCATGTTTTGGTAATCCCAACAACCCAACTAGCTGGGTAAAAATAGCCCAGCGTGTGTTCTGTCAAATATTTACAGAGTGCTGGGTTACCAATTAACCCAAATTGGGTTGTTTTAACCCAGCATTTTTTAGAGTGTCGGGTTTTCAGTTAACATGCATTAAATATCTATCAACTAAAATGTATGAAAACATGTTTTATGAAAACTGAATAAAACAGTTATTTAACCTAAATCAGGTTGTCATTTAGAGTTATTTGATTTTATTGGTATGTAGAGCATTGATGCAAACGTGTACTCTTTTGTATAATCATGACCGAAGTACTTTTTGTTCTTATTCTTGCCGAGAGCTCATCATTTGTGATATATGAACATAATTGGCTGTGCCAATTATTCTCTGAATCATGCATTTGAAACCAAACAAGTCAGCTGAAAGGAATGAGTAAACCTCCATTAAGATGTATTAAATCAAAGGCTTGTCACTGTCAGGGCAAAACACAACTCAGATCAAATGAGGCTGTGCCACCTACACAAGGCATAAAATACCATGTCCATTTCTGCCCTGTGCTGAGGTGACTTTTGATATTTTTAGCTATTAAATACCACTGGCACTCTATCAATGCTCTAAGTACTGAAAATGCGTGTGACTGACCAGGGTTCAAATCAGTGTTTCCTGTATGTCACAAGACTGTATTAGTACTCCGAGCTAAAGCCTAGGCATTTAAGCCTAACTATGCAAGCCTCTAGGTTACTCATCAGACAAGGTTATTCATCAGGTGAGCGTGGTTTCGATGTACTTCCATTACACATACTTAAAGGAAAGGGCATTTTGAAAGGTCAGTGCAGTCAAGCAGAATGACTTTGATGAAGAAATGTCAATGCTGTCTATCAGTGGTTGGATGTGATTGGATCTGGCATCAGCCTGTCAATAGTGTGGTTCTCTTTGCCTACTTTATAATGCCATTTACCAAAGAGAGACATGTAATATTTGTTGTTGTATAGACAGTGAGGGAAAAAATAATTTGATCCCCTGCTGATTTTGTACGTTTGCCCACTGACAAAGAAATGATCAGTCTATAATTTTAATGGTAGGTTTATTTGAACAGTTGGAGACAGAACAAAAAAAATCCAGAAAAATGCATGTCAAAAACGTTATAAATTGATTTGCATTTTAATGAGGGAAATACACATTTGACCCCCTCTCAATCAGAAAGATTTCTGGCTCCCAGGTGTCTTTTATACAGGTAACGAGGTGATATTAGGAGCACACTCTTAAAGGGAGTGCTCCTAATCTCAGTTTGTTACCAGTATAAAAGGCACCTGTCCACAGAAGCAATCTGTGTTCCAAACTCTCCACCAAGGCCAAGACCAAAGAGCTCTCCAAGGATGTCAGGGACAAGATTGTAGACCTACACAAGGCTGGAATGGGCTACAAGACCATCGCCAAGCAGCTTGGTGAGAAGGTGAGAACAGGTGGTGCGATTATTCGCAAATGGAAGGAACACAAAAGAACTGTCAAACTCCCTTGGCCTGGGGCTCCATGCACGATCTCACCTTGTGGAGTTGCGATGATCATGAGAACAGTGACGAATCAGCCCAGAACTACACGGGAGGATCTTGTCAATGATCTCAAGGCAGCTGGGACCATAGTCACCAAGAAAACAGTTGGGAACACACTATGCCGTAAAGGACTGAAATCCTGCAGGTCCCCCTGCTCAAGAAAGCACATATATCCATGCCCGTCTGAAGTTTGCCAATGAACATCTGAATTATTCAGAGGACAACTGGGTGAAAGTTGTGGTCAGATGAGACCAAATTGGAGCTCTTTGGCATCAACTCGCCGTGTTTGGAGGAGGAGGAATGCTGCCGATGACTCCAAGAACACCATCCCCACCGTCAAACTTGGAGGTGGAAACATTATGATTTGGGGGTGTTTTTCTGCTAAGGGGACAGGACACCTTCACGGCATCAAAGGGACGATGGACGGGGCAATGTACTGTCAAATCTTTCCCCAGCCAGGGCATTGAAAATGGGTCGTGGATGGGTATCCCAGCATGACAATGACCCAAAACACACGGCCAAGGCAACAAAGGAGTGGCTCAAGAAGAAGCACATTAAGGTCCTGGAGTGGCCTAGCCAGTCTCCAGACCTTAATCCCATAGAAAATCTGTGGAGGGAGCTGAAGGTTCGAGTTGCCAAACGTCAGCCTCGAAACCTTAATGACTTGGAGAAGATCTGCAAAGAGGAGTGGGACAAAATCCCTCCAGAGATGTGTGCAAACCTGGTGGCCAACTGCAAGAAACGTCTGACCTCTGTGATTGCCAACAAGGGTTTTGCCACCAAGTACTAAGTCATGTTTTGCAGAGGGGTCAAATACTTATTTCCAATTTTCTGGATTTTTTGTTATTATCCTGTCTCTCACTGTTCAAATAAACCTATAATTAAAATTATAGACGGATCATTTCTTTGTCAGTGACGAACGTACAAAATCAGCAGGGGATCAAATACTTTTTTCCCTCACTATGCTACAACTATATACATTTGATCCAAACACAGTGCATAGACACCATTGTGTATGTGTGATCATTAAATGCAGGGATTTATACGTATATTCATTTGAAATCCTGCACATTGTGGTATTTAATCAGTAGCAAAAAAGGAGCAATATCACGTTTTTTAATGCAAAATACTTATGCCAGGTCTGATTTGTGTTTTACTCTTCTCACAAAAATGTTTTGACAGTATGAAAATCCTTGAGTCAAGGCAACTCATTATCACTGAGGGATTTCTCAATGTATTTTAACATGTTGCCATCTCCATCCTGCCTTAAAAAAAGGAATATAATTGATGTCTAATTGTATAAAATAAAAAAATTCCACAGGTGCTAACAGTTGCTAGGCTAATCTACCTAAGGAGTACTACATGAGAGATCCAAAAATAAAAACACAAGCACTATACATTTGAATCTTTCAGTGTGCAAACACTACATGCTGTTTTGCAGCATAAATCTGTGGGTTATAAATGACAAAGTCTAAAGTTGAAGAGTGGCTAGTTTGAGGCTGCATTGCCTCACGCTCGGGTGAGCATGTAGACCATACGCCATGGATGCGCGGTACACCCGAAGGGAGGAGAGCCGAGCTATACACACATCAAGCAGGCTTCACTGCATTCTTGTGACACTGCCTCTGCCTGGGAGAGTTCAATTCAGCCTGCAATGTACCCAACTGAATAAAAACATCCCTCATATCGGCACGAATAGCTGCATTTATGAATCTGCTGGGAAGATAAGACGGAGAAGAAACAACACATTTGTGTGAGCCAAATGGGTATTAACTTTCTTTTTAGATAGAACATAATCTATTGCATGTTAGAGAATAAAGTAGACGGCACGGGTCAAAATTTTGATTTATGACCCAGTGTCCATGACGTATACATGTCCAAATATGGGCCTCCGGCCAGGACATCCTGTTCCTGTGGTCACATGTTTAGAGGGTGTGTTATTTTGTATCTATATTGCATCCTTTGAAGTTGTCATGCTGATTGATGTTTAGGGACCTGGTTGAACTGGGGGGTTCTGTGTTTGATCTTTTGAAAGAGTATGGCCCCCCCACCCCCAGTTTTATTGTTATCTGATGAAGCAGGAATGTCCGGGGTATTGGCTGTGGCAGACGCATTATAAATAAAAGTCCAGAACAAGGCATGTGACCCCAGAACAGTAAACAAGATTTTTAAAATAAAGCCCAGAATATTAAACATAAAAATATGTCTCCTTGGCCAATTCTCGGGGTGCTCTGCAGCTCATGTCATGAACCCAATGACAAAAGCCTGGAGGATGTTTTGCGTGAGGCTCCAGAATGTTTTAAAGTAGTTTTGGGTACGAGTGAGGGACATATGTCTTACATATTCCAACCTGAGGAATCTACGGTTAAGATATTCACAGACAGTGGCCCCAAACCCCTTTATTGGGCAGAACCCGTGAGTTTTTCTCCAGCGCAAAGGATGGGAGAATGGCTTAAGATAAGACTTGCGCTGTGTCAAATTGAACAGGCCCCGAGTGCTTCAAGTCTACCCGGATATGCGTTGGAAGAACTGGTCTGTGGACAAAGTGATCTGATGCCCCTAAGAATCGCTGCAATGGCGTATACCCCTGACTCCAGAGTGACAATTTTAGCACGTGAACAATTTGATAGTGCAAATGCGACGAAAACTGTCAGTTCATATGTATTTTCCAAAGCATGCAAGGATGTAAACTTCTTTATACTAGTGTTCAGTTTTAAATGGTGTGATTATAATATTTTCCGAACACTGATGAATAAGCTGGACAGTCTTTTCGAAAATCGTGAACAATTACGGAGATGGCCGAGGTTATCGTTGAGACATACCCAGGACTCACAAGGCCGAAGGAGGATCTTTCCCTGGAGTGAAAACGTCCGGAGCTTCGATGGAGCGGGCAAGCGACTTTGCAATGATGAATTGGAAACGGATAATAGTCAGGGCTAACCGGACCCTTTATCTGTAAGAAATAGTGAAAATGTTGAATTATAACGTGTGTTAAAATGTATGTACTAAATTTTGAATTAAATCATTGGTTTTGAAAATATATCTCACCCTTTAACGAAAGGGGAAGCTGTCTTTTCTCTCACGCCAGGGTCTGTCGCAGAGAAATGTAATGTCTGAAAAAAACATGAATTATTATGTAGTCTTTCCTACAATGGTATGTTATAAAGTTTGTAATAATGTACAACTGCTGGCCTCCAAGGTTTTTACATAAAACACTCGTGATGCATGTTTAAATATTAGTCAAATTTGGTAATTAATTCTAACATGTCTTAAAGGTTGTAGCAAATATTTTGGAATTCAATAAAAGGAATTTAAAAACTGTATCTCACCCTCTAACGATGGGAAAATGTATTTTACATCACCCCACTCTGTCGCGGAGGAAAAAGACACGGAAAATCAGGGTGCGTGAGTGTGCATGTGACGGGGCAGCAGGAGTGTGTGTGCGTTTCAAAAACAAAGGGGGGGTGTTCAACAGGGCCCAACATGTAGCCCCATTCTATCTGTAGAGAATCGTTTGAAACCAATGGTTGCACTATCATGCATACGGCATGTCCAGATATCTGCCGACCCCCCGGGGTTAAACATTGATATCTCTAATCAGCGCCCGGTGCCCCCCACCCCGGTTGTAGACAGAATGTCTCAACATCCCCTCCTGTTTGAATTCACCGCCTTTGTTCTCTAAACCAAATATACAAGGTGTTGCATACATGATATCTCCCGAAAAAATGCCACCACGGCTCTGTAAACTCATTCCGTACATTCGCTAGTTAGGGACAGAACGCGGAGCGAGTCTAGTGGAGCATATATTTTAATTAACACTGTTAGCACAGCTTTAGCGCAAACCCACAGCCCCGAATATTTAGCTGCCAGGACAGATTAAAAAATATATTCTGAATCCCTCTTAATGGATATTTCTGAAGGCTACTGGACATAAGTGATTGGGAAGCGATCAATTTTCGGCGTAAGTCCAAATAATCACATACCCAAGAATATTTATATATTAAAAAACTAAAAGTGGGCACTCTGAACGACTTGGATACTCTGAACGAATGGATATTTCTGGAGGTGAGTAAGTGAAAAATATATTTTAATTTTTGTTTGAATATTATCGTGATATTAAACACGAGTTATGTGTTTTTCAAGCCAAATGCACGTATAAGTTAAAGTGTATATATATCATATAACTGTTAATATTATCTAATGTCTGTTAGGCTCCCCAACATTTACGCAGCTTTTAAGAGGTTTAACAGATCTGGAACACAATGAGTTAGATTCTCAGTCTCAAAACCCCGGCAGCCAATGGCCATCAGCATATTTTCAACGTAAGTCCAAATAATCACATACCCAAGAATATTTAGAAATTAAAAAACAAATGGTGTGTACTATTTTAAAAGCTATTTTTTGTATTTACAGCCGACATACAGCCAAGGAGGATAAAGGCATCGTTATGGACAACTGACAACGGGTGACTTGGATGCAATTCTCCCGTTCTGCACAAACGTTTTTTCCAGCACCCCTCGAACAGAGAATTTAAACGTCCCCGACAACTCCCCCGGGAACCGCAACCCACTCGCTACACATTCCATGTCCCAACAACCAACGCATAACTGTAGCCCAAGTGCATTGCGCAGAATCAACACCTCCAGAAAATTACTAGTGTGCTGGGAACTTGAGGCCTCACGATTCGGCGCTCCATGGATACGTTATGAGACCATTATACATTTGTTATTAGTTATGTATTTTATTAGTTATACCTCTTTTGATAGACTATGTTAAAACAAGGTCAAATAATGTTTTTTCAGACTCCCACAAGACCGGCCCTACAGAATCGGGAACGCTTGAAGAAAAAAGTCACACCCCCCCCCCGGTTTCTGCGATTCGTCAGAACAGCCAGCGCCAAATGTATTTGACATTTTATGTATCTAACATATTTTTATATTTAATAACCTATTTTGTATGTATTATTTTCTTTCAGACTCCTCCCTGGCGAAAAACGGCACAGAAGGACACATACATCTAGAGCTGGGGGATTCCGGCTCACCGAACATTCCCAATGAAACAACCAAAGCGGAGGATATCCCTGTTTTTAATGACATTTCAGAGGTTGACTACCAGTTATTCTGTGATGCGGCCAACCTTCTTGACCCCGACAATTCTATGGCATCAACATCAGGATCTGAAATAGAACAAGCAAGGTTTTTCAGTCTTTTCCAGGGCTTTGAAATCAAGGAACGTTTTGCTATACAAACGACTGGGGGGTTTACTTGAGAGACAGTACCGAGACGATATGTTATTCTGGCATGGAACAATTCCACGCATGTTAAACAGCAAACCGATTAAAAAACGCAAATACAGGCGCTAAAATCATATATGTAACACGGATCATTCCAGAAATACTCAAAAACACACATCCTTAATTATCCAAATGGCAGAACCACAGGAACAAGTTGAGACAGTTGAAAGCCTCTTAGCACAGATACCGCCAGAACTCCTAGAAATTATTAAACGTATGAACGAGGTGGGGGTAACAGACATAATACCGATAGATGAAAGCATATTATCACAGATTCCAGCCGAACTCCTAGAAATGATTAATCGTATGAACGAGTCAGGGACGCCCGATGAAAAACTGTTATCACAGATTCCCGAAGCCCTCATAACCCTAATTAATCGGATGAACGAGAGCCGGACATTTTCAGCACCCGCTACACCAACAGCGACATCCCAACCGTTAACGCGATATTTTTTGGGAATTGGAAAATTGTCTAATAAATCTGGAGGGAGATGGTATTGATAGACGTGTCCAGGTTGTGTACCAGAATAAATTCAACAATACAGAGATGCGACAGTTTTTCAATTTCCTATGGGTGAATCAGAATCTTGACTATGCTGTGTTTTACATAATGATATTGGACACTCTGAACGATCTGTTAGACAGGGCAAGAGATTATGGCGAACCACGTGATGTCTTAACAGTTGGAAATTTGTGGAGATATACTGTGTTATGCAGGCTCTCTTATTTTACCCAATGGTGAAGCAGATCTTGAACAATTTATCGCACTGCTAGAACGCCTTGTTCAGTCAAATTTAGCCGTCATAGCAGATCGGACCCTCGAGCTTGTAGTGCAAATAATACGTCAACCCTAAGGGTGGTGGTGGTCAGAGAAGGAAGCTTGATAGCCTAATGCAGTCAGAAATCATAAGCAATAAAAGGGCCTACCTCAAACGTTCACAATCCAGGTAATAAGCTATGTTTTGCAATAGGCCTAGCGCATTTACTTAACCCTGGATGTACTGATCTGACGGAATTGCAAAAGGCTAGAGAGCTCCAAACGGCCGTTGGTCTCGGTATACAGGATGCTGTGGCTTTCTCTGACAGTCAAATTTGAAAACTTTCTGAATATCAAGATTGTGGTTTTGTACCACAGTAGAGCTAATGCAGCTCTCTTGAAGTTCCAAAACAACCCCCAACCGCATCCTCAGATTCTGTACTTTTATGTGCAAAACGAACATTACTACGCCGTTACCAACATCACGGCGTTCATAGGGGCACCATGTGTGTCCATCCTGCCATACCGGCTACACCCGAAAGGGGGGGCACTCGTGCCGTTATAACTGTTCAGTATGTCAGAATGCAGATTGCCCAATGCAACCCTTAAACTTGACACCCTGTGAGGATTGCCACCACACATGTCGTTCGACCTACTGTTACGAAAAACACAAAATTGAAACATGGCACCCCAAGGCATGTAAATCTGTAAGCAGTTGTGACATTAACAAGAAATGCCCAAAATGTCATTGCAATTACAACCTTAAAATAGATAGCCCTAAACCGCGTGTGTGGAATCATACATTGTCCAATCTGTAAAAGGCCTTTGAAAAGCAGAGACGCTTAAGTGGTTGATTTTGAGACAATCAGCAATCGGGGGTTCATTTACCTATTTTTGTATCTACCATGACTTTCAAGGGTGAAAAGTGGTCGGCAGAGGGATCCAATTGTGCACTGCTCTTTCTAAAACACTTTAGCAAACCCCAGTACAGAAACTTCACGTTTATAGCGCACAATGCTAGAGCCTACGACTCTTACCTTCTTCTGAGCACCTTGATACAGCAAGGCGTGGCACCCAGTGTCATAGCTCAAGGTAGTAAAATCTTGTGTTTTGTAGACCCAGCCTTCAACCAGAGATACATTGACAGATTAAGCTTCTTACCCATGAGATTGTGTTACGGTTTTCTTTCTCCTCCTCTGAAGAGGAGGTGTAGCAGGGATCAGGGAAGGAATACCTGCTCTCCATCCAACCTCACTGAGCTCAAGCTGTTTTGCAAGGAGGAATGGGAAAAAAATTTAGTCTCTCGATGTGTAAAACTGATAGAGACATACCTCAAGCGACTTACAGCTGTAATCGCAGCAAAAGGTGGCGCTAGAAAGTACTAACTTAAGGGGGCTGAATAATTTTGCACGCCCAATTTTTCAGTTTTTGATTTGTTAAAAAAGTTTGAAATATCCAATAAATGTCGTTCCACTTCATGATTGTGTCCCACTTGTTGTTGATTCTTCACAAAAAAATACAGTTTTATATCTTTATGTTTGAAGCCTGAAATGTGGCAAAAGGTCGCAAAGTTCAAGGGGGCCGAATACTTTCGCAAGGCACTGTAGGTTCAGAAATTTTGTGAAATAGCACAGTTACAAATATAAATCAAACTGGATGGACATCAGAATAGAGGAAGGACTAAAAACAAACAAAATACAACTATTGTTGTCACGCCTTGACCTTAGAGAGACTATTTATTTCTCTATTTGGTTAGGTGAGGGTGTGATTTGGGTGGGCATTCTAGTTTTCTATTTCTTTGTTGGCCGGGAATGGTTCTCAATCAGGGACAGCTGTCTATCATTGTCTCTGATTGGAAATCATACTTAGGCAGCTTGTTTTCCACCTGAGTTTGTGAGATCTTGTTTTTGTTCAGTTACTGTGTAGCCTGCAGAACGTTACGTTCGTTTATTGTTTGTTGTCTTTTTGGTGTTCATCTAAAATAAAGAAAGATGTACACTTTCCACGCTGCGCTTTGGTCTCATTCCGACAATGGACTTAACAATTGTAAAATATATTGTGTCTGTTAAATGTGTATAAGATGTATAAACTGAAGATAGATGTAACGCTCGTCGGAAGAAGTGGACCAAGATGCAGTGTGGTAAGTGTTCATACTTTATTTCAACTGAACACTAAACAAAACAACAAAAGGAACAACGAACGTCACGTTCTGAAGGCTACACAGAGCTAACAAAAAACAACATCCCACAACCAGGCTGCCTAAGTATGATTCCCAATCAGCGACAACAACCCTTGCAGCAGGCCCCGAAGAGGAGGGAGATTCTGGCGGTGCCGGACAGGCGGGAGACTCTGGCGGCGCCGGACAGGCGGGCGGCCCTGGCGGCGCCGGACAGGCGGGCGGCCCTGGCGGCGCCGGACAGGAGGGCGGCTCTGGCGGCGCCGGACTGACGGGCGGATCTGGTGGCTCCGGACTGGAGGGAGACTCTGGAAGGAGAAGACGCAGAGACAGCCTGGTGCGTGGGGCTGCCACAGGGCCAACCAGGCTGGGGAGACGTACAGGAGGCCTGGTGCGTAGAGGAGGCACCGGATAAACCGGGCTGTGGGGGAGCACTGGAGCTTTTGGTCTAAACTCCGCTCGCCATGTTTGGAGGAAGAAGAAGGATGAGTACAACCCCAAGAACACCATCCCAACCGTGAAGCATGGAGGTGGAAATATCATTCTTTGGGGATGCTTTTCTGCAAAGGGGACAGGACAACTGCACCGTATTGAGGGGAGGATGGATGGGGCCATGTATTGCGAGATCTTGGCCAACAACTTCCTTCCCTCAATAAGAGCATTGAATATGGGTCGTGGCTGGGTCTTCCAGCATGACAACGACCCGAAACACAAAGCCAGGGCAACTAAGGAGTGGCTCCGTAAGAAGCATCTCAAGGTCCTGGAGTATGTATGGCCCCAAGTCACAAAGATCAGTACACAATTCTTGGAGGCTGAAAATGTTCTCAGTTCTTCCATGGCCTGCGTGTTCACCAGACATGTCGACCATTGAGCATATTTGGGGTGCTCTAGATTGACGTGTAAGACAGCATGTTCCAGTTCCCGCCGAAATACAGCAACTTTGCACAGCCATAGAAGAGGAGTGGGAAAACATTCCACAGGCCACAGTCAACTGCCTGATCAACTCTATGCGAAGAAGATGTGTCGTGCATAAGGCAAATGGTGGTCACACCAGATACTGACTGGTTTTCTAATTCACTCCACTAACTTTTTAAGGTATCTGTGACCAACA
Organism: Oncorhynchus tshawytscha; assembly: GCF_018296145.1. Lineage (NCBI taxonomy): Eukaryota > Metazoa > Chordata > Actinopteri > Salmoniformes > Salmonidae > Oncorhynchus > Oncorhynchus tshawytscha. Next base: position 41,806,573 of record NC_056433.1, on the reverse strand, counting down.
GATGCATATCTGTGTTCCCAGTCATGTGAAATCCATAGATTTGGCCTAATTAATTTATTTCAATTGACTGATCTCCTTATATGAAAGGTAACTCAGTCAAATCTTTGAAATTGTTGCAAGTTGCGGTTATACTTTTGTTTAGTGTAGTTCGCCAAATTTCAGTTTGTGACAAAACAAGCAGTCATTGTGTAAATAATCCTTGTACTGTCTTAACCGCTGTGAAATATATTTTACATAACCAAACATATTGTATATCCAGCTGTTTGAAAAGTAGAAGACGCAAAAACAAAACTTCAGGATGGGATGCATAGAAATAGCACATAGAACAGAGCTACCGCTTCATAGAGTTGCTTTCAACGGGAATGAAAGCTCACATTTCTAAGTGAATTTGGTTGGGTCGCCCAAAAAGTGACCTATTGTATGTAACTTTAAAGTATAGCTTTTTGTGCTAGCTAGAAAACCTTTAATTTGTTACCTAACGAACGACCTTTCTAGGTTGTGGACCAAAACCGCTGTTTGAAGATGGTGTTCCAAAACGAAAACTTCAAACAGCTGTAAAAACTATATTTACATGGCACAGTGATTGAGCAAATTGAGCAAACAAAGTAGAGTTTTTGCAACCAGAAAATAAGTGATTTCCACTAGATAACACAGCCACCAAGTCAGAACGCTTTCCCAGTTTGCCTGCCAGACACCTGACTGATTCTGCTATCATTCACTCCCACAACATCATAGAAGTCTCATTATAATTTATATTGATGATTGACATCTAGTGGAACCCCTAGGTAGTGCAACATCATTAATATCTCAAGGGGATTTCATTGGGGACTCTGGTGAATGCATACAAAGCTCAGATTTCTCACTTCCTGTTTTGATTTCTCCTCAGGATTTTGCTTGCATTATGAGTTCTGTTATACTCACAGACATAATTCAAACAGTTTTGAAACTTTAGAGTGTTTTCTATCCAATACTACTAATAATATACATATATTAGCAACTGAGACTGAGGAGTAGGCCGTTTCCTTTGGCCAACTTATTCATCCAAGCTACTCATATACTGCCCCCCAGCCATAAGAAGTTAAACTCAATTGGACTATTTCTGACATTTAACCCTAGTAAAAATTCCCTGTCTTAGGTCAGGTAGGATGACCATTTTATTTTAATAATGTCAAATGTCAGAATAATAGTTGAGAGAATGATTTATTTCAGCTCTTTTTTTCTATCATCACATTTCCCAGTGGGTCAGAAGTTTACATACACTCAATTAGTATTTGGTAGCATTGCCTTTAAATTGTGTAACTTGGGTCAAATGTTTCAGGTAGCCTTCTACAAGCTTCCCACAATAAGTTGGGTGAATTTTGGCCCATTCCTCCTGACAGAGCTGGTGTCAGGAGTCAGGTTTGTAGGCCTCCTTGCTCACACACACTTTTTCAGTTCTGCCCACAAATGTTCTATAGGATTGAGGTCAGGGCTTCGTGATGGCCACTCAAATACCTTGACTTTGTTGTCCTTAAGCCATAACTTTGGAAGTATGCTTAGGGTCATTGTTCATTTGGAAGACCCATTTCCGACCAAACTTTAACTTCCTGACTAATGTCTTGAGATGTTGTTTCAATATAGCCACATCATGTTACTTCCTCATGAAACCATCTATTTTGTGAAGTGTACCAGTTACTCCTGCAGCAAAGCACCCCCACAACATGATGCTGCCACCCCCGTTCTTCACGGATGGGATGGTGTGCTTCGGCTTGCAAGCGTCCCCCTTTTCCCTCCAAACATAACAATGGTCATTATGGCCAAACAGTTCTATTTTTGTTTCCTCTGACCAGAGGACAATTCTCTGAAAAGTTAGATCTTTGTCCCAATGTGCAGTTGCAAACCATAGTCTGGCTTTTTATGGCGGTTTTGGAACAGAGGCTTCTTCCTTGGTGAGCGGCCTTTCAGGTTATGTCGATATACGACTCGTTTTACTGTGGATATAGATACTTTTGTAGCTGTTTCCTCCAGCATCTTTAGAAGGTCCTTTGCTGTTGTTCTGGGATTGATTTGCACCTTTTTTTTTGACGCTAGCATTAGTGATATTGGCTATCTTCTAAATGGCTTATTTACTCAGTGAAAAAGCATTTGTATGACTATTTGGAAACATCAGGTATTGATTTTACAAATGTTATTTTTACATTTGCATACTTAATTTTATAAAACAAGTTACTTGCTCATATGAAACTGGTTGCTGGGTTGTTAGGCAATTAAGTTTAGTTTTGAAACACCATGCTAACTAATGGGAGTTTTTGGAGTAGGAAAAAGTTGAATACTGTAAAAGCTAGAATGATTTTTTTATAGGTTTAGTAATTTGGAGTGTTCTGCACATTGTAGCCCTTTATGGTAATATTTGCAAACTCAAATTTAATTGTTTACATCTTTTTTAGTTGTTAAGACTACCATTAATCAATGATTTAGCACCTTATTTCATGTTGCATTTTTAAGGATGTTTAAGTATGGAGTATCAACATTTAAATGTGAACTTCATAAAGTTAAATTATATGTTTTGCATAAAAGCTGTGGAGGAGTAGTGGTGGGAAAACAACAAATTAATTGTTTAAAACTAAATCTGGAAAATTTAAAATTATGAATATTAAAATTAGATCAGGATTTTGGTTACTGTGTGTTTAAACATTGTAATGTATTTAACATTGTAATGTAATTAACATACTTCACAGAGAGGAAAAAACATACGAAATGTATTAAATATTGCAAAACAACATGTATTCAATGTCAAACAAATAAAAATAAATCCAATACAACTTGAAATCTCCAGTATGGTAATGAAGAAAATAGCAAAAACTGGATATTTGCCAAATTAATTGTTTAATAATTTTATGTAGCTACAATATTTACATGAGAGAAATGTGAACATTATGTGGATGTTGACCATAGGATGTTTAAAGGAACAATTACATAACTGAGCAATAGATTAACAAATGGAAGTTTAAACAACAATTAACAAAATGTTAATAATTAAAACTAAATCAAACCCAGTTCAGAACGATTTACTTCTTTAGTGAACTTTGGAGGTGGCGGTCCTGTGAAAGGTTGTGCTTCCAAAGCTTGTTGAATATACAGTTGAAGTCGACAAGTCGAAGATTACATACACTTAGGTTGGAGTCATTAAAACTCGTTTCCACAAATTTCTTGTTACATACTATAGTTTTGGGAAGTCGGTTAGGACATCTACCTTGTGCATGACACAAGTATTTTGCAAGTATTTTTCCAACAATTTTTTACAAACAGATTATTTCACTTATAATTCACTGTATCACAATTCCAATGGGTCAGCAGTTTACATACACTAAGTTGACTGTGCCTTTAAACAGCTTGGAAAATTCCATAAAATGATGCCATGGCCTTAGAAGCTTCTGATAGGCTAATTGACATGATTTGAGCCAAGTGGAGGTGTACCTGTGGATGTATTTCAAACTCAGTGCCTCTTTGCTTGACATCGTGGGAAAATCCAAAGAAATCAGATAAGACCTCCACAAGTCTGGTTCATCCTTGGGAGCAATTTCCAAACACCTGAATTTCCAAACACCACATGCATCTGTACAGTAGTACGGAAGTATAAACACCATGGGACCATGGAGCCGTCATACCGCTCAGTAAGGAGACGCGTTCTGTGTCCTAGAGATGAACGTACGTTGGTGCAAAAAGTGCAAATCAATCCCAGAACAACAGCAAAGGACCTTGTGAAGATTCTGGAGGAAACAGGTACAAAAGTATCTATATCCACAGTAAAACGAGTCCTATATCAACATAACCTGAAAGGCTGCTCAGCAAGGAAGAAGCCACTGCTTCAAAACCGCCATAAAAAAAGCCAGGCCACGGTTTGCAACTGCACATGGGGACAAAGATCGAACAGTTTGGAGAAATGCCCTCTGGTCTGATGAAACAAAAATAGAACTGTTTGGTCATAATGACCCTCGTTTTGTTTTGAGGAAAAGGGTGATGCTTGTAAGTCGAAGAACACCATCCCAACTGTGAAGCACGGGGGTGGCAGCATCATGTTGTGGGGGTGCTTTACTGCAGGAGGAACTGGTGCACTTCACAAAATAAATGGCTTCATGAGGGAGGAAAAGTATGTGGATATATTGAAGCAACATCTCAAGACATCATTCAGGAAGTTAAAGCTTGGTCGGAAATGGGTCTTCCAAATGGACATTGACCCCAAGCATACTTCCAAAGTTGTGGCAAAATGGCTTAAGGACAACAAAGTCAAGGTATTGGAGTGGTCATTACAAAGCCCTGACCTCAATCCTGTAGAACATTTGTGGGCAGAACTGAAAAGGCATGTGCGAGCAAGGAGGCCTACAAACCTGGCTCAGTTACACCAGAGCCAAAATTCACCCAGCTTATTGTGGTAAGGGAATTACCCCCCTGAATTGGACAAAATTCATCCAAAGCTTATGGCAACTGGCATATGGCAAATGCCAAGTGTCAAACAGCAAAAATCCCAAAAAGGGTGAGCGCGCTCCACCGTAAATGTTCATATTGTAAATGGACATGATGTCAAGAACCAAGTGTCAAATTTTGAACATTTGAAAGTTTAAAAAAAATGTATATCACCCTCTAAAAAAGTGCTTTCTGGACCGTTTTTTGAAATTCTTTTGAATGTTTTGTCAATTATACATGTTTAAGAACTGTATGAACGTACCTTTGTCATATTTTATTGAGTTGTCCATAAGGCATATGTTTTTGTCCATTTGCAATGTGCTATTATAGGAAGTCAAATGTCGATTTCAAAAGTCAGTGAACCATTGCCAAATGCAATAAGAAAAGTCCAAATGCAATATATAAGTATTGAAAGTGACAAATCAGGATGTTATGTCCATTTGCCATATATGATCACAGGAAGTCGGCTTCCGAAACAAAAACTCAGTGAACCATGTCCAAATGACTTTTATACTGCCCAAATTATATTAAACACAGCTTAGCTTGTTGTTAATCCACCTGGCGTGTCAGATTTCAAAAAAGATTTACAGCGAAAGCAAACCAAGCGTTGATGTAAGGACATCTCTCTCAGCAGACAAAACATTACAAACAGCTAGCAGCAAAGTAGATTGGTCACAAAAGTCAGAAAATCAATAAAATTAATCGCTTACCTTTGATGATCTTCAGATGTTTGCACTCACGAGACTCCCAGTTACACAATAAATGTTCCTTTTGTTTGATAAAGATTCTTTTTATATCCAAAAACCTCCATTTGGTTGGCGCGTTTTGTTCAGTAATCCACAGGCTCGAGCTGTCACAACGGGGCAGACTAAAATTCCAAATAGTATCTGTAAAGTTTGTAGAAACATGTCAAACTTTTTTTAAATAATCAATCCTCAGGTTGTTTTTACACTAAATAATCAATAATATTTCAACCGGACCGTAGCTTTTTCAATAAGAGAGAGAGAGAAAATGTCTGCTCCAAGCTGTTGGCGCATGCAAAACTCTGCTGGCACCCAGTCATCCACTGATGCGATGTGATCGTTCTCGCTCATTTTTCAGAATAAAAGGCTGAAACTATGTCTAAAGAAACTATGTCTAATGTTCACGCCATGTGGAAGCCACAGGGAAAGGAATCTGGTTTATATCCCTTTAAATGGAGGGAAGGCATGCAATGGAACAGGGAGGTTTCAAAATAAGAGGCACAACTTCCTGGTTGGATTTTCCTCAGGTTTTCGACTGCAATATCAGTTCTGTTATACTCACAGACAATATTTTGACAGTTTTGGAAACTTTAGAGTGTTTTCTATCCTAATCTGACAATATGCATATTCTAGCTTCTGGGCCTGAGAAAAAGGCAGTTTAATTTGGTAAGTTTTTCATCCAAACATCAAAATACTGCCCCCTACACTCAACAGGTTAAAATGGGCTCCTGGTAAACCTGTTCCAATCACCAGGTGCACGGCTGTCCATTTGCAAAATGTTTCAATGGGCATTTACCATCACAAATTTGACATGCTCAAAAATATTGCAGAAATGCGAAATTGACTGGCCCGATGAACTCGGGATGGCCGGGCAGTGATAGTGGTTCCTCTCCATCACTCGTTGTGCTAATTTCATCATGTCCATTTGGTGATGTTTTTTCACTGTTTAAACTTATTGCAATGTATCAATATCAATAAGATATCATTCTGACACCAAACCCACTTTTTCCAACTTGTTTAGAAGCCAACTATCACATATTTCAGAGCAGGCCCAAAATTCACAGCGCCTTCTGTTTAAACAACAATAAAAACTTAAAACACGTAGTTACGTTCTAGCTGTGGGTCCAGTTCCGACATTATGTTTAGGCCTAGCTGAGGCGACCCCGAATCCCGAGTTTTGGCTCGATAGGTCATTCGGAGCCCGAGCAGTGACCTTAATTAGTGTTATAAATTCACTTTTTCCGGACGTTGCTATGGGGTCCCTGAAAGAGCTATCGGACAGAAACTTTAGGGTCCGTCTCCATGGGCCGAGGCATTTTCAATGCACCTAGACTTGTGACTCTGTTACTTTTCTATGTTGTCATTTTCGCAATGGTCAAAATGAATTGAAGTTATTGCAAATGTATGAGGCTGTTTCTCGGCCTGAGAACCTTCTAGACCCACATAACTCACTGTGCAGGATCAACTTAAGCTCTAGAACATGTATATAAGTTTCAGAGCTCAAGATCTGACAGTTCTTTGATAGTTCGACTGCAGGTAACTATTAAAGGCTCTGTGTGTCTTTAAGCCCCTCACTGTGTTCCTCCCCATTGACTGTGTGTGTGTGTGATTTCAGAAAATCACAGGAATCGCGTAGAGCTCCAAAACCTGCCTTAACGGATTCGTATGAACACGCCGAACTGGATCAACTGAACCTTTTTGGGAAAACCCCCCCACATTTCTTTGACCATCACCAATTGTACATTGTACGATTTCTCATAAATTACGATAGATAAATGGCTGGTTCCTTTTTTCCTGACATCGTAGGTTCATGTACTTTGAAGTGAAGCGGTTAAATTAGCGCTATATTTTCATTTTTGACCTTTAATCCCAGAAAAATGGCCTTAACCTCACTAGGGTACGTGGGACCCACCTGGCCAACATCCAGTGAAATTGCAGAGCACCACACTCAAAAACGGAAATACTCATTATAAAAATTCATAAAACATACAAGTGTTATACACTGGTTTAAAGATTCACTTCTTGTTAATCCAACCATGGTGTCAAAGGCTTTCAAGCGAAAGCATACCATGCGATTATCTGAGAACAGCGCCCAGCAGACAAATCATTACAAACAGTTACCAGCCAAGTAGAGGAGTTACACAAGTCAGAAATAGAGATAAAATTAATCACTTACCTTTGATGATCTTCATATGGTTGCACTCACAAGACTTTTATTTACTCAATAAATGTTTGTTTTGTTCGATAAAGTCCCTGTTTATATCCAAATTCCTCAGTTTTGTTCTCGCGTTTCCTCAGCCCTATAGACCGCCGTTCTACCCTGCCGGTAATCGTATAACCAGCCAGTGTAACGAGTGTGCTGAGAGTCGGGAAGCAAGTTCAGGGAGTGAGTGATTTAATAAATAAAAGACACAATGGACACAAATAGCACACCGACATGAAACGGAGTCAATAACACCAGAGGAAATAACCAAGGGGAGTGACAGATATAGGGAAGATAATCAAGGAGGTGATGGAGTCCAGGTGAGTGTCATTAGATTGCACGTTTGCTAGAAGAATGGAGGGAAGTGGGGGTTTATTCGATCGCCTACGAATTCTCAGAAGGCAGTCCGACCTTCAGCCCCTCTTTCTCCGACTCTTCAACCAGATCGCGGGGATCAGGGTCTGTTCCCAAGGAAGCAGTATATCCTTTGCGTCGGGCTCCTCAGAATCATGAAAGGAAAAAAAGGATTCTGCTAGTCAGTGGTGAGTAATCCTTATGTCTAGAAGTTATTTTCGGTCATAAGAGATGGCAGCGGTAACATTATGTACAAAATAAGTACAAAAATAAGTTACAAACAACGCATATAAAAGAACAAATAAACACAATCGGCTGGGGGCACGTAAAACGTCTGCCTTCTTCTCCTGTGCCATCTTCCAAACCAACCACAAGGATGCCCGGCACCGAAACATTCTAGGCATTCCTGTGGTTGGCAGATTGACTGGCATGTCGGACCCTGCAAAAACTGGGTATTGGTAAGTACAACACAACGAACGAACAGCGTAACTCATAACACACAGCTGTCTGTAAATATCGCTACACAGCCCCCCCTCCCACCACAAAGTCCCTCATCCCCGAGGTAACAAACAAAGTCTCTGAAGCAACTCGGATGTCTCCTTTCCGTGATGGGAGCAGAGTGTCCACATGTGGAACAGGGGCTCAGTCTGTGATAGAGGGCTGTCCCTCTGGGGCCCAGCGGATGAAGGCAAGGACATGGGGGACAAGGATGAGGGAACAGGGGATACGGTCCGTGGCTCAAGGGAGGAAGACTGGGTGAGTGGGCTGTCTGTAGCCTTGTCTGCGGTGCCTGGTGTGGGTACTTGGGGAATTTCATTGTCAGAGGGGGGGATTGTGGGAGTCCCTGGGGTTTGGGGAGAAGTGGCCCCTCTGTATGGGGCTAACCTGTCCCGGTGCAGTTCCACCTTTCTCTCCCTGGGAGGAAGCTGCACCCAGTACACAACCACCCCTACCCTCTCCAGGACACTGCAGAAACTATCCAACTTGGGGCATCTGCCTTTCTTTCTCAGGTGGCTGTAGAACCAGACCAGCTCCCCACCCACAAAGTGACTTCCCCAGTTGTGCACGTCATAGTTCCTCTTCTGCCTCACACCTGCATTTATCAGCTGCTCTCTGGCGAAGGTGTGGGCTGTCTCCAGGTGGTCCTGGAGTCTCCGGGCATACTCCGGCCCCGGGGGAACAGGAGGGCTATCCAGGGGCCGACCAAAAGCCATCTCTGCAGGGGTGCGGATCTCTCTCCCTAGCATGAGTAGGGCAGGTGTGCAGGAGTTGGAGTCTTGGACAGCGGAGTGGCATGCCATGAGGACCATGGGCAGGTGCTTGTCCCAGTCATGCAGAGACAATGACCAGCTGCTGTCCAAGCGTTTTGTTTTGTTTGTTTTGCTCCATAAGGTCATCACTTTGAGGATGGAGAGGAGTAGTGCGGGTCTTGTGCATACCCAGCCTATCACACATGGTGACAAGAACACGGGACTCAAAGTTTCTGCCTTGGTCACTATGGATGGACTCCGCAGCTACAAACCTGCTGAACATCCCCGCTGTCAGGGCATCGACGATGGCCTCTGCACCCTGGTCAGGCAGAGCATAGGCCTCGGGACATTTTGTGAAATAGTCCATGGCCATGAGCACCCACCGGTTTCCACTGTCTGTGGTGGGGAACGGCCCAACCACATCCACCCCACCCTCTCCATTGGAACCCCAACTGGGAACTGTTAGAGCTGAGCATGAGAAAGGCCTGGAGGGCCCTTTCTCGCTGTGCAGTTGTCACAGAGGCAGCAAAGTCCTCCAGAGGTAGTGGGGGGGTTTTGTGTCCAGTCCCCACCCTTCTATAGGACCACCACCTGCCACCTCTCCTTTCCCGTAGCTGGCTCCTTCTATGCCCGCTGTAGCACACCATCAGCCAGCTGCAATCTCTCAAACTTTGACCACAACCCTTTGGTTGCGAGTGAGAGCCCTGCCATCTCTTCCCACTGTGGTTTCAGCTGCGCCTCGGGGTAGAGCTTCAGGCCTGCGGCACACTCTCCAGCACATGCTGTAGCGCCCCCAGGGCTGTCTGGATGGAGCTGCCATGGGCCAGGATGTCGTTGATATATACCAGACACTCCTGTCGGGGGAAAGCAATCCAGCATCTTGTCCATCAAACGCTCAAAAGTAGCTGGAGCGTTGCACAGGCCGAAGCACAGGACATTGAACAGCCAGTGTCCCCTGTTAGGGGAAGAACGCAGTCTTGACTCTGGTCTCTGGGGAGAGGGGCATCTGCCAGTAGCCATTGCGGAGGTCTTGTGAGGAGAACCAGGAGGACCCCCTAACCAAGTCCAGCGACTCATCGATGTGTGGTATGGGGTATGCGTCCTTCCTGGTTACCTCATTCAGCCACCTGTAGTCCACACAGAACCTCATCTTGCCCCCCTTCCATGACAACTATGCCGCCCAGGGGCTGTCTTAGGTCTCAATGAAGTTTGCCCGCTGAAACTCCATCACAGCCCTGTCTGCCGCCTCCTGGCACGCCAGCGGGATACGGCGGGGACACATCTTGATGGGCCGAGCATCACCTAGGTCGATCTCATGCTGCACCAGATGAGTCTGACCCACCTCTTCTTCACTCAGAGCAAAGCTGTCTATGAACTCAAACAGCAACTGCCACAATCGTCTCTGCAGCTAGAAGTCAAGACGAACACAGTTCCCCATATCTCCCTCACTGCAGACAGTGTCCTCTCCTTTCCCATCTGGGGTAGCTGGGCTGGGGGGTGTGGCCAGTGCTCACGGAGGGATATGCCATGGTAGTAGCTGGGGGAATGTAACACACAGCCGTAGGTGACAGAGGGGATGGGGAAAGGTCACACACATATGTGGGGGAGGGGGTTGTGCGAATGTGACATTAGTAGGGGGGGGCATGTTGACTGCCGGCCCTCCCTGGAAGCTCAGTGTACCCCCGTTTAGGTCTAACTGCCAGCCTGTGTTCCTAAGAAAGTCCAACCCCAGGATGTAAGGGTCTTGAACAGCTGCCACCCACACCGGACAACACACAGTCCTGCCCCCTAGTGTCAGAGCACTGCCCCATCTATGCGGATCCCAAGACTTTTCCCTGAGCTCTGGGGGACATGGGGCAATTGCGGCGCAGATGGCCTGGCTGGCCACACCCCCAGCAGACCATGGGACCAGGGTGTGTGTTCCGTGCCACCTGTAGCGACACAGCACAAATTAGTTCAATCATTTCAGCCACCCATGCAGGATTTTCTGGCTCTGGGCTGCTCTGCACCACAGCCCGCACAGTGGGTGTGTCTCCATGCAGGATGACGCACAGTCCTACCACTACTGTCAGGATCATTATTCCCATTCCCTTTCATGGATGCCAGCTGGGTCTGTATGTATCCATAGGAGAGAGTGCCTGTATGAACTGGTCTCGTGCTAGTTCGCTCTGCATGGAGGTGGGGCATGTGAGCATATGCCCGCTGATAGAGGCTCTCAATGTTATTAGCTAGCACCCGTAGTGGCTCTCCAGGCTGCTTTCATCTATTAATCAGTTCAGAGCGCAGCAACCCGGACTCTACACACTGTCCAAAGCACCTCCTCAGTGCTCCAACTAAAGCCCCATCTGTCCTCGGGGCTAATCAATATCAAACAGGACAGAGCATCATCTGTGATGCACAAAGCCAGCTGCAGTGCCCTATCTTCATTTGACCACCCCCAAGCATGAGCTAACAGTTCAAACTAAGGATGAAAAGCTTCCCAATCCGCCTTACCGGAGTACTTCGGGGTCTTCACAGATACGGATGCCATCGGGCACTGCCATGTTTGTTTACATCCTGAGCTCCAGCCTCCTCATCACCTAGCGTCGATGTCACCCCTTCGGTCCAACCCCCAGAATCCGTGCAAAGCACAGTTGCCATCCTTCTAACGGTCACCCTCATGCGGCCTCAGTGCTCCGATGCCCTGGCGATCCCCTTGGCCATGCACATGCACCTCATGGGCCATAATCGTCCCCTGCCTTCTCCTTCAATTTCGGATTCCCTCAAAGCATTTTCAACCCCCGTTCTCCATGTAACGTTTGCTAGCCACAGTAGTCAGCTAGCTAGCTGGCTCACTTCTACCTAAGTTTTTACTTCTGACACCAATGACTAGATCATAAATTAACAAACGTCCTGACAGAGGTTTATTAACCAAACCCAACGCATGCTACTGTTTGGCCGTAGCACACGCCAAATAAACCAAGGAAAACAGTATCAAACACCGGTGACCCATCTCTTGTTAACAGACGTAAAGAGCGAGAACAATGGCTAAGCATGGTCTTAAACTTGCAGTGCTCCACCCCCTTTCCAAACCCCCCGCTGCTCCATTAACCACAAGGATGCCCGCCACCGGAACATTCCAGGCATTCCCATGGTTGGCAGATAGCAGGTTGACAGGCACACTGGAACACTGGGAAGTGGTAAGTACAACAAAACAAACTAAAAGCATAACACACAGCTGTCTTTGCTGGTCGCTACAGTATCCTCTCCCTCAGGTGGAGATTACGCCGTCTGACATGACTAACCAAAAGCGAAGGTAATGACCATCGTTAAAAAACTGTTGCTGAAAAACAGTTGGTGAGAGAACGAGGGTAAATTGACATATAAATACATCCCAAGATTTACGCCCATTGGTTGAGAGAGAGGAAGGTGATATTTGCAAGGGTGAGCCCATAGGTTAAACGGCAAGCCTGAGGAATGTGCATTATTGTGCCATGCTTATACAGATCTAGGCTTCATTTGAGCCAGTTTGCTACAACAGGAAAATAATCCTGCAGCAAAAGGACATTTTAATTATGATTATGATTATAATTAATGGACATTTCTGAAGCCTTTCTAACCCTCAAATACACTCCAAGTAAAACATGTCCTACAAGTTCTCATGCAACAGGGTGATGAAATTAAGATCCTACATCTGCAGGTTAAAAGGTAAATAGGTGAATGACATTCAGCCAATAAGAATAAACAATGCTGATGATGAAACCTTTGAATTAATTCCCATTATGCCAGTACAATGGGAAACAAAATCTATTATTATATGCTTACTGCATGAAGTTAAATGATCACTCAGACCAGCCTTCCTGATTGAATATTCGTAAACTACATTTGTTCCAGTGAAATGCTGTACACAGATCTGTGTCAGGGGCATTCAAACTGTTTTTCCACAACAGCTGACAGAAGAGAGAGTGTGTTCAAATAAAAGTATACTCTCTCTCTCTCCCTTTTTCTTTTTTTCTCTTACTGTATCTACAGTGTCTATGTACCTCTCTCTCTCTCTTCCTCCTTCTCTCTCCTATCTTCTATCTGTGCTGGGTGAAGAAACTCCCACCCGCCCCCCTCCCTAACGACTGTTTCCCACCATCCGCCACAGCGGCCTACACCTTCTCGACCACAGCTTTAACGGTTTCTAACCGCTTCCACCTCCTCCTCCTCCTCAGCTCTACACTCAGACTTGCTGCCTGGTTGGATAGGGGCTACATGCCTGCAACTTGCAGGTGCCAAGCCAACAGGCAGAACCGATAGCATCACAAACAAAAAACACACTGCCACTTTTTAAGCGTGGAAGGGAGGGAGGAGTGGAAGGAGGTAGGGAGAGGGGTCTGGAGCCAAACGTGTGTCTCGTGGCTGAAGCACCAGGTGTGTACAAGGCATGGGAACTCTCCAAGAACTCTCCAGTCCTCTCCCCCAAGTGATATCCACTTGTGAAGTCAAAGCACCACTAGCTCAGTCTCCTGTGGCACTTCGGTACAGGATTGATAGCTTGCAATTTATAGCTTTGTAAGTCATGGCCTTTTGAGGCTGAGCGAAACTGGAAGTGAGTCAAGTAATTTTCAATAAGGAGAGAAGAGATCGAGTTTGGTTAGAAAAACTTCACTATCTGCACAATTGCAGACTTTTTGAAAGATTGCTAAAATGTATATTTTCACCACGGCTTTTGCCACACCATGATGATACACACTTTAGATGAAAAGAAGGGGAACCCTTTCTTTCAGGTCCAGTGTTTGCGCGAAATCTCATGAAAATGCTTCTCGATGACAATATTCAGTCATAGTGATCACAAGGATTGGCTTATAAATCTGACATCTCTGTTATTGTCCCAATTAATCCAAATAAGCTAAATACCTTATCTAAATATCAAAATGTTGCCCTCTGACGCACAAACCAGCTAATCTGCTCTATCAGTGAACTTTGTGTCGCCCACCTTCTCACGCCACACCCTTAAAGTGCTGTGGAGTAAATCAGTGCCATCGCCGATCGTTCATGAAAGCAGCAAAGTTAACTCAGCTCCTTCTTTCTCTAAAATACAATGGCCATCTTGGAAGGCCCACTTCTGTTTCCAAACAATTTAGACACAATACCCCGTAATGGTTTTTAGATTTTTTTTCTCACAATTATTAGAAATAAAAAACAGATTCCTTATAAGTATTCAGACCCTTTGCTATGAGACTCGAAATTGACCTCAGGTGCATCCTGTTTCCATTGATCATCCTATAGATGTTTCTACAACTTGATTTAGAATCCCCAAAAAAATTCAATTGATTGGACATGATTTGGAAAGGCATACACCTGCCCACAGTCGACAGTGCATGTCAGAGCTCCGAGACAGGCTTTTGTGTTGAGGCACAGTTCTGGGGAAGGGTACCAAAAAATGTTTGCAGCATTGAAGGTCCCCAGAAAACACAGTGGCCTCCATCAAAGGGCCTTGGTCAGTGAAGGGCCTTGGTCAGAGAGGTGACCAAGAACCCGATGGTCACTCTGACAGAGGACAACCATCTCTGCAACACTCCACCAATCAGGCCTTTATGGTAGTGGCCAGACGGAAGCCACTCCTCAGTAAAAGGCACATGACAGCCATCTTGGAGTTTGCCAAAAGGCACCTAAAGACTCTTGAGAAACAAGATTCTCTGGTCTGATGAAACCAAGATTGAACTCTTTGGCCTGAACGCCAAACATCACATCTAGAGGAAACCTAGCACGATCCCTATGGTGAAGCATGGTGGTGGCAGCATCATGCTGTGGGGGTGTTTTTCAGCGACTGGGAGACTAGTCAGAATCGAGGGAAAGATGAATGGAGCAAAGAGATCTTTGATGAAAACCTGCCCAGGACCTCAAACTGAGGTGAAGATAGATGAACCTTCAACAGGACAACGACTCTAAGCACACAGCCAAGACAATGCCGGAGTGGCTTTGGGACAAGTCTCTGAATGTCTTATGTTGCCCAGCCAGAACCTGGACTTGAACCCGATCGAACATCTCTGGAAATACCTGAAAATAGCTGTGCAGCTATGCTCCCCATCCAACCTGACAGAGCCTGAGAGGATCTGCATAGAAGCATGGGAGAAACTCCCCAAATACACATGTGCCAAGCTTGTAGCATCAAATCAAATCAAATGTATTTGTCACATGCAGATGTTAATGCAAGTGTAGCGAAATGCTTTTGCATCTAGTTCCGACCATGCAGTAATATCTAACAAGTAATTTAATAACCTAACAATTCCACAACAACTACCTTATACACACACAAGTGTAAAGGAATGAATACGAATATGTACATAAAAATATATAAACGAGTGATGGTCGAACGACATAGGCAAGATGCAGTAGATGGTATAGAGTACAGTATATACATATGAGATGAGTAATGTAGGGTATGAAAACACCTATCTGCAGATGGGAAAAAAAACCTCAAGCTATCAGGTGAATGAATTTACACTATGCTTTCAAATCACTTGTTTTAGGCCAATAGTGTCGTAATAGTGCATGCTGTTAGACAGCATTGTTTAAAGTGCCTAGTGATACATTACATCAAGATGGCAAGATGCAGTAGATGGTATAGGGTACAGTATATACATATGAGATGAGTAATGTAGGGTATGAAAACATTATATGAAGTGGCATTGTTTAAAGTGGCTAGTGACACATTACATCATACCCAAGAAGACTCGAGGCTGTAATCGCTGTCAAAGGTTCTTCAACAAAGTACTGAGTAAAGGGTCTGAATTCTTCTGTAAATGTGATAAAGTTTATTTTCCCTTTATTCTTAGAAATTAGCAAACATTTCTAAAAACCTGTTTTTTCTAAAAAAAAAACCTGTTGTCGCCTTGGGTTATTGTGTGTAGATTGATGAGGAAAAAAACAATTTAATACATTTTAGAATAAGGCAAATAAATGTAAATGTTGAAAAAGTCAAGGGGTCTGGATACTTTTGGAAGGTAGAAAGAATGTAATATGAGCAAAACATTTTAATGAAACGGCAATTCGTAACATTCTAATCGATTTTCTGACCAATGCATGCTATATTTGGATCGGTTTGGGGTCCGCAGATTGATGTACTCCTATCTTAAACATTTGAATCGGGACCGATGAGAATCGAGGAATCGTTTCATCCCTATTAAATGACAATGCACGTAAACAGTAAATGATACCGTACACTCCAAAAAAACTTTGGTTTAACAGTACATTACTGTAACCACACATCATTGTGTGATTGGCAACTTGCGACTTTTTCAAATAATTTGAGTAAACAGACCAAACAACGTGTGTACAAAGTGTAAATTAATTACACTGAATATCACTCTGTAATGAAAAGCTGTGATTTATACTGTACATTTTTACATTTATCAGTAAAAGAATGTGAAGCATTATACTGCAACATAGGGTAAATGGTGGTGCATTGTGGGAAAATGTTGTGGGCAGGGAAAGAATTGCTGTATTTCGAAAAGTACTGTAATTTTACCCCACAGAATACAGTACCTTACCGTATTTTTGGAGCGCCATGGCTGCATGGCAGAGTTGTTTCTGGCTCATTAACATATTTTGGCCAAGACTTGTATGAGGCTACATTTGTGCCCCCTGTTAGTAAGGTGACCACATTTGAAATGCCCAAATTCGGGACAACAGGATGATTTAGTGGGACAGTGAAAAACATCAACTACATGAAAAACAGTTTTGGCAGCACTGACAAATTTAGCCTATTGAATCTCATTATGGAATATGCATAAAGTGCATCCTCCAATTGACACGTATGCCTATGATCACACATATTGTCTCAAGAACATTTTCAATTTTAATAACCTCAAACACCAAGTTAGGCATACATCATTTCAAATTAGTCCATCATCACTGTCAATGTGAATGAGAATTATTTACATTTCAATGTGAAATGTCTCTGGAGGCAGCAGTTAAGCCAGATGAGGTCTCCGCATGTGGACAAAAGAGCTATCTAAGGCATTTAGGGCGGGTCTGCGGAGTCTACAGTGAAATAAAACAATAATAACTAACCTAAACAGCAGTAGACAAAGCATATTGACATTATTGTGCAGCCGAGTGATCATAGGATCCAATGAGCAGCAATTGGTGAGTCAGGGAGCCGTTCGGTAGTCTCTACTGTGCTAGGCGAGCTGGAGACACGCGATTCAAGAAGATATCGGGCCGGGGTCAGCAGATGGGTATTTAAGCGGCGTTGCAACGGAAAATCCTTTTGAAACCACTTCGGACGATTACGTCGGCAGACCAGTCGTGATGGACCAGCGGGGCTCCGTGTCGGCAATAAAAGGTCCATGCCAATTGACAAAAGAGGTATTCTTGCCCAAGAATTAGCTGGTAGACCTCTTCAGCTAGCCGTGAGATGGGCCTAGCTCGAGGCTAGCTCATGGCTGACTGGTGCTTGTTTCGGGACAGAGGCGTTAGCCAGGAGTAGCCACTCGGATTGCAGCTAGCTGGATTGCAGCTAGCTAGCTAGCTAGCAATGATCTGGTGTAATGGTCCAGAGCTTTGTTAGAGTTGCGTCAATTCGAATCTGGTATCAGGATAAATATGACAATGAGTCACTGATTGTATACTATGTCTTTTTTATTAGCTAAGCAATAAGTGGTAAATGCAACTTTCGTATATACGGGCTCACTGTAATACCACGCAGGGCAGAACAGAGAACTGACAAGATGTATGTAAACAGTATTCTTTATACTGTGATAGACAGTTCCAACCCATCTGTTGGCCTATCACAGTAGAGGCTGGGCGTGGTTTAAACTTGCTCAACCTATTGCAGGCGCTCAGGCGGGTCCCCGCCTCTTGGCGCTTCTGTTGATAGATGTAACTGTTGCTGTGAAGAACATCCATGCGCTCATGCTCCATACCGTTATCTCGCACCTGGCTCCTGTTATCTAACAAAAAAACGCTTGTTCTGCAACCCCACGCTCTGAATGTGCCTCCCCCAACTCATTGCGTCTTCTGTATTTTTCCATCATGAGAAAGGCCCATGGCCCTGAAGCTTTTAACAATGTTTCAAGTCAGCTATGTTGCATAACACATACATACATCCACACAAACCAACAGCAGATAATATTCATATCATATATATGGTAATGGCTATAATGTAAAACACAGGATCCAACAGCTTGCGGTAGGACATTGGAGATGTGGTTGAGAAAAAGCTGTCCGATATGCTCTGGGTTGATATCGGGATGTGCAGAATGGCAGTTATTGACCGAGCTGAGGCTGGCTGATGTCCGAGTTAATGGTGAAGACCGCTAACAGCGGCTAACTGACTACTAGCAGCTGGCTAGCTACTGATGGGGGTTCCGGTTCTAAGGTATAAAAATAGCAGATCCGTACCACATTGAGTGAGGCGGGTTGCAGTAGAGTATATTCAGTCCGTAGATGGAAAGTGAGATTGAAATATATACTAAATATATACGGAAAAAACTGCAGACTGCTACACCATATTCGATAATTGTGGATGACTGTGGAGGCCAGGTCATCTGATTCAGCACTCCATCACTCTCCTTGGTCAAAAAACCCTTACACAGCATGGAGATGTGTTGGGTCATTGTCCTGTTGAAAAACAAATGATAGTCCCACTAAGTGCAAACCAGATGGGATGGCGTACCGCTTCAGAATGCTGTGGTAGCCATGTTGGCTAAGTGTGCCTTGAATTCTAAAGAAATGACACAGACAGTGTCATCACCCCCACACCATCACACCTCCTTCATGCTTCATGGTGGGAACCACACATGCAGAGATCATCCATTCACCTACTCTGCATCTCACAAAGACATGGTGGTTCATCAGACCAAGGAATGTCCATTGCTTGTGTTTCTTGTTCTAAGCAAGTCTCTTCCTTTTATTGGTATCCCTTAGTACTGGTTTCTTTGCAGCAACGTTTCAGTTGACTGGCAAAATCGATACTTTGTTGCAAAAACTAAAATGGATGAGTGGAACATTTCTTTTCATGACTTTGGAAAAATGGGAAAAAGAGATGGCAATACTACCCAGGCATGCAGATTTGGAGGATACTGCATTGAATGTTCTAGAGAAAAGCAGCAACGAAAAAAACGAAGTTAAGAACACAAACTGGGCTGTGTGTTGCTTCAAGGGCTGGCTAGCAGAGAACAAAAAAGTTGTTGACTTCAAAACTGTCACTAAGGAAGAGTGTAACATCCTTCTCCAACAGTTTTATGGAATGTACGAAATGGGTAGGGGGAGCAGCACTGTATAAATAGTTACCTGGCACTCCAGCGTGAACTCAACTGGTTTCTAAATGACCCAACCACCCAACAGCTAAATAGGCAAGGAAAAGATATCACAAACAGCCACCCTCCAATCACAGAGAAGGACATGGCCCAGCTCCAAAATTCCCAAGCTCTGAATCCCGGAACACCAAGGGGTCTGGTCCAGAAAGTGTGGTTCGACCTCCAGTTACATCTGGGTCGAAGAGGAAAAGAGGGGAACAGACAACTAAATCCCAACTTATTCCTTGTATAAACAGACTAGAACTGTCTGTGTTAAGTTGCACTATTATAATAACGCACTTTCTCAGATACGTCACTATCACGAGGCCACAAAGAATAATCTGGACTCAAGGGAGAGGGGCAGGGAGTCCAAAAGGGGATTCATGTTCGAGCAGCCAGGGAACCCACTATACCCGGTGGATCACTGGAGAAATATCTATCGATATGCCGGGAGAACACTCTTGCATTTTATCTCCCCCAAGGAGTGGAGAGTCTATCTCCACTTGATCTGGTACACGTCAGAGCCGATGGGTGTGAAATATCTGGCTGCACTTCTACCCAAGATCTTCAGGGCAGCGGGAACAACTACATACACAAATCACAGCATCAGGACCACGACAGTCCAGAAACTGGCCAATGCTGGTTTAGAAGCGAGGGAGATTATGTCAGTGGGTGGGCATCTGTGCGAAGCTTAGCTCCATAACTATTGGCGTCCGTCACTGGCAGACAGAAAACACTGGAGCAACATCCTGGCGGAAAACAAAGAGAAAACTGCAGCACCATCAACACCCAAAAGGCTGAAGCAAGGCAGCAGAAGTAGTAGCACAGACTGACAGATATTTCAACCAATACACAATCCAGGGGAATGTACAGATAAATGTGACATACAATAAGTAGCTATAGCTATGCCAGCTGTGGTTGTTAACAAAAATAATGTATGGTTTCTTTTATTAAAATCAGCTCAGATTTATGTCATGAATTGTCCTTTTTTTATCTGAACAGTGTCCTGACGAGAGCAATTTGTTTCTGCCCAGCAAAGTCTCACATCATATGGATGTATCCAAATAAATCTTAAATAGAAAACAGCTTAAACAAATGCAAAATACTTTGTTATTTTTCTGGCTGCACTTTTTGACGTGACTGTAAATTAGCCATAGTTGGCTAGCTAGCAAGCAAGGGATAAAAACGTTGCCAGTCAGTATGGTAATGGAACCTTTAGAACAAACGACTGTGTTGCATCTATAGATACAGATCAAAAAGAACAAAAAAAAGTCGAGAGTATATCTTGTGGCATGATGAAATAGTATGAATAAATTATTAAAAATCACGTTTTTAATGAAAAATGTAGATCATTATTTGAATATGTTGGTAACCCATTGTATAATAGTGATAATGCTCGAGAAGCCGATGTTTGTTGTATATAACCGCGCCAATATATCCAACAAACACCGGCTTCTCGGGCATTATCACTTAAGTATGTGGCTTGTCATAAGTGCAACGTAACTCCAAGAGATAGGTTGGAATGTCTGACTCAAATACAGGACAAAACAACCTTTAGTGGTGTTTTTATTTTTTTTATCAAAATTGTTTGATTGTGGGACGTGAGACAAAGGGACAAAATCCGTAACTCTATCCGTTAGTGAGAGTGCTACACCAATTTCACTGACATGTGGTAGTAGTGACACAACAAACCTTTAATGGTTGAGAATTTGCCAGGTCTATTGATTTGTTTTGCCCTGTAGTCACTGCCAGTTTGGAAGCCTTTGCTCTAGACGTGCAAGTGATGTAAAACGCAACATTTTGTATTATATATCACTTGCAATTCTAGAGGCCTTAACAAAGGCTTCCAAACTTGCATTCATTGATATGCTGTAATATGTAGACACATGAATTAGCATCCAACCTCCTTGCACCAACCGCTTGCAATTATGGTAAAATACAAACCCATCTCCCCTCAATAAATGTCATTAATTAATTCAGGCATTCATTAATTTGTTACAATTACCGTAATATGATTACAGTAATGCACAGTAATACCTTACTTGACACCTAGGGTCATAACATGTCATAACAGCTGACATAATATGGTCATAACACTGTCATGACACATATATTTAGACCTGTGACATATACTGCATTTTTGTAAGGACCGACGCTGGAGTCAAGAAGCAGGTACCGGGGAGTCAAACATTTAATGAGGAACAGACAAGGAACAAGACAGGAAGAGCGTCAGCACACAGGTAACAAAACGAGATATGAACGTAAATGCAGAAGTGGGGAACAGAGCTGCAGAAGCGGGGAACAGAGCTGGGGGACAGAGAGACATAGGGAAGGAAATAACACAGGAGATTGAGTCCAGGTGAGTCCAAAAGATCGCTGATGCACGTGACGAGGGAAGCAGGTGTGCATAATGATGTTGGCAGGGTTGCGTAATGCTGGGGAGCCAGGTGCCCTCGAGCACCAGGGGGAAAGAGCGTGAGCAGGAGTGACAATTTTAGTCACTCGGCAGATAAGGGTGCTCTCGAGCAGCTAGATCGGCAGGTAAGGGTGCTCTCGAGCAGCTAGATGTTCTTTACCATTCGGCCATCAGATTTGCCACCAATGATCCTTATAGGACACATCACTGCACTCTATACTCCTCTGTAAACTGGTTATCTCTGTATACCTGTTGCAAGACCCAATGATTAATGCTTATTTATAAAACACTCTTAGGCTTCACTCCCCCCTATCTGAGTTATCTACTGCAGCCCTCATCCGCCACATACAACACCAGTCCTGCCAGTCACATTCTGTTAAAGGTCCCTAAAGCACACACATCCCTGGGTCGCTCCTCTTTTCAGTTCGTTGCAGCTAGCGACTGGAACGAGCTGCAACAAACACTCAAACAGGACTGTTTGATCTCAATCTCTTCATTCAAAGACTCAATCATGGACACTTTTACCCACAGTTGTGGCTGCTTTGCGTGATGTTGTGTTGCTACTGTGCTGTGTTGTCATGTGTTGCCGCCTTGCTATGTTATTGTCTTTACGTCTCTCTTTATGTAGCGTTGTGTTGTCTCTCGTCGTGATGTGTGTTTTGTCCTATATTTATATTTTATTTATTTTTATTTATCCCTGCAGGAGGCCTTTTGGTAGACCATCATTGTAAATAAGAATTTGTTCTTAACTGACTTGCCTAGTTAAATAAAGGTTAAATGAAATAAATTCTGTGCTACTCAAATTGATTTATTTATTTATTTATTAACTAACTAAATAATAACACAGAATACCCATATTCACTTACATGAGATAAAAGTCCCTAGTGGACTGACACGACATGACGGCTTGTTACATATGTTACATAATCGAAAGGGGGCGGGAAGGATAAGGAGAGGGAGAGACAAAGAGAGTCAACTTATTGTACATACATTTGGAAACTACGTTCACAGTAACCAGAATACTTAGCCCCTTAACCACCGCTCGTTTGGATTTGAAATGCAATACATATTTACGTGTAGCTGCCTTTCTCTGTCATCTCTCTGTTGAAACCAATCGATCCATCGATGGGGAGTGGCTCGATGTAAGTCTCTGGTTGTCCAGGTCACACTGTCCTTCTTAGTTGTAGAGCTTCTCTGGTCTTTGAGTGTTCGTTAGAATAGATGGTTCAGACGTACCAACAGTTGTCTCAGAGGGATTCTTCCTTTCCACCTCATTTCTTTTAGTCAAAGTTCTAGGACCACGTTTAACATGCACAGCTGCTGACTGCGAATGTTCTGGTCTTGTCTTTACCTTCTTCATTCATGTTGAGAGTATCTAACTATAGAGTTTAAACCATTTTCAGCCGTTTAGCCACCACTCCACGCTGTCTGGTCTCAGTACAAAATTTCTAATTATTTCAATATATGGACCACAGCCTCACGTCTTTATGGTCTTGTAGTTTTAACCATTCGTGACGTCTGGTTTACACCGTCCATCTGCTTGGTCCGCATGTTAATTCTTAGCGAGTCTTTTTAAGCACTCTGGCCAAAGCCACTCTGAGCTCACTTGTGCGTGGCTACTGACTGGGCACAAGTTTATATGAAAAAGAATTACACTACCGTTCAAAAGTTTGGGGTCACTTAGAAATGTCCTTGTTTTTAAGGGCACAAGGCAAGACCAAAATTCAGACACAGGAGGTGGATGGTTGAGTGCCGATATTTATTATAAGGTAAGAAAAGGCAGGCCGGGGATAGGCGAGAGTTCATAAACCAGGTCAGAGTCTAAACAGTACCAGGCAATAGGCATGCTCGAGGTCATGCAGGCGGGTTCGGCATAAGGACAAGCAAGAATGAAAACCAGGAGGGCTAGAAAAAAACAGAGACCGAGAAAAAAGAGCTAGGAAAAACCATTGGTTGGCAAAACAAAACGAACTGGCACAGAGAGACAAGAAACATAGGGATAGATACACCGGGGATAATAAGTGACCCCTGGAGGGGGGTGGAGACAACCACATGGACAGGTGAAACTGATCAGGGCATGACAGAATATCCACATAGGCATACAGAGGCCCATTATCAACAACCATCAAACCTGTGTTCCAATGGCACGTTTGTCATTTTAAAAGGCAAATTTATCATCAGAAAACCCTTTTGCAATTATGTTAGCACAGCTGAAAACTGTTGTCCTGATTAAAGAAGCAATACACCTGGCCTTCTTTAGACTAGTTGATTATCTGGAGCATCAGCATTTGTGGGTTCGATTGCAGGCTCAAAATGTCCAGAAACAAAAAAACTTTCTTCTGAAACTTGTCAGTATATTCTTGTTCTGGGAAATTAAGGCTATTCCATACGAGAAATTGCCAAGAAACTGAAGATCTCGTACAGCGCTGTTTACAACTCACTTCACAGAACAGCGCAAACTGGCCCTAACCAGAATATAAAGAGGAGTGGGAGGCCCCGGTGAACAACTGAGCAAGAGGACAAGTACATAAGAGTGTCTAGTTTGAGAAACAGATGCCTCACAAGTCCTCAACTGGTAGCTTCATTAAATAGTATGCGCAAAACACCAGTCTCAACGTCAACATTGAATAGGCAACTCCGGGATACTGGCCTTCTAGACAGAGTTGCAAAGAAAAAGCCAAATCTCAGACTGGCCAACAGAAAAAAAATATTTAGATGGGCAAAATAACAGACACTGGACTGAGGAAGATTGGAAAACAATGTTATGGACAGACGAATCTAAGTTTGAGGTGTTCGGATCACAAAGAAGAACTTTTGTGAGAAGCACAAAAAATGAAAAGATGCTGGAGGAGTGCTTGACGCCATCTGTCAAGCATTGTGGATGCAATGTGATGGTCTGGGGGTGCTTTGGTGGTGGTTAAGTGTGAGATTTGTACAGGGTAAAAGGGATCTTGAAGAAGGAAGGCTATCACTCAATTTTGCAATGCCATGCCATACTCTGTGGACGGCGCTTAATTGGAGCCAATTTCCTCCTACAACAGGACAATGACCCAAACCACAGTTCCAAGCTATGCAATAACTATTTAGGGAAGAAGCAGTCAGCTGGTATTCTGTCTATGATGGAGTGGCCAGCACAGTCACCGGATCTCAACCCTATGGAGCAGCCTGACTATATGATACGTAAGAAGTGCCCATCAAGCCAATCCAACTTGTGGGAGGTGCTTCAGGAAGCATGGGGTGAAATCTCTTCATATTACCTCAACAAATTAACAACTAGAATGCTAAAGGTCTGCAAGGCTGTAATTACTGCAAATTGACGAAAGCAACGTTTGAAGGACACAATAATTTTTTTTCAATTAAAAATCATCCATTATAACCTTGCCAAAGTCTTGACAATATTTCCTATTCAGTTTGCAACTCATGTCATGTGTGTTTTCATGGAAAAGAAGGACATTTCTGAATGACCCCAAACTTTTGAAAGGTGTTGTATCTCATTTAGTAGGCTAAAATCACATTGCTATCTTATTTAATAATACACTGCTCCAAAAAATAAAGGGAACACTTAAACAACACAATGTAACTCCAAGTCAATCACACTTCTGTGAAATCAAACTGTCCACTTAGGAAGCAACACTGATTGACAATAAATTTCACATGCTGTTGTACAAATGGAATAGACAACAGGTGGAAATTATAGGCAATTAGCAAGACACCCCCAATAAAGGAGTGGTTCTGCAGGTGGTGACCAAAGACCACTTCTCAGTTCCTATGCTTCCTGGCTGATGTTTTCATCACTTTTGAATGCTGGCGGTGCTTTCACTCTAGTGGTAGCACGAGACGGAGTTTACAACCCACACAAGTGGCTCAGGTAGTGCAGCTCATCCAGGATGGGACATCAGGTTCACACTGAGCACGTGACAGAGTCTGGAGACGCCGTAGAGAACGTTCTGCTGCCTGCAACATCCTCCAGCATGACCCGTTTGGCGGGGGGTCAGTCATGGTGTGTGGTGACATTTCTTTGCGGGGGCCGCACAGCCCTCCATGTGCTCGCCAGAGGTAGCCTGACTGCCATTAGGTACCGAGATGAGATCCTCAGACCCCTTGTGAGACCATATGCTGGTGCGGTTGGCCCTGGGTTCCTCCTAATGCAAGACAATGCTAGACCTCATGTGGCTGGAGTGTGTCAGCAGTTCCTGCAAGAGGAAGGCATTGATGCTATGGACTGGCCCGCCCGTTCCCCAGACCTGAATCCAATTGAGCACATCTGGGATATCATGTCTCGCTCCATCCACCACAGACTGTCCAGGAGTTGGCGGATGCTTTAGTCCAGGTCTGGAAGGAGAACCCTCAGGAGACCATCCGCCACCTCATCAGGAGCATGCCCAGGCGTTGTAGGGAGGTCATACAGGCACGTGGAGGCAACACACACTACTGAGCCTCATTTTGACTTGTTTTAAGGACATTACATCAAAGTTGGATCCGCCTGTAGTGTGGTTTTCCACTTTAATTTTGAGTGTGACTCCAAATCCAGACCTCCATGGGTTGATAAATTTGATTTCCATTGATAATTTTTGTGTGATTTTGTTGTCAGCACATTCAACTATGTAAAGAAAAAAGTATTTAATAAGAATATTTAATTCATTCAGATCTAGGATGTGTTATTTTAAGGTTCCCTTTATTTTTTGAGCAGTGTATATTGTTAGGACAGCTGATGGAGACGAGAAGCAAGTACAGGGAGTGAACATTTAATGAAACACAGACAGGAACAGAATACGGACAGAGTCTGGACAGGGGAAAATAAAACAATAATAATGCTGACACTGGGAACAAACTGAGGAGCAGACAGATATAGAGGGGCAATCAACAAAGTAAAGGAATCCAGGTGATTCCAACGAACGCTGATGCACATAATGATGGTGATAGGTGTGCATAATGAAGGGCAGCCTGGCGCCCTCGAGCGCCAGAGAGGGGAAGCGGAGGCAGGAGTGACATACAATATGTTTTATACCACATTTTGATGTAAACTTGATACTGTAAATAGGACGCATACACTTTCAGCGTTACAGTTACTTTGTCATACCATCCATGACATCATAAAATAATAAACCATATGACAGGATTATTCTTTAGATCCCCAGGGACCATTAATAACATTCCTATCTTATGAATTTTGTTCCAAAGTTCATTCTTTGGCCGTTAGAGTTTTTGGCGGCAAAAGTTTCTCTGTAACAAAGGAGTTTCTGTCTTCCAATACTGCAGGGCAAGAAAGAGAAAGTTTCTGCAAACTATTTATGACCGGCTGTTAAGTCATAAAACCGTCTCAACTCCCCCCCCCCCTGTATTGGAGAGAGGGTTGGGGTCTGGCTATCTGTCAGCCATGTGCCAAGCTGACATGGCACCTTTGATCCTCACCAAGTAGAGAGAGTCATGACAATGTCAAGTAAAGTGTTACCAAAAGCGTACAGTAACAGTATTGGATACGGTACGGTAACACTGTACCCTTTTTTACAGTAATTTACAGGCAAAGGGATTCCTGTAAGTTAACGTAAAACAACAGGAAAGGTTTTACAGTGCAGTTACAGCTATGATGGGTTAGAGATTAATACAGTATTCTACATTTACTGAAAGAATGGAGGCCTTTCTTCACTGTATACCCCAAAGCCTTGACTTCTAGAGAATCTTCAAGATAACCAAGTGATGTCCCCAAAAGGCCACAGCTTCTATTTTCTACCACTTGTTTACTTGAATGTATTTCAAATGTACAGTCCCTGTCTAACCTCAGTCCCCCGAACTCCACCGATGTCCCCCCTTTCGTACCTCCCTGTGCCCCCACCCCTGTAAACCCCCGTCCTGCCCTCATGTCTGCTACTGGCTGCCTTGCTGCACACTAGCTCCATTCTTCCAGCCCACGGACTGAGAGGGGCTGGTGTGTGTATGTGTGAGAGAGAGAGTGAGTGAGTGAGTTCAAGTGTGTGTGTGCCCATGCGTGTGTGCGTGTGCATATGTGTGTGTGCCTCTGTAATAAATGTGCCTGCTGTATTCTAGTGTGTGTGAGGGGCCAGTGATTCAAACACAATTTTATTTGTTGCAAGCTTCGTAAACAACAGGTAGACTAACATTGAAATACTTACTTATGGGCCCTTCCCAACAATGCAGAGAAAAATATAGAACAAATTATAACACAAGGAATTAATACACCATGAGTAACAATAACTTGCCTATATACATAGGGTAACAGTACCGATTCGATGTGCAGGGGTACGAGGTAACTGAGGTAGATATGTACATATAGGTGAGGTAAAGTGAAAAGGCAATAGATACTAAACAGTAGCAGCAGCATATGTGATGAGTCAAAAGAGTTAGTGCAAAGAGTCCGGGTAGCTATTTGATTAATTATTTAGTAGTCTTATGGTTTGGGGGTAGAAGAGTGAACCAGTGTATGTGAGAGAGTGTGCAAGAGCACCCAGCCCGGTACACCATTCTCTAGTGAGAAACTGGGCTGTCATTTCCTGGCACGGGATATTGTTAGGTGGATTTGATTGGTATTTGCTTCTGTTTTGACATGGGAAAATGAATAAATAGTAATGTGCCCCTACAGGGCCCTCGTATTGGGATTTTTAAAATTTTTAGGACCACGTGAATAATAATGGTTTATGGATTATTAATGTATCTGACATAGCATTTGTCCTGAAGTAGCCTAAGCAATGTTTGGTGAGGGATGCCTTTGCTGCTATGATGTCCTATTATCATCCAACCCTGGTCGAGTTAATTAGGGACTAATTGGAAGAAAATGTACAGAAACAGGGAGTGACTATCTGGACCAATAAGAAGCACTAAGTTTCATTGCAAAACATTCATATGTTGCAAACCATTTTCGATTGTGTGCATGATGTCGCATGTCGCATGATGTATTCCCTCACTGTTTACAGAACTGATAGTGATAATAGAAGATAGTGTCAATCACAGAATTCTATATTTATTTTGTGAAGACTGTTTGCATATGAGGGGCTAAATGACCGTGACAGAAACAGAATGGTAGCTTCCCTTGTCTGCAGTCTGTCTGTACGTCATCACTTTGTTCAATTTGTCTTCTTATGTTGGCCCAGCTATGATGCCACCAGACGCACAGTCTCTCTCTCTTTTGCTCTCTCTCTCATATCCACCATCTGTTTTAGCAGGGCACAGAGAGGTAAGTGTCTATAGCCCCTCCTTCCACCCTCTTTCCAAATCCTTTATCCTCTCTCCCCAAATTTTACAGAGAATGAATAGTCCCTCTGCAGCCTAATTTATGAACTCCAACTGTAGTCATGGCAACGACTGGCAACTTTGTATTTGAGCAGGGGGGAGAAAAAGGGAGGGGGAAAACTGTGCAGAGGAAGAACATATGCATTGTAGTATTGGTATTCATGGTGTTATCAAACCAGAAAAGTAAATTGCAGTCAATTGTAAATTGCTGGGGGAAAGAGGTAAATGCTTGTTCTGCAATTGTAGACTGCACTCAACACAAAATAAACACACACACATGGTTTATTACTCAAACCAGTAGTTTTTTGTCACTGAGATAGGGGGTCAATCCAATTTGTAAGGGAAAGAAATTAACCTAGAATCTGGTTAAAGCAGCAAAAAAGTATTTGCACTTCTAAAATGGAGTTGTTAGCTTTGCATAGCATGGCTACCGCTAACGATACAGAATTCTGCATTATGATTTAAATTTACCTACCTAACATGCTAATGAATTCCAGTTGCTGTCACTTACACCTGTGACGTGCAAATCCTATAAGGTTAATGCATGTGATGTGTTTACTTGTCTCTGTCTGTCTGCAGTTCACTCTAGTGTGTATATATCTGCTTTCAGGCTCTTATCAGTGTCTCACAGTGTTCCCTTTTTAAGGATACACACAAACACACACAGACAGGCTCACCCGCTATACTCAACTCCCTCGGTGGAGAGAAAAAGCCCTGACACCATCAGACTTCACTTCACAGCCTCCCGCAGAAAAAAGCAGCGAGTGCTAAGCCTTCCTCCGGCTGCCGCCTGCAAGGTGGAGATATTACAATTCCCATTTTGGAAAGATGTGAGGATTTCGCCATGGCTAATGCACAACACTAACTGTGCTAGCCTTGTTAGTGTGTAGGCTCTACTGTTTGCAATTTTTGAAATACATTGAGTCAGGCCTATTTGATTTAGGAAAGGATAGAAAGGCGTTTTTGCGGTTTTTAAAATGTGATATTTTCATAATTGTGTCTGAGAATTGTGAATGTGGCCCTCGCTGCATCTTTTGGAAGTGTTTAGGCTCAACATGGTTGTTGAGGTGACATTGAGGTAACGTTCTACCCAGGGAGAGCTGGTTGAAATATTGTGCCGAACAATGGCCGGATACAGGGTTTTTATGGATCCCAAATGGTCAATTTAAACCGGCTGTTAAAGGTTTTGTTATGGTCATATTTCAAGATGCACAGCAGTGTGCTTCTTGAGTTTATATTTCGAGCAGGAGATTCATCTGACCACTATACAAGCCAAGCTTTACATTATGCTGCAAAACAGTATAGTGTTTTCATAAAACTGTTATGAAATTACAAATACTTTGAGGGCAACTAAGCCAATGATATTAATTGTATCACAACAATAGCATGCCATTATATAACTGACTAAAACATCCTTTCCCTAAAAGTTCAATATTTACTATGTTTAATAAACACATTTGTTAGAGCGTTGGGCAAGTAACTGAAAGGTTGCTGGATGGCATCCCCGAGCTGACAAGGTAAAAATCTGTCGTTCTGACCCTGAACAAGGCAGTTAACCCACTGTTCCCAGGTAGGCCGTCATTGTAAATAAGAATTTGTTCTTAACTGACTTGCCTGGTTAAATACATTTAAAAAAATCATACTACTGATATAATATGTGGAGCAATAACTCTATTTACCCCACATCTGACTTGTTAAATCTAAAACAAAAAATACCCAGGAAAAATACATGTGTATTGTGTAGGCCTACCCACATGAAAATGTACTATTTACTTACTTACTATATATAGAATGTTATAGTAAACTGTAGAATGTAGTGTCCCTCAATCACATGTGGTACTTATTGTAGAATGTTGTAGTATACTGTAGAATACTACAGTATTATCCCCCAAAAAACACTGTAGTAAATACAACGGCAATGTCCGCATCAACACTTCAATCCACAAAAACGCTACACTTAAAAAAACAGTAAATACTACATTATTTAATTTGCATATAACCTGCCCATTCCCCTTCTCCGTGTTGCAATTTGTGCCACGCATAATTGAGAAACCTACAGTTGAAGTCTGAAGTTTACATACACTTAGGTTGGAGTCATTAAAACTTGTTTTTCAACCACTCCACAAATTTCTTGTTAACAAACTATAGTTTTGGCAAGTCGGTTAGGACATCTACTTTGTTCATGAAACAAGTAATTTTTCCAACAATTGTTTACAAACACATTATTTCACTTATAATTCACTGTATCACAATTCCAGTGGGTCAGACGATTACATACACTAAGTTGACTATGCCTTTAAACAGCTTGGAAAATTCCATAAAATGATGTCATGGCTTTAGAAGCGTCTGATAGGCTTATTGACGTCATTTGAGTCAATTGGAGGTGTACCTGTGGATGTATTTCAAGGCCTACCTTCAAACTCAGTGCCTATTTGCTTGACATCATGGGGAAATCAAAATAAATCAGCCAAGTCATCCTTGGGAGCAATTTCCAAAAGCCTAAAGGTACCACGTTCACCTGTACAAGCAATAGTACACCATGCAGCCGTCATACCTCTCAGAAAGGAGATGCGTTCTGCCTCCTAGAGATAAATGTACTTTGGTGAGAAAAGTGCAAATCAATCCCAGAACAACAGCAATGGACCTTGTGAAGATGCTGGAGGAAACAGATACAAAAGTATCTATATCCGCAGTAAAATGAGTCCTATATCAACATTAACTGAAAAGCCGCTCAGAAAGGAAGACGCAGGAAGACACTGCTCCAAAACCGACATAAAAAAGCCAGACTACGGTTTGCAACTGCACATGGGGACAAAGATCGTTCTTTTTGGAGAAATGTCCTCTGGTCTGATGAAACAAAAATATAACTATTTGGCCATAATGAGCATTGTTATGTTTGGAGGGAAAAGAGGGAGGCTTGCAAGCTGAAGAGCACCATCCCAACATGAAGCACGGGGGTGGCAGCTTCATGTTGTGTGGGTGCTTTGCTGCAGGAGGGACTGGTACACTTCACAAAATAGATGGCATCATGAGGGATGAAAATTATGTGGATATATTGAAGCAACATCTCAAGACATCAGTCAGGAAGCTAAAGCTGGGTCACAAATGATTCTTCCAAATGACCCCAAGCATGCTTCCAAAGTTGTGTCAAAATGGCTTAAGGACAAGGTATTGGAGTGGCCATCACGAAGCCCTGACCTCAATCCTATTGAAAATTTATGGGAAGAACTGAAAAAGCCTTTGCAAGCAAGGAGGCCTACAAACCTTAAACCAGCTCTGTCAGGAGGAATGGGCCAAAATTCACCCAACTTATCCACAAGATTGTGGAAGGCTACCTGAAACATTTGACATAAGTGAAACAATTTAAAGGCTATGCTACTAAATACTAATTGAGTGTATGTAAACTTCTGACTCACTGGGAATGTGATGAAATAAATAAAACCTGAAATAAAATAATTCTCTCTACTATTATTCATTTCACATTCTTAAATAAAAGTGGTGATCCTATTTGACCTAAGACAGGCAATTTTTACTAAGATTAAATGTAAGGAATTGTGAAAAACTGAGTTTAAATGTGTTTGGCAAAGGCGTATGTAAACTTCCGTATTCAACTCTACATGCCAAGTACAGTATAGACCATATTGTGTTCCCTATAGCTTAAAGAATGTTGTGTTGTGGCTATGAGGTGGGGTTAATATGGTGGACAGGAAAAAAAGGAGAAAAGTGAAATAGTGATGGGGGAAATGAAGCATTGAGCATTTCCAGCCAATTGTGTTTGAAAAAGGTGATGATGTCGTGTACGCCATAGAGCGGGGTAACATTTTATCTTCGACCGAAACGAATACCAAACTATTCAGGTGGTTGTTCAACGAAACAAAGCTTCGGACGTCATTGATCAAGTGCTTCTGATAAAGTGATACCTGCATCGGCACACTGTTTCCAAGTAAACTGTTCAGTGAATTTGACATAATAAAGTGGATATATTATAAGTAAATATGGAATGGGGGATTGCACAATTCCTCTGGAAGATCTGATGAAGGAAAAGATGGCAGACAGGTTTTCTTATGAAAAGTTAAAATGTTTTAAGTGAATATGGAGTGGTGGATCACACAGAACGTTTGGAAGAGCTACAGAAAACTGAAGGTGGCAAGAGGGAGGATGAATTAATTACAATGGCAGGTGTGGTGAAGACAGCTGAATTTGAACATCGTCCTGATGTTGACAAAGATGAGAGTGAAATATTTGGCCGATCCATATGTGGTGTCAGGTTGAATGGAGAAGAGTTTGGTGAATGTTTGGTTGTTGAAAGTCAAAAGAAGTAAAATAGTGTCGATTTTTTACATTTCTGCCATCTAGAGGCATGGGGACAATAGCTGTGACTTGCTTTCCTCTCCGGATCTGGGAGCCATTGAAAAGAGTGATAACTGGAGTAGCGTTAAGTGTTAAGGAAGATCAACTGAAGTTGAAGATTCTCGGTGACCATGACGCCTGCCTTTTGGTATGACACAGAGAGCGTGGTGAAACTGAGAATCAAATCAAATACAATGATATTTGTCACATGCGCCGTATACAACACGTGTAGACCTTACAGTGAAATGCTTACTTACAAGCCCTTAACCAACAGTGCAGTTTTAAGAGAAATACAAAAAAATAAATAAAAAGTAACAAATAATTAAAGAGCAGCAGTAAAATAACAATAGCGAGGCTATATACAAGGGGTACCTGTACAGAGTTAATTGAGGTAATACAGTATATACACCACAGTTCAAAAGTTTCGGGTCACTTAGAAAAGTCCTTGTATTTTAAAGACGAAAAGCAAAAGAATGTGTCTATTAAAATAACATCAAATTGATAAGAAATACAGAGTAGACATTGTTACTGTTGTAAATGACTATTGTAAATGGAAATGGCAGATTTTTGACTTGCCTAGTTAAATAAAGGTAAATAAACATAGGCGTAAACATTATCAGCAACCATCAAACCTGTGTTCCAATGGCACGTTGTGTTAACTAATCCAAGTTTAGAATTTTAAAAGGCTAATTGTTCGCGAGAAAACCCTTTTGAAATTATATTAGCACAGCTGAAAAGTGTTTTTCTGATTAAAGAAACAATAAAAATGACCTTCTTTAGACTAGTTGAATGTCTGGAGCATCAGCATTTGTGGGTTCAATTACAGGCTCAAAATGGCCAGAAACGAAGAACTTTCTCCTAAAACTCGTCAGACTATTCTTGTTCTGAGAAATGAAGGCTATTCCTTGTGAGAAATTGCCAAGAAACTGAAGATCTCGTACAACGCTGTTTACTACTCCCTTCACAGAACAGAGCAAACTGGGTTTAACCAGAATAAAAAGAGGAGTGGGAGGCCCTGGTGCACAACTGAGCACGAGGACAAGTACATTAGAGTGTCTAGTTTGAGAAACAGACGCCTCACAAGTCCTCAACTGGCAGCTTCATTAAATAGTATGCGCAAAACACCAGTCTCAACATCAACAGTGAAGAGGCGACTCCGGGGTGCTGGCCTTCTAGGCAGAGTTCCTCTGTCCAGTGTCTGTGTTCTTTTGACCATCTTAAATCTCCACCACACCCCCATCGATTAGAATGGGGGCATGCTCGGTCCTCCATTTACTGTAGACCACAATCATCTGTTTTGTCTTGATCACCTTGAGAGAGAGGTTGTTGTCCTGGTGGCATCACACGGCCAGATCTCTTACCTCCTCTCTATATGCTGTTTTGTCATTGTTGGTGATCAGGCAAACTTAATGATGGTGTTGGAGTTGTGCATGGCCGTGCAGTCATGAGTGAACAGGGAGTACAGGAGCACGCACCACTGAGGGAAATCCGTGTTGAGGATCAGCGTGGCGGATGTGTTGTTACATATGCCCTTACCACATGGGGGAGGCCCATCAGGAAGTTCAGTATTCAGTTGCAGTGGGAGGTGTTTAGTCCCAGGGTCCTTAGCTTAGTGATGATCGTTGAGGGCACTATGGTGTTGAACGCTGAGCTGTAGTCAATGAATAGCATTCTCACATAGGCGTTCCTTTTGTCCAGGTGTGAAATGGCAGTGTGGAGTGCAATAGAGATGGCATCATCTGTGGATCTGTTGGGGCGGTATGTAAACTTGAGTGGGTCTAGGGTTTCTGTGATCATGGTTTTGATGTGAGCCATGACCAGACTTTCAAAGCACATCCTGGCCACAGACGTGAGTGCTACAGGTCGGTAGTCATTTAGGCAGGTTACCTTAGTGTTCTTGGGCACAGGGACTATTGTAGTCTGCTTAAAACATGTTGGTATTACAGACTCAGACAGGGAGAGGTTGAAAATGTCAATGAAGACACTTGCCTGTTGGTCAGCGCATTTTTGGAGTACACGTCCTGGTAATCCGTCGGGATCTCCGGCCTTGTGAATGTTGACCTGTTTAAAGGTCTTACTCACATCGGCTGCTAAGAGCGTGATCACACAGTCAACTGGAACAGCTGATTCTCTCATGCATGTTTCAGTGTTACTTGCCTCGAAGCGAGCATAGAAGTAATTTAGCCAATCCGGTAGGCTCGTGTCACTGGGCAGCTCTCGGCTGTGCTTAACTTTGTAGTCTGTAATAGTTTGCAAGCCCTGCCACATCTGACGAGCGTTGGAGCCGTTATTGTACGATTTGATCTTAGTCCTGTATTGACGCTTTGCCTGTTTGATGGTTCATCAGAGGGCATAGCGGAATTTAGCGGATTTTTATCTGAGTTTCGCCTGTAACATCAGTTCTGTTGCACTCACAGACAATATCTTTGCAGTTTTGGAAACGTCAGAGTGTTTTCTATCCAAAGCTGTCAATTATATGCATAGTCGAGCATCTTGTCGTGACAAAATATCCCTTTTAAAACGGGAACGTTTTTTATCCAAAAATGAAAATACTGCCCCGTAGTTATAAAAGGTTAATTTCAGTAAGTTTTTTGGGGGGCATTTATGGCCATGGTTGTCAATTGTACTACAGGAATTGAAGGTTAATCACAAAGGATATATGTTGTAGTGGCAGCTGCAGAAAAGTATTTGGGTGTACGAGATTTTACAGCAGAAGAGTTACAAGATGTTTTGAACGATATTGTCCCGTCCTCCCAGTCTGCTGGCCTGGAGTAGATAGGGCCAAAGTAGTGGAATGGTGGTGAGGTTTTAATGGGTGCAGGGTTAGATGGTACGGCAATTTTTTCACAAAGTGTAATGAATTCATAGAACAGAATATGTGTGTGTGTGTGTGTGTGTCCACAGCTGATGATGAACGTGATGATTTTTACCGGTGTGTGTGTGTCTTGCATCCCATCCAGGAAGTGAGTGGCCTCCTTTGGGAGAGCCATTGTTTACGCTCTGTTTCTCAACCTTTCTGGGCCAGGGCCTAATGGTAGGGTTTCCATCAACAAGCCAAGGCTACACATTCCTACTGCAACCAACTCATTTTAATTTTCACCCTCACCACTGGATTCGCTCACTCCTGTTGGACTACTGTTGAGAGGGATGGGGTGACTAAGGCCGGAGAGAGGGAGAGAGAGCTAGGTAAGAATGAGGGAGAAAGAAAGAGAGAGAATGAGGGAATTGGGTAGAGAGATAATGTAGATAAACAGAGGAGAGGAAGAGACAACAGACAGAGATACAGAGAGACCAGTGGAAGAGAGCATGAGGAGAGAATGATAAAGAGATGGAGGGAGGGAAAGAAAAAGTGAGAGGGCAGACACTGAGAGAGAGAGGGAAGAGACACAGCAATGTGGGAGGTTAATAACAGACAGAGAGACAGAGAGAGAGAGGGAGGGAGAGAAAAAGATAGATGGATGTAACGAAAGCCCCCGGAGTGAATTCCCAGAGTAGGACACGCATGGCTGAGCTGGACTGGCTGACGCAGCCTGGATCTATCTGGGGTGAGGGGTTCCTGCACATCCAGCTAGAAAGAGCGGGATGTATGTATGGAGGGAGGGAGACAGACAGAGATAGAGAGAAAAAAAGAAAAAGGCCCATGGGCACTGACAGGTGTAGCTTCCTCTATTCCAGCTGAGGCCTCACAGCTGACCTGCATACAGCACATCATTGGTAAACTGACATTGAGCAAAGCGCTTGACTGTGTACGTCATACGGTTAGTATTTTCACAGTTTTTATATTATGTCACAGCTATTGTGTTATTCAATGAAATGTTACACTAAGCGACATTATTTACCTAATTTACTTTTTCAAATTACACATAAGCTATCATTTGATGTATAAATCCCCTGTATAACTTACTAACTGTAAGATATTCATCCAATTATTTGCCATATAAATTGAAGAGTCAGTACAGCATATCATATTTTATTCATTAGAATACACTGTACCCTGAACTATCCATGAGCCCAGAATTTATTTGATTCACCTCACTGGTTCATGTAATAAAGTGACCCTTAACTCCTTTGATTGTTAAATTAAAATGTTGATTATACAAGTTGATTATACTCCTGGCTGGCATTTAAGGAAAGAAAAGCAACGCGCTTGTTCGCTGAGACAGTAAACTGGCTTGATTAAAATCCTATTAAATAAACACTACATTATTATATCCAATATTAAATTCATTGAACGAGAATAGCTTGATTTGTTTACAGCAAACCAATTAGCGTTAGTAGAAAACTTAGCAGAAGTGTACTCATGAAGGCTAGTGCATTCACCGTATAACATTTTCTCAGTGTAAAAACGGTAATGATATACAGTAGTAGAAGTAGTAGCAGTGCAATGGAGGATGGATTATGGCTTCCTTAATGCGTTATAGTCCTGAGCATTGAGCACAGACTAATTTTAATCTTGTTTTTTCTCCAGCAGGTCTGTCCTTACCCCAATGGGGTATTCTGATTAAGGCTTTTCACACCCATGTGGATTATTATCAGCAGTCTTCAGCTGAACCCAAAGGCCTGTCCACCATGACCCCCAGTTTCCTACTGCCATGGTCAGGGGAGGCTGTCTTTATCTGGGCTACAGGACCTGGTCCTCCCTCCCTCACCCCAGCGGTTGGCTCATGGTTTGGGGACAGATGCCATGCCAGTCCCCAATGTGACTTTGGGGCCAAACCTATAGGTCTTTAAAGCTTAAGGGAGATGCAGTTAGACTTGGTCCACAGTGACCCTCCGTGTGTGGACTACACACAACAGATGTGTGTGTGCGTGTGTCCAGGTCCCTCGGGGCCCTCGTCTGAAGCACAGCATTTGGTGGACTTACTCCTGGCTGGCATTTAGGAAACACAACAATCTGTTTTCGAAGATAGGGACAAATCTCATTCTGCTTTAGTCACGTTGTTCATTTTGACCGTTGCAATGTACTGTCAAAAGATGCTCTATGGCGAGGAATATCTAACTGATTAAAACATTCATATCAAAATAATTTTACTGTGGATTTTCCAAGGTGATTCATGTTACATTAAACAATCCAGTTTCTAGGGTGTTGACAAAAAAACCTGTCAATACAATGTTTTCATAGAGATTCTCTATATAACTTTAAATAGCAGCAGTGCTTGAAGTGGAATGAAATAAATGTGGGTGCTTATTTTAGCTGCAGATACCCATTTTACAGTACGGGTGTTCATATTTTAGAGCCAGTATTCTTTAACAGATGAGTACTGGCTCAACTCATGCACTAAATAGCAGCAGTTTGAATTTAAATTGCTCTCAGGCCTACACAAATATTGGGAAAAGAACAGATACACTACTAAGTAGAACCATATAGGGTTTTTTGGTTTGTCCCCACAGGGGAACTTTTTTGGGGTCTAGTTCTTTGTATATGTAAGGTACTTCATAGAACCTCCTGTACATGGTTCTACCTACAACCATTGTTCTCACTAAAGTGTGCGTGGTCGCTCAGTAAGAGACTGCCTTGCAGCTCCCCAGGACTACAGTGCAGAATAAATATCAGCCCACAGAGAGAAGCACAATATTGAACTTCACTCAACTTTCTAGAGCAGTGGTCAACAACTGGTTCGATCACATTCCTAGTCGATCGCCAAACATTTCTGTAAAAAACCCAATGATAAAGCCTTTTTTTGTTATTCGTCTTGGTGGTACAGTAGGTGCACCCAATTCAGCTGCCATTTTGAACCATTTCATGTGATTGAAGGTACAAACGCTGCCTCTGGAGAGTGCACAATAGGCGTACAACTGGCCAAGCTATGGCAAAATGTTTACTTTTTGTAACATGTGCGCTGGGAGGCAAGTTCAGGGAGTGAATCATATAATAAATAAATGAAACCATAATACAAAACAAGAACAACGCACAGGCAACAAACAGAAACAATAACACCTGGGGAATGAACCAAAGAGAGTGACATAAATAAGGCAGGTAATCAAGGAGGTGATGGTGTCCAGGTGAGTGGCATTATGCGCTGATGCATGTAACGATGGTGGCAGGTGTGCGCCATAACGAGCAGCCTGCTGACCTAGAGGCCAGAAAGGGAGCACAAGTGACACTTTTTAATGACTAGAGAGAAACTGTCAACGAGTGAGTTTAAGTTCTTACGCAGCACTGTCAACACTTTGTATTCAATGCTTTTATAAGCCATAAAATGCACGTTCTTCCTATTTCCACTCAACGCTACAACAAGCACTGCAGCAGTAATGAATGAGTAGGAAAGTATATCGATAGGCTTGCGATGTTGTTATTAATAGCGGCATATGTCTTTTTTAATATCGAGGAATATTTACATTCTCTGTTCATAAGAGTAACAACATGAATTTGTGCATGAGGCAGAAATAATGCCATGTGACTTGAGTTTCACCATCAACTGGAAGACGGTGTCCCTTGTTGGTCAGTGTCAGTGAAGGAAAGGGAGAACAGAGGGATGTTGAGAGGCAGACCCTCAGTTTGCTGCTCTCTCCCTCCGCTGAAACTGACCATCAGACACAGCCACCATCATCTCAGGGAAATAAAAAGCTAATTATTTAAATGTATGCTCACTCAGCTGTGACTCATAAGTAATACAACAACGGATCTATTACTGGTGTGATCAAATAGCCTAACTCAAATGTTGAAATATAACTTTTAAAAATTGCCCAAACAACAATTAATTGGCAGGTCAATTCAAGCAAAGCCACTATGCGGTGATAATGTATTGGGACTCTAGCTTACTGCACAAACCTCATTGCAACAGTACTACTTTTAATTGGTTAATGTTGCAAAGGCTTATGTTTTTAAGTTGTAAAAAAATCTGGGCAGATCTCGGCTTGCATTTTGACTCAGAAAATGATCTTCACTCAGAAAAGGCTGGTGATCACTGATCTAGGGTTTTCACTTTACTGTGGCAATTGTGATCGAATCAACGCAATATTAGCCACTTTCAATGCAACATACTTGAAACCAAACTAACTATGCAAGAGATTTTGTTGTATGCAGAAAACATCAGAGTAGGATTCTACTGCATTGACACGCACGACTCAGCCCAAACGCTACACAGACCAGTGCGGCATGAACAATCAGAGCTGCAGTAGGCCTATATGCAAGTAGACAATTGCCATATATGGATCTGTGCCATTTAGTTTGAACTGGACTGTGTTTACAACGTGAGCAGTCGTGAGTAGATGAGCTTGTTTTGCGATCAAAGCGAGAGCTGCATATAGCCACTTAAGCACATTTTGTTCTTATCCTTTGCTAGTTAGTGAGTTATTAGCCCAGTTATAGATCATTTGTAGTTGGCAATAGGGGAGTGACTGCTTCCTACAAGAGCACAAAATGTGTAAATTTCTAGACTTCTTTGAAAAGCGAGTCAGGTAAAGAGCTTTTCTTGTTCTTAAAGGGGCAATGTTGTATATTGATACAGGCTTGGATAAGCTAAGTAGCCAATAGGCAGAAGGTAGCATAATTTGTCTGATTCTCTGTAATAATGGTATGGGAATAATTTATGCATTTTATTTTGTTATTTTCTTGTATCAAACAACAACATTTTCAGTCATCTTGTAAACAAACAGGAAAACTCTCATCCAGAGGCAGCACTCCTAGTGGCTGGGGACTTTAATGCAGGGAAACTTAAATCAGTTTTAACTAATTTCTATCAGCATTTCTAAAGCAGGAAGCACCAGTGACTTGGTCTATAGAAAAGTGGTCAGATGAAGTAAACGACAGGACTGCTTTGCTAGCACAGACTGGAATATGTTCTGGGATTCTTCCGATGGCATTGAGTACACTACATCAGTCACAGGCTTTATCAACAATAAGTGCATCGGGGATGTTGGTCCCACAGTTACTGTACTTACATACCCCAACCGGAAGTCATAGATTACAGACAACATTCGCACTGAGTAAAATGGTAGAGCTGCCACTTTCAAGGAGCGGGACTCTAACCCGGAAGCTTATAAGTAATAGTGGGATTTATAATAAACGAGCCACCCCCAGGTGGTAAGGATAAGTAACAACACATCCGCCATGCTGATCCTCCACACAGGGGCCCCTCAAGGGTGTGTGCTTAGCCCCCTCCTGTACCCCCTGTTCACTCGTGACTGCATGGCCAGGCACAACTCCAACACCATCATTAAGTTTGCTGATGACACAACAGTGGTAGGCCTGATCACCGACAACGATGAGACAACCTATAGGGAAGAGGTCAGAGACCTGACCGTGTTATGTAAGGACAACAACCTCTCCCTTAACATGAGAAAGACAAAGGAGATGACTGTGGACTACAGGAAAAGAAGGGCCGAGCACCCACCATTCTCATCGATGGGGCTGTGGTGGAGCAGGTCGAGAGCTTCAAGTTCCTTGGCGTCCACATCAGCAACAAACTAACATGGTTCAAGCACACCAAGACAGTTGTGAAGAGGACACAACAAAGCCTATTCCCCCTCAGGAGACTGAAAAGATTTGGCACGGGTCCTCAGATCCTCAAAAGGTTTTACAGCTGCACCATCGAGAGCATCCTGACAGGTTGCATCATTGCCTGGTATGGCAACTGCTCGGCCTCCGACCGCAAGGCACTACAGAGGGTAGTGCGTACGGTCCAGTACATCACTGGGGCCAAGCTTCCTGTCATCCAGGACCTCTATACCAGGCGGTTTCAGAGGAAGGCTCAAAAAATTGTCAGAAACTCCAGTCACCCTAGTAATAGACTGTTCTCTCTGCTACCGCACGGCAAGCGGTACCGGAGCGCCAAGTAAAGGTCCAAGAGGCTCCTGAATAGCTTCTACCTCCAAGCCATAAGACTCCTGAACAGCTAATCAAATGTCTACCCAGACTATTTGCATTAGGTGCCCCCGCAATTTGACATTGACTCTGTACCGGTACCCTCTGTATATAGCCCCGAGAAATACAATTTTATTTGATTTAGATAAACAGGTTATTGTCAAGCCCTGCATGTTTTTTTCAAAATTCTCATGGAATGTTGGCCTACATTGGACACCACACATTGGCTACTACTGTAGGCTGAATGGCAGGACAGCTACATTATGCCTACATTATGATAAATAGCCACAGTAGGGAAAGGGGGACACCTAGTCAGTTGTACAACTGAATGTATTCAACTGAAATGTGTCTTTTGCATTTAACCCAACCCCTCTGAATCAGTCCATACACCCCCCCTTGCCCTCAGGACAGCCTCAATTAGTCGGGGTATGGACTCTACAAGGTGTCGAAAACATTCCACAAGGATGCTGGGTGCTGGGCCATGTTGATTCCATAGCTTCCCAAAGTTTGGCCTAGTTGTCTGGATGTCCTTTGAGTGGTGGACCATTCTTGAGACACACAAGACACTGTTGA
This sequence comes from Oncorhynchus tshawytscha, assembly GCF_018296145.1. Lineage (NCBI taxonomy): Eukaryota > Metazoa > Chordata > Actinopteri > Salmoniformes > Salmonidae > Oncorhynchus > Oncorhynchus tshawytscha. The sequence goes on along the minus strand of NC_056433.1, from coordinate 41,763,922 downwards.
GTGTGAAAAATCCAGCAGCATTACTGTTCTTGACACAAACCGCTCTCAATGTCTCAATTGTCTTAAAGCTTAAAAATCTTTCTTTAACCTGTCTCCTCCCCTTCATCTACACTGATTTTTGTGGATTTAACAAGTGACATCAATAAGGGAGCACAGCTTTCATCTGGATTCACCTGGTCAGTCTATGTTATGGAAAGAGCAGGTGTCCTTAATGCTTAAGAAAGCTACGGTAAACAATTCGTTTTTTGGACACATATTTTAAAAAATTTGGGGGTGGGGGGAACAAAACTACCTCCATACTTCCAAACATTTTTTAAACCATTACCGGTTATATTCAGATGAGTCGTGTGACACTTGTGTGGGTCGGAAAATACCATTGTGTCCGTGAGAGTCTCACCTTTCCATAGAGTGGTCATATTAGTTTGTAGGGCAAACCGTTTGACACAAAACCCATTTTCGGGATGCTCGGCCACCTTCCACCACAGATGCGGAAGGCTGACATACAGTTGGGAGAACAAGTATTTGAAACACTGCCGATTTTGCAGGTTTTCCTACTTACAAAGCATGTAGAGGTCTGTCATTTTTATCATAGGTACACTTCAACTGTGAGAGACGGAATCTAAAACAAAAATCCAGAAAATCACATTGTATGATTTTTAAGTAATTAATTAGCATTTTGACGTTGATTAATTAACTTTGAATGCATACAGTTTAAAAAGTATAGCCTAACAGTTACCAAAATGATGCGTCGAAGCAGCTAAAGTAAGAAAAAAATTGTGTTTTTGATTTCTACCTTAAAAGATGAAAGAGACCATCCTTGTCTTAAAATTCAAATGAATGCACCTGCTTTATTATCCCCCTGGCGCACCATAACTACACATGCTGGTCACCATGACTACACATGCAGGCTTGACGGCTCAATTGTAAAACACAGTTAACAGTAAAGATTACACATTAGTAAAGTATATGTAGTGTGGAAGGACCACCAGAGGGCAGGCTGGGCACACGGATAGTAGCCCAACAAGGCATGGGAGACAAGGTAACCAGAGGCAATTAAGCACAGCTGACAGTACTAATGACATATTCTCCTTCCCCTATAAGAGAGAGTATGGAACCAGCAGAAGAGGGGGAAAACTATCTCTGGAAGATGGCCATCGAGACAGATGAGCTATCCATGAAGAACCACTATGCCGGTGACAATCCCGTGACTTTTGTTGTAGTTTAAAGATAATCCCATTGTGTTCCTGTTTCCTCTGGAGAAGAAGATGTATGTTTTTCTTTGGGAGATTTTAATTTATTATGTTGGAGTGTTTGTGTTCAAGAAAACCTACTCCTGACTCGTTTATTCCACCTTCCCTCTTTAGAGTGACGCCCAATTAGTTGGTCCGCTCACAGTAGCTAGATGACACTGGGCTCCAATTTTCCTTCCGCTAAACAGTGGCACGCAACACTAAAAACATGTCCAAACACCGGAAAATACACACTTATTTGATTGTAACAGGCACATCATTGGTCAGGGATAATCCCTAATACCACCGGTAGTCTACATATCCTATACTAATATGTGAAAGTAGTCCTAGTGTTGCATTAGTAATTTATGTAAACAGCAAGATATTTCCTCAAACATTGAATGACCAATGTTGCATACATCGATCACCTCGTGCAAATTGCTAATGAAATCAGCCAATTGTGGATGTATTTGATAGGGTATAAAATAGGATATTAGCCTAAAAACTAGCACCAACTCGTCCCACAGACAGTAAAACATATTTGATTGCTTATTAACTCAATATTGTCAGGCTACCATATATTTTACACAGAAAGGTCATTTTTACAATGGCACCGTCACAAAGTTGGAAAGCAGACAGTAGCAATGAACAGCACTTTCTAAAAATAGCCTACAGAAAAACTGTCTCTTTTCGTCAGTCACTCGGTATATCATACTATGGGGAGTCATCGACCAATCCTATTCACCTGATGCAAACTGTAATCATGTCCAACGGGCCAATGGATGCCAAGGCCACCCTCGGAAGCCCTGCCTTCCTGGCTATAATACCAGGGCTTACATTCATTTCCTGAATTCTTTGTTCTTCAGCTTGCCTGTAGGAAGAATGTGTCACGCAATTTACAAACTTTTCAAGTACACGAAAGTTACGAGACTCGGCTCCAACTTAGTTGTCTTGGTATCGGTTTTTGTGTTGGCTAAAAGCGAACTACTTTCTGCTCTGCTTCTGTAACTAATGCTTCCATGCTTGGGTAAGATTTGTGTTGGCAAAAAAACCACGACATTCTGACCTAATTGTGTAGCTAGTGCTTCTTTGATAAGATGGCCAAAGGATAACCAGCCAAGTTTGAACCTCCAACCATGCCCTGGGCATGTTGTTTCCCAATGAAAATTAAAGATACTCACAAGCACTGTCCTGTTGCCTGGGGTGGAAACAAGCTCAGGAGGCCTTGGCTCTGACCAGTTCATGTAACCATTGTCCCCGGCTGGGTTAAACTTTTGGGAGTGTTCAGAGTCCAGATTCCGGGGATGATATTCTATCCCTGATTGACTCCGGATGGCTTTCAGAGTGTGAATCTGGTGACATCAGTCTGGGGCAGCCGGAAGCCCCAGGGTTGGATTTGGCATGGGAGAGTGAATAATTGATGATGAATGCGACTTTGATGGTATTTTCTCCCCCGCAGTGGACTTCCTCCAGGTTTTCGGGAACGCATTTACCTCTTGTTTCTGTAGTGGGGAAGCATCAATTACCCATTTAAAGATTCTACCGACGAGTGGCGAGTTAATTATCTCCAAAAGCTAATAAGGGTGCTAATCCTAGCACAGTGAATAAGAAATTCTGCTTTTGTGAAGGTGGTAAATGACCTTTTAATGGCGTCAGACCGAGGCTCTGCATCTGTCCTCGTGCTCCTAGACCTTAGTGCTGCTTTTGATACCATCGATCACCACATTCTTTTGGAGAGATTGGAAACCCAAAATGGTCTACACAGACAGGTTCTGGCCTGGTTAAGATCTTATCTGTCGGAAAGATATCAATTTGTCTCTGTGGATGGTTTGTCCTCTGACAAATCAACTGTACATTTCGGTGTTCCTCAAGGTTCCGTTTTAGGACGACTATTGTTTTCACTATATATTTTACCTCTTGGGGATGTTATTCGAAAACATAATGTTAACTTTCACTGCTATGCGGATGACACACAGCTGTACATTTCGATGAAACATGGTGAAACCCCAAAATTACACTCGCTGGAAGCCTGTGTTTCAGACATAAGGTAGTGGATGGCTGCAAATGTTCTACTTATAAACTCGGACAAAACAGAGATGCTTGCTTTAGGTCCCAAGACACAAAGAGATCTTCTGTTGAATCTGACAATTAAACTTGATGGTTGTACAGTCATCTCAAATAAAACTGTGAAGGACCTCAACGTTATTCTGGACCCTGATCTCTCTTTTGATGAACATATTAAGACTGTTTCAAGGACAGCTTTTTCCCCATCTACGTAACATTACAAAAATCAGAAACTTTCTGTCCAAAAATGGTTTTACTGCTATCCTACAAAGCATTACATGGGCTTGCTCCTACCTATCTTTCCGATTTGGTCCTGCCGTACATACCTACACGTACGCTACGGTCACAAGACACATGCCTCCTAACTAGAACTTCGAAGCAAACAGCTGGAGGCAGAGCTTTCTCCTATAGAGCTCCATTTTTATGGAATGAACTGCCAACCCATGTGAGAGACGCAGACTCGGTCTCAACCTTTAAGTCTTTATTGAAGACTCATCTCTTCAGTAAGTCCTATGATTGAGTGTAGTCTGGCCCAGGAGTGTGAAGGTGAACGGAAAGGCACTGGAGCAACGAACCGCCCTTGCTGTCTCTACCTGGCCAGTTTCCCTCTCTCCTCTGGGATTCTCTGCCTCTAACCCTATTACAGGGGCTGAGTCACTGGCTTACTGGTGCTCTTCCATGCTGTCCCTAGGAGGGGTGCTTGACTTGACTGGGTTGAGTCACTGACGTAATCTTACTGTCTGGGTTGTGCCGTGGCGGAGATCTTTGTGGGCTATACTCGGCCTTGTCTCAGGATGGTAAGTTGGTGGTTGAAGATATCCCTCTAGTGGTGTGGGGACTGTGTTTTGGCAAAGTGGGTGGGGTTATATTCTGCCTGTTTGGCCCTGTCCGGGGGTATTGTCGGATGGGGCCACAGTGTCTCCTGACCCCTCCTGTCTCAGCCTCCAGTATTTATGCTGCAGTAGTTTATGTGTCGGGGGGCTAGGGTCAGTCTGTTATGTCTGGAGTATTTCTCCTGTCTTATCCAGTGTCCTGTGTGAATTTAAGTATGCACTCTCCAATTCTCTCTCTTTCTTTTGTTCTTTCTCTCTCTCAGAGGACCTGAACCCTAGGACCATGCCTCAGGACTACCTGGCCTTATGACTCCTTGTCTTATCCGGTGTTCTGTGTGAATTTAAGTATGCTCTTTCTTTCTTTCTTTCTTTCTTTCTTTCTTTCTTTCTTTCTTTCTTTCTTTCTTTCTTTCTTTCTTTCTTTCTTTCTTTCTTTCTTTCTCTCTCTCTCTCTCTCTCTCTCTCTCTCTCTCTCTCTCTCTCTCTCTCTCTCTCTCTCTCTCTCTCTCGGCGGAGGCAGAGGACCTGAGCCCTAAGGACCATGCCTGAGGACTATCTGGCCTGATGACTCCTTGCTGTCCCCAGTCCACCTGGCCGTGCTGCTGCTGCTCCAGTTTCAACTGTTCTGCCTGCGGCTATGGAACCCTGACCTGTTCACTGTGCTACTTGTCCCAGACCTACTCTTTTCAACTCTCTAGAGACAGCAGGAGCGGTAGAGATACTCTGAATGATCAGCTATGAAAAGCCAACTGACATTTACTCCTGAGGTGCTGAAATGTTGCACCCTCGACAACCGCTGTGATTATTATTGTTATTTGACCCTGCTGGTCATCTATGAACATTTGAACATCTTGGCCATGTTCTGTTATAATCTCCACCCGTCACAGTCAGAAGAGGGCTGGCCACCCCTCATAGCCTGCTTCCTCTCTAGGTTTCTTCCTGGGTTTCGGCCTTTCTAGGGAGTTTTTCCTAGCCACCGTGCTTCTACACCTGCATTGCTTGCTGTTTGGTGTTTTAGGCTGGGTTTCTGTAGAGCACTTTGAGATATCAGCTGATGTAAGAAGGGCTTTATAAATAAATTGGATTGGCTTTGAAAGTTGATAAACTTGTGAACTCACTTTTCAGAAAATGGCCTTTGAATGTTTTGGTACCTACTGGAGAGCTCTCCTTGTCTACACCCATTCAGCATTGTTCACACCCTCAACCTGTCTGGGAACGGGGTTCCATTGGCTGTTCCTTCGCCAACAGCCAATGAAATTGCAAGGCTCCAAATTCAATCAACAGAAATCTCATAATTCAAATTTCTCAAACATAGTTTTAGACAACATTTTAAAGATAAAATTCGCGTTAATCCAACCACAGTGTCCGATTTCAAAAAAGCTTTTCGGCAAAGCAGAACATATCAATATGTTAGGTCAGCAACTAGTCACAGAAAGCATACAGCGATTTTCCAACCAAAGAGAGGAGTCACAAAAAGCAGAAATAGAGATAAAATTGATCACTAACCTTTAATATTCTTCAGCAGATGACACTCCCGGGACAACATGTTACACAATATATGTATGTTTTGTTCGATCAAGTTCATATTTATATCCAAAAACCTCAGTTAACATTTGGCTTTGCCTCCAAAACATCCCGTGAATTTGCACAGAGCCACATCAATTTACAGAAATAGTTATATAATAAACATTGATAAAAGATACAAGTGTTATTCACATAATTAAAGATATACTTCTCCTTAATGCAACCGCTGTGTCAGATTTAAAAAAACACTTGCAATAATCTCAGTATGTCGCTCAGAGACCAACACAACCCAAAAATATAACCGCCATGTTGGAGTCAACAGAAGTCAGAAATAGCATTAGAAATATTCACTTACCTTTGATGATCTTCATCAGAATGCACCCCCAGGAATCCCAGTGCCACAATAAATGTTTGATTTGTTCAATAAAGTCCATCATTTATGTTCAAATAACTCCTTTTGGTTTGCGCGTACAGTACACAATCTAAACTCACAATGCCCGAGCAGGTTCAGGCAAAAGTTAAAACAAAGTCATATTACAGTTCGTAGAAACATGTCAAACGATGTATAGAATCAATCTTTAGGATATTTTTATCATAAATCTTCAATAATGTTCCAATTCCTTTGTCTGTAGAAAAGCAATGGAACGCCAGGTAACTTTCACATGAATGCGCGTCACGAGCTCATGGCACTCTGCCAGACCTCCGACTCATTCCCCTCTCATTCGGCCCCACTTCACAGTAGAAGCCTCAAACAAGGTTCTAAAGACTGTTGACATCCAGTGGAAGCCGTAGGAAGTGGAAAATGAACCCACAGACACTGTGTATTCGATAGGCCAAGAGTTGAAAAACTACAAACCTCAGATTTTGGTTGGATTTTTCTCAGGTTTTCACCTGCCATCTGAGTTCTGTTCTGTCATACTCACAGACATCATTCAAACAGTTTTAGAAACGTCAGTGTGTTTTCTATCCAAATAATATGCATATATAAGCAACGGGGACTGAGTGGCAGGCAGTTTACTCTGGGCATGCTTTTCATCCAAATGTGAAAATGCTGCCCCCTAGCCCAAACAGCCCCACCCCTCTCTTTAAGGATTCACATGTGAGTTCATGTGCTAAACAGTGAGCAGTGTACTAAAGATTAAGGCTAAAAGTGGTAATGGCAAATGGTTATTTGCATAGTAGCAATATCAGAAATAGTGTAAATATAAATAAAATAATATACAGTATGTACAAGAACAATATCAGTGCTAGATAAGGTAGTTAAATGCATACAATCAGGGGTAAAGTGCCTGAGCAGCAGGATAAAATAAAAATAGTAGCAGCAACGTATGGAGTGTGTGTTAGGAGAGAGTTATTTGAATAGAGGCATTGCAGATAGTGCTGATGACGTGTCTGGCCGAACCACGCATGAACAAGGGTATCTATATTCGGAGAGCCTGTTTCTGTCCTGCCATTGACTTTGGTGCATGGCATATGATGTCCATAGCCTCTTCAACGCAAAACTCCCTGATCTTCTCAAAAACATCAGTTTGTCTAGCTGTGTCCAGTCTAGGTGATGTTTGTACAGGCAGACCATCTTTGGGAGGAAGGATGTCAGCAGCTGAAACCTGTTCCCGGCTGAGTCCAGGTGCTCCTTGGCGACAACAACACCAGGCTCCAGAGCATTGAAGCTGTAAAACAGGAATTAAATAAAAAATGTAAGAAATTACAACTTACATAACATCAATTCACCTCCAAGTTTAGATGAGAAGAACAACCTCATACAATACAATGAAAATGACATTCATCTGAAGTGCTGGTACTGCTTGAACTGTGGCAGTGGCCTGAAGTACGGAGTTCGATGTTGTTGCCAGCCATAGCTTTCCACCAGGGCTGTACCATCCTCCAGTCCAATCAGCTGTGGGATGTTGACCCCCGTCACAGTGCTGTCCTTCACAACACCAGCAATCTCGGACAAAGTGTTCACTCTGGTCTTTCTGAAGCGCTGCTTGATGAGGCCGAAGCACCAGTCGGGGGAAAACTTGGTGTGGCCTGTGATCAGAAAGTGAAGGTCAAGACTGGCGGAGCTTGTGCATGGTCCGCTAGGCACAGTACCAGAGCACAAACTTGTTCTTGTTTTGGCCACTGCAGTTGCGAGGAGTTAAAAAGTAGATGGGACCTGGCTGCATAGAGTCAAAAGGATAGTGCACCTGCAAACAACAAAAGAACATTAAGATAAATTAATGAAAATAAAATGTAACGTAAAACGTAATATACTTTTTTAATGGATCTTTATCAGGTAATTTTCACTTACCTACAAATGTGCAGAGCAGCAGCACTGCATACAGAAACATAATCTTGGAAACTGGAAGTTAAAATGATAACACAAAGCCCGACTACACGTACCTCTGGAAAATACAGAACAAATGTGAGATCAATAAAAGTATTGCCAATCATGTTGGTGGTCAATTAAATAAACAAAACGTATTGTTTAGCTTTACATACCATGTTTTTTCATCGAATCCTTATAGGAATGCCACACTGCTGCTTTTGTCACATGGCATGACAGCAGCTTTCCACCAAAGTGTTTGTGTCCTGGTAATACTATTGCATTTTCCTCTGCGTAGTTGTTGATGAAGTTCACCACTTGCTGCAAGTCCTCATGCTTCAGGTGTAACCTGTGCTTGCTTGGGCCAGATCTCTTTTGATGGGAGGCATTAGACCATTCTCCTCATATGACTGGTGGAGGAGAGTCAGGCATGTTCTACTGATGCTGAAAGACAAATTCCAGATGCAAATATTTTGGCTTTATTATACAATAGATAGCCGTAATCACCATCAGACACACCTGGCTAAATTGATGGGTCATGTAATCATCTGGCGAAGTGAAGTCTTTTGTTTATACATGCTAGCTAAACAATTAACCATAATCCTAATTCATAGAGTACTAGCAATACAAACTGATTGTCATAGCTAGCTAAAGTTAAGCAAATAGGTTCAATGTTAGCTAGTTAACTAGCTAATATTAGGCTATAACTAGCAATGCAAAATGGCATTCTGAGATAACATTACTACACACAGATCAGAAACGTAATGTTAGCTAGCGAGCCAGCCATCTAACATCAGCTAGCTAGCTAAAAGTAAGCTTCAAGGGTATTTTGTTTATACATGGAGCTAGCTAGCTAAACAAAGAACGATAATCTCAATCCATAGAGTACTAGCAATACAAACCGATTGTCATAGCTAGCTAAAGTTTAACAAATAGGTTCAATGTTAGCTAGTTAGCTAATAGTAAGCTTGCAATGAAAACAACTTTCTGACAAAATTAGAAATGTATAATATCTGAAACTGTAGCTAGAATCTAACCCGTATACATGGACGAATGCTTCACGGCAGACTGCATCCCCTTTTATTAAATAAGACGTCCTGTGTCGTTTCCGTTTTGTATGTACAGCTTGCTTGGCCCATTGTTGTGTCAAGTCACTCTGGTTCACACTCACCTTTGTGCAATTCCATAAGAATCATCTTAAAAACCTCTTGAAGCTAGGGGGCACTATTTTTATGTTTGGAAAAATAACGTTCCCAAAGTAAACGGCCTATTTCTCAGGACCAGATGCTAGAATATGCATATAATTGACAGATTGGGATAGAAAACACTCTAACGTTTCTAAAACTGTCAAAATGTTGTCTGTAAGTTAAACAGAACTGATATTGCAGGCTAAAACCCGAGGAAAATCCAATCAGGAAGTGCCCCTGTTTTTGAAACCTCTCTGTTCTTAAGCATCCCTATTGCCCATTAAAGGGATATCAACCAGATTCCTTTTTCTATGGCTTCCCTAAGGTGTCAACAGCTTTTAGACATAGTTTCAGGCTTTTATTTTGAAGAATGAGTGTGAACGACCACATTGCATAAGTGGATAGGTGGGGGCTCTCAGAGTGATTTGTGCACAAAAGAGAAAGGCGGCCATTGTTACTCCCAGTCCTAGTGAAAAGCCAACTGTCCCGGTTGATATATTATCGAATAGATATTTGAAAAACACCCTGGGGATTGATTATAAAAAACCTTTGACATTTTTCTGTGGACATTATGGATATAATTTGGAATTTTTGTCTGCGTTGTCATGACCGCTCTTTCCAGTGGATTCCTGGGCACAACGCACCAAACTAACTGAGGTATTTGGATATAAAAAATATCTTTATGGAACAAAAGGAACATTTGTTGTCTAACTGGAAGTCTCGTGAGTGAAAACATCCGAAGATCATCAAAGGTAAACGATTAATTTGATTGCTTTTCTGATTTTCGTGACCAAGTTAACTGATGCTAAGTGTACTTATTGTTTTGTCAAGCGATTGATAAACTTACACAAACGCTTGTATTGCTTTCGCTGTAAAGCATCATTTTACAACCTGAGACGACAGGTGGATTAACAAAAGGCTAAGCTGTGTTTTGCAATATTGCACTTGTGATTTCATGAATATGAATATTTTCTAGTAATATTATTTGACTGTGGCGCTATGCTATTCAGCGTTGCTGATGACAATTATACCTGATCCGGGATGGGTGGTTCAGAGAGGTTAAGCTTTAGCCCCAAACCCTGACCATTTTACTCACCCTAGCAGAGCTGGTTAGGCTGTTTTCATGTTATTCAGAGCGTTGGTGACTGTAACAATGTAATTACACGTTTTTGCTGACATTTACTGAACCCGGCCATATTCAACCGGTGTTAAGCATTCGTACATTCATCCGTCATTTTGCACTCTGGTACACAGACAAGAGTGCTCTGAAACAGTTGTTGCAGTGACATTCTATTGAAATGGATACTTGCATACTGCAGTCTTTTTAATACGCAATACATTTATTTTTAAAAACAGCATTAGACAGGATTACCCTACACATGCTAACCAGCACAAATAGAGAGAAGTGTGCTATATGGCAGACCAATCCAAACCCATCTCTAGGGATGTCCACCCCACTCATTATCTCAGCCAATCATGGCTAGCTGGAAGGTTGCTGACTTTTTCTGTGGTTTAACCAACTAGGCTCGTAATGTAACAGTTTTATTTTATTCATATTTACAGATGGCATGCAACTTTGTTTTTAAAGCACATGAAAGTTCACATGTTTGAGAAGGCAATTCTGCCAAAAAAAATGTATGTTGAAACGGCTCTCCTGTGAAGTAGTGACCCGCGACATACGCCAGCTTAGTTAGCAAATTTCATTTCCTTATGGTACAAAGTACATTTCACCCACAAAATAAGAACCTTCAGTTTCTGAGGTACTCAGTGCAGTATTTCTCTAAAAAAATCATCAACATTAGGCCTATATACAAAATTAGATTTTGTGATGTAATTCAAATCAAATCAAATTTATTTATATAGCCCTTCGTACATCAGCTGATATCTCAAAGTGCTGTACAGAAACCCAGCCTAAAACCCCAAACAGCAAGCATTGCAGATGTAGAAGCACGGTGGCTAGGAAAAACTCCCTAGAAAGGCCAAAACCTAGTTCATCCTACAACAAAGCACCAAGCATTGTTGACAGTTGTGCCACTTCCTCTCATCAACTTTTGGAGATTTTATGTTGCAGTGGACCTCTTTCAATTAATTTTGCAGGTCACAAAAAGTACAATAAAATGTACTACCAAATCAAATCAAATTTTATTTTCACATACACATGGTTTGCAGATGTTCATGCGAGTGTAGCGAAATGCTTGTGCTTCTAGTTCCGACAATGCAGTAATAACCAACGAGTAATCTAACCTAACAATTTCACAACAACTACCTTATACACACAGTATAAAGGAATGAAAGAATATGTACATAAAAATATATGAATGAGTGATGGTACAGAACGGCATAGGCAAGATGCAGTAGATGGTATCGAGTACAGTATAGACATATGAGATGAGTAATGTAGGGTATGTAAACATTATATGAAGTGGCATTGTTTAAAGTGGCTAGTGATATATTTTTACATACATTTTTAACATTATTAAAGTGGCTGGAGTTGTTATGTTGGCAGCAGCCACTGAATGTTAGTGGTGGCTGTTTAACAGTCTGATGGCCTTGTTCAGTTTCTTGGTCCCTGCTTTGATGCACCTGTACTGACCTCGCCTTCTGGTTGATAGCGGGGTGAACAGGCAGTGGCTCGGGTGGTTGTTGTCCTTGATGATCTTAATGGCCTTCCTGTGACAATGGGTGGTGTAGGTGTCCTGGAGGGCAGGTAGTTTGCCCCTGGTGATGCGTTGTGCAGACCTCATTACCCTCTGGAGAGCCTTACGGTTGTGGGCGGAGCAGTTGCCGTACCAGGCGGCGATACAGCCCGACAGGATGCTCTCGATTGTGCATCTGTAAAAGTTTGTGAGTGTTTTTGGTGAAAAGCCGAATTTCTTCAGCCTCCTGAGTTTGAAGAGGCGCTGCTGCACCTTCTTCACCATGCTGTCTGTTTGGGTGGACCAATTCAGTTTGTCTGTGATGTGTACGCCAAGGAACTTAAAACTTACTACCCTCTCCACTACTGTCCCGTCAATGTGGATAGGGGGGTGCTCCCTCTGCTGTTTCCTGAAGTTTCATATCATCTCCTTTGTTTTGAGATAATTTTCCTGACACCACACTCCGAGGGCCCTCACCTCCTCCCTGTAGGCCGTCTCGTTGTTGTTGGTAATCAAGCCTACCACTGTAGTGTCATCTGCAAACTTGATGATTGAGTTGGAGGCGTGCATGAACAAGCAGTCGTGGGTGAACAGGGAGTACAGGAGAGGGCTCAGAGACGCACCCTTGTGGGGCCCGTGTTGAGGATCAGCGGGGTGGAGATGTTGTTACCTACCCTCACCACCTGGGGGCGGCCCGTCAGGAAGTCCAGTACCCAGTTGCACAGAGCGGGGTTGAGATCCAGGTTCTCGAGCTTGAAGACGAGTTTGGAGGGTACTATGGTATTAAATGCTGAGCTGTAGTCAATGAACAGCTTTCTCGCATAGGTATTCCTCTTGTCCAGATGGGTTTGGGCAGTGTGCAGTGTGGTTACGATTGCATCGTCTGTGGACCTATTGGGGGCTGTAAGCAAATTGTTGTGGGTCTAGGGTGTCAGGTAGGGTGGAGGTGATATGATCCTTGGCTAGTCTCTCAAAGCACTTCATGATGACCGAAGTGAGTGCTACGGGGCGGTAGTCGTTTAGCTCAGTTACCTTGGCTTTCTTGGGAACAGGAACAATGGTGGCCCTCTTGAAGCATGTGGGAACAGCAGACTAGGATAAGGTTTGATAGAATATGTCCATAAACACACCAGCCCATGCTCTGAGGACGTGGCTGGGGATGCCGTCTGGGCCTGCAGCTTTGCGAGGGTTAACCCGTTTAAATGTTTTACTCACGTCGGCTGCAGCGAAGGAGAGTCCGCAGGTTTTGATAGCGGGCAGTGTCAGTGGCACTGTATTGTCCTCAAAACGAGCAAAGAAGTTATTTAGTCTGTCTGCGAGCAAGGTCCGCGACGGGGCTGGTTTTCTTTTTGTAATCCGTGATTGACTGTAGACCCTACCACATACCTCTTGTGTCTGAGTCGTTGAATTGCGACTCTACTTTGTCTCTGTACTGACGCTTAGCTTGTTTGATTGCCCTTCGCAGGGAATAGCTACACTGTTTGTATTCAGTCATGTTTCCGGTCACCTTGCCCTGATTAAAAGCAGTGGTTCGCGCTTTCAGTTTCACGCGAATGCTGCCATCAATCCACGGTTTCTGGTTGTTTTAATAAATGCTGTGGGAACAACATCACCAATGCACTTGCTAATAAACTTTCTCACCGAATCAGCGTATTTGTCAATGATGTTGTTTGACGTAATGCGGAACATATCCCAGTCCACGTGATCGAAGCAATCTTGAAGCGTGGAATCAGATTAGTCGGACCAGCGTTGAACAGACCTGAGCGCGGGAGCTTCCTGTTTTAGTTTATGTCTATTGGCTGGAAGCAACAAAATGGAGTCGTGGTCAGCTTTTCTGAAAGGAGGGCGGGGGAGGGCCTTATATGCGTTTAGAATAACAATGATCCAGGGTTTTACCAGCTCTGGATGCACAATCGATATGCTGATAGAATTTAGGGAGTCTTGTTTTTAGATAAGCCTTGTTAAAATCCCCAGCTACAATGAATGTAGCCTCGGGATATGTGGTTTCCAGTTTACATAGAGACAAATGAAGTTCGTTCAGGGCCATCGATGTGTCTGCTTGGTGGGGAATATATGTGGCTGTGATTATAATTGAAGAGAATTCTCTTGGTTGATAATGCGGTCGGCATTTGATTTTGAGGAATTCTAAGTCAGGTGAACAGAAGGACTTGAGTTCCTGTATGTTGTTATGATCACACCATGTCTCGTTAATCATAAGGCATACCCCCCCTAATTCAAAGAATGAAAAAATATATAAAATAATATAGGCTTAAATGCTCAAGCGCACACATTCGTTCTGACTGTCTGCTCAGACTAACAGCCTTGTCTGTTGTTCCTGTCAATCAGACACGCAGTGTCAACCAATGAATCAAAGATGCGTGAGGGAGGGCCGTGCCAACTCACTCACAGTCACACACTTAGCAGCCGAGGAGAGAGAGGGAGGGCAGCTGTGAAAACAACAGCTGGAAAATTAGTCGGAAGCACAGTGGCATTTGGATGCATTTTAATAATGTAGACAATGTTAGAGCACAGTGTAGAATTTGCCAAAACAAAATCTCATATAAAGCCGGTTCTACGCACAACCTACACCAGCATATGCGAACTGTGCACCCAACTGTGAAGCTAGCTGTAGAGGAGCTTCAAGAAACTAGCGGGCCATGTTTTTGTTCCAAGAAAATTACAAAATTAGTAAGGGCATAAATCAGAGAACACATTTTTGTTCCATTGAGTGTGAACATTTAAAGGAGGTTAATCAAAAAAGGTTCACTATAGTGATAGTGGTGGAGCCAGCACCTCCACATGTAGAGATGTATCCACTCAGTCAAGTAGGCCTACTCTGCGACCCACAGCAAAGCAGTCTTCCATGGACCAATTTATGCCAAAGTCTATGTCTGTACCAAAACAAGGCCAAATTGATATTGCATTGGCTAAAATGATTTCCACCGATTTCCAGATATTTTCGATCGTGGAGGACAGAGGTTTTAGAAATCATAACAATAGTATAAGGGTTGTCGTCGGTGGAAGGATCGGACCAAAAGCGCAGCGTCGTAAGTGTTCATGATGATATTTAATTGAAACGAACTGAACACTGAAATACAAAACAGTAAACGATGTGAACAAAACGAAAACCGAAACAGTACCGTGTGGCCGCGTGACACTCACACGGAAACAAACACCCACAAACCAAAAGTGAAACACAGGCTACCTAAGTATGATTCTCAATAAGAGACAACTAACGACACTTGCCTCTGATTGAGAACCACACCAGGCCAAACACAAAAACCAACATAGAAAAACAAACATAGACTGCCCACCCCAACTCACGCTCTAACCATACTAAAACAAAGAATAAAATAACAGAACTATGGTCAGAACGTGACAAATAGTCTAAATCCAATGTACACAATTCCAAGCAGGAAAACCCTTTCAAAATCACTTATTACACAACTGTACGAGAGCACACAGGTTTCAGTGCGGGAAGAGTCCAAAAAGCTACTGCTGTTTGCCTTACCACTGACTGCTGGACATCAAGGGTAACCACTTCTTACATGTTGGTTACATGTCACTTAATTGAAGATTTTTCGATGTCTAGCTGTCTCCTGGACTGCTTTGAGTTCAGCGACAGACACACCTCAGACAACTTGGCAGAGTAACTGTTGAGAGTGGCCAGAGAATGGCAAGTATATGGAAAAGTGGTCTGTTGTGTTAGCGACAATACAGCATGAAAATGTTAATGAAAATGTTAAGCATGAAAATGTTGATGCTCTGACCCAAGAGGAATGGGAGGTGGTGGAAGAGGTGTGCAGAGTCCTGGAACCCTTTGAGCAGGTCACTGTGGAGATCAGTGGAGAGAGGTAGAGCAAGCAGTTATTACTACATCATTATTTAATCCAGTATTGTATATGTATATGAGCAGTAGATGAGAATGTAGTATCAGTAGACAAAACATGAACCTGAACTAATAAGTTACTGTTCTCTCTTTTCAGCTATGTGACAGCCTCAAAAATGATACTCCTGTGCAAGGGTCTGCAGCGAATCACAGCCAGCTGCCAGAGAAAAGCAAATGTAACCAGAGGACATGTGACAGAGTTGATGGACACCCTATGTTCATCAATGGACAGAAAGTTCCACAGAATGGTATATAATCACGTGCAATCATAAATCACTTGACTCCATGTTTAAGAAGTTAGCCTTCAGTGATGCCAGAGCGATTGATGAGGCTCTTCAAAGAATAACCCTGCAGGGAGGGACAGCCCCAGCAGTCAGCTGGCTCAGGCACCAGGGCAACAGGAAGAAGAGGGATGAGATGGAACAGAAGCACCAGCAGTACTGCCACAAACATCTGCTGTTTGGATGCTGTTTGACGAGAGAGCAACTGGGGGTGCAGCACGAAGGAATACCTCAGCAGATGCCATAACGGAGGTCCGATCCTATTTGGCAGAGTCCCTCTGCAGATCCTCTGAGCTGGTGGAAGAATAAGGCCTCTGTCTACCCACGGCTGACTAAAGTCATGACAAGGAGACTCTGCATAGTGGCCACTACCGTACCCGCTGAGAGGGTCTTCTCGAAAACGGGACAAATAATTACTGAGAGAAGAAACCACATCAGCCCCTCGAAATGAGGCAGCTTGCATTTCTGAATGCAAATCTCTCATAAAAGCAAAATATGGTTAGCATTGCTGTGCGCTGCTGGTTATAACATGGCAATAAAGAAGAGAGAGAAAATAGGGACCAGTTTAATGTTTTAAGTGGGATGCTGCAGTTTTACACATTGTTATTTATTTGTCTTTGATATGGTGCAATATTCTATTATTATGTTGTTCAGATTGTATTCGTTTTGAAGTGTTACATTTATATGCACTTTGTTTAAATACATTAAAAAAGTTATACTTTAAATGCACATGTGTAATAGCATCCTGCTTTTTTACATTTATTTCAATTTGTGGGATGCTGCAGTTTTGCAATTTGTTATTTATTTTTCATTGATATGGTGCAATATTCTATTATGCTGTTCAGATTGTTGTCACGCCCTGGTCTAAGTATTTTGTGTTTTTCTTCAAGTATTGGGTCAGGCCAGGGTGTGGCATGGGGTTTTTGTATTGTGGTGTGTTTTGTCTTGGGGTTTTGGTGTGTATGTATTGGGATTGTAGCTAGTGGGGTTATCTAGCAAAGTCTATGGCTGTCTGGAGTGGTTCTCAATCAGAGGCAGGTGTTTATCGTTGTATCTGATTGGGAACCATATTTAGGCAGCCATATTCTTTGAGTTTGTCGTGGGTGATTGTCCTTAGTGTCGTTGTTCCTATCGCTTTATTTATTTACACAAGTATAGGCTGTTTCGGTTTTCGTTATTTTCTTTGTTTTGTAGTGTTTTGTGTTTATTCATGTTTCACGTTGTTTATTAAACATGGATCGCAATCTACACGCTGCATTTTGGTCCGACTATCCTTCACACCTAGAAAACCGTAACAATTGTATTCGATTTGAATGGTTAAATTTATATGCACCTTGTTAATATACTTTAAATGCAAATGTTTAATAGCATTATTTTTCATAACAAACAAATGTATTTTTTAAATACATTGTGGTTAAGGTAGAGTATGATTTTATTTTACATTTAATTAGAATTGTTTTAACACCAATTATAGTCAAACTATCGCAAACTGTTTGACTTGAAAAAATACAAAATATTTTTTTTAAAGAGCTGTTTTGGAGCCAAAAGAGCCGGCTCTCATTGGTGAGCTGAGCCGAACAAGCTGGCTCACTGAAAAGATCCGGAATGCCCATCACTAACTTATGCAAGTATCATTAGAGATTCCGTTTGTGTAGTATACAAGTAAGAGTCTATGAAAACAATACCACAGAACAGATTCATTTGAATGACATTCACTCTGATGGGTGACTAAGAATAACAACCTTAAATTCACAGCCCAAATAAGCCACACCTCCTTTTCTGATAGGCTGCCGCTGCAATGCGAAATTTACTTGAGGTGTTAAAAGCAATTTAGAAACTTATTCAGTTAAAAAAGCACATTGATCTATCAACTCTGTTATTTGATTCCAGATAAAATGAATAGAATAGGTTGAACAAACCAAAGCCTCTACAAGTCAGTAAAAACAGTGCCAATGCACATTTACACTTTGTCACATGTATTTATGCAAGTATTGAGCTAGTGCAGATACTGGCGGTGCATAAGGTTACGTTTAAATGTTGACAACAATAGACCAAATGAACTAGAATGACGTTCAGTCTGCCGAGTTGGCAAAAAAAAACTACCTGGAAGACGAGTCCCCAATAAGCCACTCTTATGATAGGCTGCCGCTGCTACATCGCACCCACCGATATTGCGTATGTGTATGAGGTGTCTAAAGCAATTTAGAAGTTTGAATTAAATTAGAAAACTCACATTGATCTGTCTAATTTGTCATTTGATTTCAGACAAATTAACTAGAAAAGGTTTAACGGACCAAAGCGTACTTTTCAATCATTCCAGTCAGTAAAAGCACTTTAGATGAACAACAGCGTCATCCCACTTTTTACAGTGTAATACAGGTCCTCTTTCCAATAATCCTTATTTTTCACCCACAGTGCCACGATAGGTTCCCCTTTCCTGCACTTTTGGATCAGCAGAAGAAGCCCCTGGCCACCGTCATGCTGGTCTTTCTAATGGTTTGTGAAGTGAGCATGCGACAGTAGTATTTACCAGAAACCAGCATAGCACTTCCTTTCAAGATTTAAGCCATTTCGCACTGCATCATCTAAATATATGATACTGCTAAGCACAGCCTGCGCACACACACAAACGCAAAAGCATCATTATGAAAGCAAAATTCTGTCTCTGCAAAACAGGTCATACATCACTGTATCTCAAAGAATGTACCTCTGTATGTATAGTCATAATGACACTGTTTGTGTGTGCTTGCGCGTGCGTTACCCCTAAATTCTGATGTCATGCCAGTTTTGCTTTTTACCTAGAGTAAAGGTCAATTTAGGGGCCAGGGCGAACTGGTTCTAGGACTCCGCATACCCAACCCCCACATCCAACTTAATATATTTAATTAAGTAACATCTCAGTTTGGATAACACACCCACATCAGCAAACCACTGCCAGACGGTGTGGAGACAAAACCAATGCACAGAGCAAGATGAGAGAAAAACAGTCTTACCGGCAGATCACAGAATAAACTAATCTGCTCTTTGTTATTTCTCCTATATTTATACTGACAGTTCAGAACATTTAGCATAATTGGCTGATAGGAAATAAGCCTTTGAGAGCCTAGTTAACTTTGATGGTGTTAATGCTCAGTTAGCTTCAGATGCCGGTACTCTGGAAACACCTGTTGTCAGCAATATGAAAGTGCACTCTTAGAAAAAAGGGTTCCAAAAGGGTTATTTGCAGAGGGGTAGGGTTCTACCAAGAAGTATTTTCTTCTAAGAACCGTTTTTGGAAGAAAGGGTTCTTAGATTATTCTTTGGAAGGCAAGAAGGATTCTTTGGAAGGCAAGAAGGAATCTGGATAAATGTGTTTCTTTTAAATAGTGCTTTGAGCCTTAGTGTTTACCTTGGTGTTTAAAATTTAACCCTGCGCACGCACACACACGCATGAAGATGTCATGCTCAGTTTAAAAAGATAGGTATGAGAAAGTTTGTACCCAGCAAATTGTCCAGTATTACCTAGTGTTGGTTTTTCAGTGTAACAAAGAGGTAAATTATCACTCAGCTGGTCAGTCAGGTGTTCGGCAGGCATTTAGGACACTGGGTGCCAGCTATCTAAGACTTTGGTACATAGCAGGCGGGCTAAGTAGCTAGCTAGCTATCAATAGCTAGGACACGGGTAGACAGTGTACTTCACCCCTGCCTGTCGGGCACTGCTTTCCCACAGTTCTCTTGACAATAGTGACAGCAGGCAGGAGCGAAGGACACTGTGTGCTAGCTAGCTAGGAGGACTCTACCAGTACACAGCAGCAAATGTAGGGTGTCCACAGCAATCTACACATAATACCCCATAATGGCAAGGCAAAAACAGTGATTTAGAAAATTGTGCTAAAAAAACAAACAACAACTGAAATATAACATTTACATAAGAATTCAGACCATTTACTCAGTTCTTTGTTGAAGCACCTTTGGCAGCGATTACAGCCGCGAGTCTTCTTGGGTATGATGATACAAGCTTGGCACAACTGTATTTGGGAAGTTTTTCCCATTCTTCTCTGCAGATCCTGTCAAGCTCTGTCGGGTTGAATAGAGAGGGGAGCTGCACAGCTGTTTTCAGGTCTCTCCAGAGATATTTGATCGGGTTCAAGTCCGGGCTCTGGATGGGCCACTCAAGGACATTCAGAGACTTGTCTCGAAGCCACTCCTGTGTTGTCTTGGCTGTGCACTTAGGGTCGTTGTCTTGTTGGAAGGTGAACCTTCGCCTCAGTCTGAGGTCCTGAGCGCTCTGGAGCAGGTTTTCATCAAGGATCTCTCTGTACTTTGATCCGTTCATCTTTCCCATGATCCTGACTAGTCTCCCAGTCCCTGCCGCTGAAAAACATCCCCACAGCATGATGCTGCCACCACCATTCTTCACCGTAAAAATGGTGCCAGGTTTTCTCTAGACGTGACACTTGGTATTCAAGCCAAAGAGTTTCATCTTGGTTTCATCAGACCAGGGAATTGTGTTTCTCATGGTCTGAGAGTCTTTAGGTGCCTTTTGGCAAACTCCAAGGGGGCTTTCATGTGCCTTCTACTGAGTGGCTTCCGTCTGGCCACTCTACCATAAAGGCCTGATAAAGGACCTGACCTGTTCACCGGACGTGCTACCTATCCCAGACCTGCTGTTTTCAACTCTCTAGAGACAGCAGGAGCGGTAGAGATACTCTCAATGATCGGCTATGAAAAGCCAACTGACATTTACTCCTGAGGTGCTGACCTGTTTCACCCTCGACAACTACTGTGATTATTATTATTTGACCATGCTGGTCATTTATGAACATTTGAACATCTTGTCCAAGTTCTGTTATAATCTCCACCCAGCACAGCCAGAAGAGGACTGGCCACCCCTCATAGCCTGGTTCCTCTCTAGGTTTCTTCCTAGGTTTTGGCCTTTCTAGGGGGGTTTTCCTAGCCACCGTGCTTCTACACCTGCATTGCTTGCTATTTGGGGTTTTAGGCTGGATTTCTGTACAGCACTTTGAGATATGAGCTGATGTAAGGAGGGCTTTATAAATACATTTGATTTGATTTGATTGGTGGAGTGCTGCAGAGATGGTTGTCCTTCTGGAAGATTCTCCCATTTCCACACAGGAACTCTAGAGCTCTGTCAGAGTGACCATTGCATTCTTGATCACCTCCCTGACCAAGGCCCTTCTCCCCCAATTGCTCAGTTTGGCCGGACGGACAGCTCTGGGAAGAGTCTTGGGGTTTCCAAACTTCTTCCATTTAAGAATGATGGAGGCCACTGTGTTCTTGGGGACCTTCAATGCTGCAGAAATGTTTTGGTACCCTTCCCCAGATCTGTGCCTTAACTTAATCCTGTTACGGAGCTCTACGGACAATTCCTTTCACCTCATGACTTGGTTTTTGCTCTGACATACACTGTCAACTGTGCAAACTTATATAGACAGATGTGTGCCTTTCCAAATCATGACCAATCTATTGAATTTACCACAGGTGGACTGCAATCAAGTTGTAGAAACATCTGAAGGATGATCAATGGAAACAGGATGCACCTGAGCTCAATTTCGAGTCTCATAGCAAAGGGTCTGACTACTTATGTAAATGAGGTATTTCTGTTTTTTATTTTAGTTAATTTGCTAAAATCTCCTTAAACCTATTGTGTGTAGATTGATGTGGGGAAAAAAATATTTTATCCATTTTAGAATAAGGCTTTAACGTAACAAAATGTGGAAAAAGTCAAGGGGTTTGAATACTTTCCAAATGCACTGTACATATAACAGCATTGCTTTAAAAGGTAAAGTAAAACGTTTTAAACTTCTTCCACTACCACAAAAATAGTTTTAAAGACCTAAAGTAAGCCCCACAACTTCATGTAAAGTTACCATCTAGTTTAACTTAATATTTCGATTTACATGAAATTGATGTAATTGCTTGTAACCCAGTTGAGGTAATTTGGCATTTTCAAAGTAAAAAATATAATTGGAGCAAGAAAAAAAAAGTTTTGTTTACAGGAAATATTTGTTTGTATTTGTTATTCATTAGAAAGGGAAATTAAGTTAAGTGTTGGGAGAAATAGGTTGCACCAACTGGAAATAGTATTATAGTTTCTGTAATAATCAAATAAAACAGCTGGCATTGAATCCTATGTTTGGTTTCAAAAACCTAACTAATTTACTTGTAACCAGGTGTAATTTTTGGTTGATCCAAAGACACATTTGTTACAGTTTCGGTTATAATATGCCAAAAAGGATTAAGGCTCCCATATTGTCCTCAAAAACCCTGATATGTTTAACGACCGTGTGATGCAATAATTACATCGTTTTGTGTTGTGATAACACGTATTTCTCATGACTGCTCTGAGGATGCGGGACAAATGGAATGAGCATTATGCGCCTCGGAGCTATTTAAATGAGGCCGACCAGAGAGAAGGGGGAGAAAAGTGTCACAAAAATCAGGGAGGCGACTACACAACCCCCATGACGCATTATGGCAGCAGTCAAGTGAAGGTGAAAACAAGAGAATGCTTTGCCGACTATTGTTAATGCCGCATTCAAGCAGTGGAAGATCTGTATCTCTGTATTACCCACGCTCTATTTCCCTCCATACCTTGAGTTCTGCTGCCTCCACACTAGAGAGAGGGAGAGAGACTGGAATATGCCTGATGCATCATCTCAAGTGGAAAGTCAAGCTATAGGACAGGGGTAGGCAACCCTGGTCCTGGAGTGCCGCAGGCAGGGGTGCAACTATGGTTTTAGAAGTAGGGGACATAATTATTATTGTTATATATATTTTTTTTTTGATCCAGTCAGATAAAACACTCCAAACAGCCTATCCAACCGCTCGGAGGCGTCCATATGGTCTTAAAGCACACCGTTGCCTCGTTTGTTTCACATTCCAATGATAAAACTTGGGGTAACAGAGGGCCCCCGGAGCGGCGCTGCGGTCTAAGGCACTGCATCACAGTGCTAGAGGCGTCACTACAGACCTGGGTTCAGTCCCAGGCTGTATCACAACCGGCCGTGATCGGGAGTCCCATGGGGCGGTCCATAATTGGCCCAGCAATGTCCGGGTTAGAGGAGGGTTTGGCCCGGGGGGACTTTACTTGGCTCATTGCGCTCTAGCGCCCCCTTGTGGTAGGACAGGCACCTGCAGGCGGACCTCGGTCGTCAGTTGAACAATGTTTCCTCTGACACATTGGTGCGCCTGGCTTCCAGGTTAAGAGAGCGGGGTTAAGAAGCATAGTTTGGCAGGTCATGTTTCGGAGGATGCATGACCTTTGACCTTCGCCTCCAGAGCCCATTGGGAATGAGACAAGATCGAAATGAGACAAGATGATTGAAAAAGGGGGTAAAAAAATGTTTTCTTCAGAATGTGGGGGAATATGCCCCCCATGTCCCCAGTGAAAGTTGTGCCTCTGGCTGCTTGATTACATTCAGTTATTTTTTTAGATTACGTTCCCCTTAAGAGGCATTAGAAGAAGACAAACATAGATTTTACCAATTGAACGTCACCTATTGCAGGATAAATAAATGTTAAAGTTTACATAGCTGGCCATATATGGATGTAAAATGTTACTATATGGGTTGGTTATGTAGGCTTCTTCTAACACATCGCTTTCTACTGCATACAATAATACGATTAAATTATGTCTTTACATTAATGTACAGTGCCTTGCGAAAGTATTCGGCCCCCTTGAACTTTGCGACCTTTTGCCACATTTCAGGCTTCAAACATAAAGATATAAAACTGTATTTTTTTTGTGAAGAATCAACAACAAGTGGGACACAATCATGAAGTGGAACGACATTTATTGGATATTTCAAACTTTTTTAACAAATCAAAAACTGAAAAATTGGACGTGCAAAATTATTCAGCCCCTTTACTTTCAGTGCAGCAAACTCTCTCCAGAAGTTCAGTGAGGATCTCTGAATGATCCAATGTTTGACCTAAAAGACTAATGATGATAAATACAATCCACCTGTGTGTAATCAAGTCTCCGTATAAATGCACCTGCACTGTGATAGTCTCAGAGGTCCGTTAAAAGCGCAGAGAGCATCATGAAGAACAAGGAACACACCAGGCAGGTCCGAGATACTGTTGTGAAGAAGTTTAAAGCCGGATTTGGATACAAAAAGATTTCCCAAGCTTTAAACATCCCAAGCAGCACTGTGCAAGCGATAATATTGAAATGGAAGGAGTATCAGACCACTGCAAATCTACCAAGACCTGGCCTTCCCTCTAAACTTTCAGCTCATACAAGGAGAAGACTGATCAGAGATGCAGCCAAGAGGCCCATGATCACTCTGGATGAACTGCAGAGATCTACAGCTGAGGTGGGAGACTCTGTCCATAGGACAACAATCAGTCGTATATTGCACAAATCTGGCCTTTATGGAAGAGTGCCAAGAAGAAAGCCATTTCTTAAAGATATCCATAAAAAGTGTCGTTTAAAGTTTGCCACAAGCCACCTGGGAGACACACCAAACATGTGGAAGAAGGTGCTCTGGTCAGATGAAACCAAAATTGAACTTTTTGGCAACAATGCAAAACGTTATGTTTGGCGTAAAAGCAACACAGCTCATCACCCTGAACACACCATCCCCACTGTCAAACATGGTGGTGGCAGCATCATGGTTTGGGCCTGCTTTTCTTCAGCAGGGATAGGGAAGATGGTTAAAATTGATGGGAAGATGGATGGAGCCAAATACAGGACCATTCTGGAAGAAAACCTGATGGAGTCTGCAAAAGACCTGAGACTGGGACGGAGATTTGTCTTCCAACAAGACAATGATCCAAAACATAAAGCAAAATCTACAATGGAATGGTTCAAAAATAAACATATCCATGTTAGAATGGCCAAGTCAAAGTCCAGACCTGAATCCAATCGAGAATCTGTGGAAAGAACTGAAAACTGCTGTTCACAAATGCTCTCCATCCAACCTCACTGAGCTCGAGCTGTTTTGCAAGGAGGAATGGGAAAAAATGTCAGTCTCTCGATGTGCAAAACTGATAGAGACATACCCCAAGCGACTTACAGCTGTAATCGCAGCAAACTTGGCGCTACAAAGTATTAACTTAAGGGGGCTGAATAATTTTGCACGCCCAATTTTTCAGTTTTTGATTTGTTAAAAAAGTTTGAAATATCCAATAAATGTCGTTCCACTTCATGATTGTGTCCCACTTGTTGTTGATTCTTCACAAAAAAATACAGTTTTATATATCTTTATGTTTGAAGCCTGAAATGTGGCAAAAGGTCGCAAAGTTCAAGGGGGCCGAATACTTTCGCAAGGCACTGTACCTGCTGGAGCGCGTGCTACGTGTGGGTGTTGTTATCGTGACCAGTGAGCTGAGATAAGACATAGCTTTACCTAGCAAAGACTTATATATGACCTGGAGCCAGTGGGTCTGGCGACAAATATGTAGCGAGGGCCAGCCGACCAGAGCATACAGGTCGCAGTGGTGGGTGGTATATGGGGCTTTGGTGACAAAAAGGTTTGGCACTGTGATAGACTGCATCCCATTTGCTGAGTAGAGTGTTGGAGGCTATTTTGGAAATTACATCACCGAAGTCGAGGATCGGTAGGATAGTCAGTTTTACGAGGGTATGTTTTTTTCGGGGTGAGTGAAGGAGGCCTTGTTGTGAAATAGGAAACCGATTCTAGATTTAATTTTGGATTGGAGATGTTTAATATGAGTCTGGAAGGAGAGTTTACAGTCTAGCCAGACACCTAGGTATTTGTAGTTGTCCACATTTTCTAAGTCAGAACCATCCAGAGTTGTGATGCTAGTTATAACCGGTGGAACTAAGAACAGATATAGCCCTTGCACTCCAGACCTGACTGCGCTCGACCAGCACAAAAACATCCTGTGGCGGACTGCACTAGCATCTAATGGTCCCCGCGATATGCATCTTTTCATGGAAGTCAGGAACCAATACACGCAGTCAGTCAGGAAAGCAAAGGCTAGCTTTTTCAAACAGAAATGTGCATTCTGTAGCTCTAACTCCAAAAAGTTGGGGGACAATCAATTCACATATGGTTTCCAGGGCACAGCTGGGAGCTGAGGGGGGTATATAACAGGCGGAAACAGTGAGAGACTTATTTCTGAATAGAATCATTTTCAAAATTAGAAGCTCAAACTGTTTGGGCATAGACCTAGAAAGTATGACAGAACTTTGCAGGCTATCTCTGCAGTAGATTGCAACTCCTCTCCCTTCACAATTCTACTTGACGGAACATGTTGTAGTTTGGGATGGAAATCTCCGAATTTTTGGTGGCCTTCCTAAGCCAGGATTCAGACACAGCAAGGACATCAGGGTTGGCTGAGCGTGCTAAAGCAGTGAGTAAAACAAACTTTGGGAGGAGGCTTCTGATGTTAACCTGCATGAAACCAAGGCCTTTACGGTTACAGAAGTCAAGAAATGAGAGCGCCTGGGGACACGCAGGGCCTGGGTTAACCTCCACATCACCCGAGAAACAGAGGAGGAGTAGGATGAGGGTACGGCTAAAGGCTATCAAAACTATTTGTCTGGTGCATTGGGGACAAAGAATAAAGGAGCAGATTTCTGGGCCTGGTAGGATAGATTCAGGGCAAAATGTACAGATAGGAGGGGTATGGTAGGGTGTGGGTACAGTGGAGCTAAACCTAGGCATTGAGTGACGATAAGAGAGGTTGCATCTCTGGACGCACTAGTTATGCTGGGTGAGGTCACCGCATGTGTGGGAGGTGGGACAAAAGAGGTATCTGAAGCATGTTGAGTGGGACTAGGGGCTCTGCAGTAAACTAAAACAATGATAACTATCCTAAATAACAGCATACAAGGCATATTGACATTAGAAATAGACATTAAGTGAGGCATAAAGCAATCACAGGTATTGATTGGGGGAGCTAGCTAAGACAACAACAGGTAAGACAACAACAGCTATTCAGCTAAGACAACAACAACAGGTATAATGGAGATGAATGGGCAGAGAGGGTCAGTTAACTACACACAGGGCCTGAGTTCGAGGCTGGGGCCGACAGTTAAACAAAAATTTAAAAAATGCAGTACCGTGATTAATGAACAGTCCAGCAGGCATCAGCTATGTAGCCAAGTGATCATAGGGTCCAGTGAACAGCAATAGATGAAACAGGGAAGCCGCTGGGTAGTCGTTACTACGCTAGCAAGCGGGAGACACAGCGTTAAAAAAATAATAAAAAGTTAGCAGGGTGGGGCTAGTAGAAGTGTCTGCTCCGATGTCCGGCAAAGGCCGGTTGAGGGCATAACGGATGGAATTACGTATGCAGATGAGTCATAATGGAACGGCAGGGCTCCATGTCGACAAAGGGTCCAGGCCAGTTGGCAAAAGAGGTATTGTAGCTAAAGTAATTTTGTTTTGCTAGCCGGGAGATGAGCCTGACTCGCAGCTAACTGGTGCTAGCTTCAGGACAAGGGCGTTAGCCACTATAGCCACTCGGTAGCAGCTAGCCAGCAGCGATGATCCGATGCAAAGGTCCAGAGCTTACGGCAAGAATCCGGTGAAGAAGTGGATTCTAGTCGTGTTAGTGAAGAGTCCGGGAGGCATCAGCTGTGTAGCCGAGTGATCACTGACCAGTGGCTCAAAGCTAGCTTCGGGGCTGGGCCACTCGGTGGCAGCTAGCTAGCTGTGATGATCAGGAGTAATGGTCCATGGCTTACGGCAGGAATCCGGTGTTGTAGTGGAGAAACAGTCCAATACTGGCAGGCTGGCAAGTATTATCTAGGCTAAAAGCGGCTGGTGTCTGTGCAAAAGGTAAAGGCCGCTAGCAGTGGCTAAAAATGACTAAATAGCTAGTAGCTAATTAGCTGTTTAGCTTCTGATGGCTAGCTTCTGATGGAGGTTCTGGCTATAAGGTCTAAAAATAGCCGATCCGTATCACATTGGGTGAGGCGGGTTGCCGGAAGGTATAGTTAATTTAAAAATGGAAAAAGAGATTGAAATAAATTGAAATATATACCAAAAATACAAAATGTACAGAGCGACAAACAACGGTAACCTGACAAAATGACGACCGACCCGTAGCACTCACGTCTTTAGCCAGGAAGTGCTTTGAAAGGCTGGTCACATCAGCACCATTATCCCAGGAACGCTAGACCAACTCCAATTTGCATACCGCCCCAACAGATCCACAGATGATGCAATCTCTATTGCACTCCACACAGCCCTTTCCTACCTGGACAAAAGGAACAATGACATGAGAATGCTATTCATTGACTACAACCCAGCGGTCAACACCATAGTGCCCTCAAAGCTCATCACTAAGCTAAGGACCCTGGGCCTGAACACCTCCCTCTGCAACTGGATCCTGGACTTCCTGACAGGCCAGCCTGAGGTATAGGTAACAACACATCTGCCATGCTGATCCTCAACGGGGTGCGAGCTCAGTGCCCTCTTGTACTCCCTGTTCACCCATGACTGCATGGCCAAGCACGACTCCAGTACCATCATTAAGTTTGCTGACAATACAACAGTGGTAGGCCTGATCACCAACAACGATGAGACAGCCTATAGGGAGGAGGTCAGAGACCTGGCAGTGTGATGCCAGGATAAGAACTGCTCCCTCAACGTGATCAAGACAAAGGAGATGATTGTGGACTGCTGAAAAATGCGGACTGAGCACGCCCCCATTCTCATCCCCAGGGCGTTAGTGGAGCAGGTTGAGAGCTTCAAGTTCCTTGGTGTCCACATCATTAACAAACTATCATGGTCAAAACACACCAAGACAGTCATGAAGAGGGCACAACAACACCTATTCCCCCTCCGTAGAGATTTGGCATGGGTCCTCAGACTTGGCATGTGTCTTCAGATCCTCAAACATATCTACAGATGCACCATCGAGAGCACTGGTTGCATCACCGCCTTGTATGGCAACTGCTCTGCCTCTGACCGCAAGGCACGACAGAGGGTAGTGTGTACGGCCCAGTACGTCACTAGGGCCAAGCTTCATGTCTTTCAGGACCTCTATACCAGGCGGTGTTAGAGAAAGGCCCAAAAAATTGCCAAAGACTCCAGCCACCCTAGTCGTAGACTGTTCTCTCTGCTACCACATGGAAAGCAGTACCGGAGCGCCAAGCAATGGTCCAAAATAGCTTCTACCCCCAAGCCATAAGACTCCTGAACAGCTAATTAAATGGCTACCCAGACTATTTGCATTGTCCCCCCACCCCCATTTTTACGCTGCTGCTACTCTCTGTTTAGTATCCATTGCATAGTCGCTTTACCTCTACCTACATGTACATATTACCTCAATTTCCTCCACTAACCTGTGTCCCCGCACATTGACTCTCTACCGGTACCCCCCCTGTATATAGCCCCCTTACTGTTATTTTGTTGTTCCTCCTTAATTATTTTCATTTTATTTATTTTTTACTTTAGTTTATTTATTTATTTACTTTAGTTTATTTTAGTAAATACTTTCTTAACACTTTTTTTTGTTAAGGCATTTTACTGCAAGATCTACACCTGTATTAGGCACATGTGACAAATACAATTTGATTTGATTTTATGCAGATGTTGCAAAAGTGCATTTTTCACTGGCTGTCCACTGGTTTCAATAACAGTGATTGATAGGCAACTTAAACTTCTTCAATTCAAATCAAATCAAATGTATTTATATAGCCCTTCGTACATCAGCTGATATCTCAAAGTGCTGTACAGAAACCCAGCCTAAAACACCAAACAGCAAGCAATGCAGGTGTAGAAGCACGGTGGCTAGGAAAAACTCCCTAGAAAGGCCAAAACCTAGGAAGAAACCTAGAGAGGAACCAGGCTATGTGGGGTGACCAGTCCTCTTCTGGCTGTGCCGGGTGGAGATTATAACAGAACATGGCCAAGATGTTCAAATGTTCATAAATGACCAGCATGGTCGAATAATAATAAGGCAGAACAGTTGAAACTGGAGCAGCAGCACGGCCAGGTGGACTGGGGACAGCAAGGAGTCATCATGTCAGGTAGTCCTGGGGCATGGTCCTAGGGCTCAGGTCCTCCGAGAGAGAGAAAGAGAGACGGAGAGAGAATTAGAGAACAAACTGACGCACACTTAGATTCACACAGGACACCGAATAGGACAGGAGAAGTACTCCAGATATAACAAACCAACCCTAGCCCCCGACACATAAACTACTGCAGCATAAATACTGGAGGCTGAGACAGGAGGGGTCAGGAGACACTGTGGCCCCATCCGAGGACACCCCCCGGACAGGGCCAAACAGGAAGGATATAACCCCACCCACTTTGCCAAAGCACAGCCCCCACACCACTAGAGGGATATCTTCAACCACCAACTTACCATCCTGAGACAAGGCTGAGTATAGCCCACAAAGATCTCCGCCATGGCACAACCCAAGGGGGCGCCAACCCAGACAGGATTACCACATCAGTGAATCAACCCACTCAGGTGACGCACCCCTTCCAGGGACGGCATGAGAGAGTCCCAGTAAAGCCAGTGACTCAGCCCCTGTAATAGGGTTAGAGGCAGGGAATCCCAGTGGAAAGAGGGGAACCGGCCAGGCAGAGACAGCAAGGGCGGTTCGTTGCTCCAGATCCTTTCCGTTCACCTTCCCAGCGCCTCTCCTGAGCCAGACTACACTCAATCATATGACCCACTGAAGAGATGAGTCTTCAGTAAAGACTTCAAAGGTTGAGACCGAGAGACTTGCGTCTCTGACATGGGTAGGCAGACCTGTCAATGACACTTCCAGCCACTTTAATCATGGGAATTGATGTGAAAATGGAGCTCACTTTAAACATAGGAGAAAGCTCTACCTCCAGCTGTTTGCTTTAGAAATTCTAGGGACAATTAGGAGGCCTGTGTCTTCTTGACCATGTATAAGAGCGTACGTGTAGGTATTACTGCGGCAGGACCAAATCAGAGACATAGGTAGGAGCAAGCCCATGTAATGCTTTGTAGGTTAGCAGTAAAACCTTGAAATCAGCCCTTGCTTTGACAGGAAGCCAATGTAGAGAGGCTAGCACTGGAGTAATATGATCAAATTTTTTGGTTTTAGTCAGGATTCTAGCAGACGTATTTAGCACTAACTGAAGTTTATTTAGTGCTTTATCCGGGTAGCCGGAAAGTAGAGCATTGCAGTAGTCGGGTATTTTCTGTGTACCAGGGAGCTAGTTTCTTATGAGAAATGTTTTTAGTTTTTAGGGGTGCAACTGCATCTAGGGTATTGCGCAAGGTTAAA
Organism: Oncorhynchus tshawytscha; assembly: GCF_018296145.1. Taxonomy (NCBI): domain Eukaryota; kingdom Metazoa; phylum Chordata; class Actinopteri; order Salmoniformes; family Salmonidae; genus Oncorhynchus; species Oncorhynchus tshawytscha. The sequence continues at coordinate 41,732,775 of NC_056433.1, read as the reverse complement.
ATGAGTTCCTCAGTTAGGTGGTTAACTGATTTTTGTCCTCTGGCGTCCTTGGGTAGACAGAGGGAATCTGGAAGGACATCAAGGAATCTTTGTGTTGTCTGTGAATTTATAGCACGACTTTTGATGTTCCTTGGTTGGGGTCTGAGCAGATTATTTGTTGCAATTGCAAACGTAATAAAATGGTGGTCCGATAGTCCAGGATTATGAGGAAAAAAATTAAGATCCACAACATTTATTCCATGGGACAAAACTAGGTCCAGAGTATGACTGTGACAGTGAGTGGGTCCAGAGACATGTTGGACAAAACCCACTGAGTCGATGATGGCTCCGAAAGCCTTTTGGAGTGGGTCTGTGGACTTTCCATGTGAATATTAAAGTCACCACTTTCCATGTGAATATTAAAGTCACCAAAGATTAGAATATTATCTGCTATGACTACAAGGTCCGATAGGAATTCAGGGAACTCAGTGAGGAACGCTGTATATGGCCCAGGAGGCCTGTAAACAGTAGCTATAAAAAGTGATTGAGTAGGCTGCATAGATTTCATGACTAGAAGCTCAAAAGACGAAAACGTCTTCAACCATTATTGGGTTCAAATACACATTTAGATTTGTGACCAGCCATCCACAACAACCACAATCCGTAAGGCGCAAATAGCTAAATGAGAGAGCAGTAGTATGATTCACATCAATGCACCATGTAGATGTCAATAATAAGTGATATCCGTATCGTTTTAGACTACACCACTTCTGTCATCCTTACCTACAAGCGTTTATTGAAGTGGATGATCTTTGGATTCCAACAGCAGTCGCACCATTGGAGACATAGCTTGGACTTTAGACTACGAAAGCCTATTCCTGCTCTTTTCCCGCGATCCATCACACATTTGGTGTGCCATCATACTGGTCTCTGACTTGTGGTCAGACTCGCTCAGGTCAGACTCGCTGTGGTCAGACTTGCTCAGGTGGAACCACCTTAAACTTCCGCCTTTTTCAATGCTTGAGAAAACCAATAACTGTCAAAGATTTGTTTTCGCGAACATCCTTCCTGAATTTAAAAGTAATCCTTGAAGTAATCATCTATTTTTTCAAAAGTATCTGTAATCTGATTACAATATTTTAGCTGGTATTTTAGCTGTTTTTTTTTGTAATCCCTTACATGTAATGGATTACATGCCCATGTCGCCAATTCCTAAATCCGCTACTGTTTATATTAGTCTATAAATAAATCTCTTTGCCAAAATGTGTCATCTCTCCCATGTCTTATTCGACTAGTATTTTTGAAAGTGTAAGGATAATAATTCAGCCATAGTTGTTCTGAAATGTTTATTGCTTGCCAACATTTTACTCCCTTCTCTATGTTTAATATAACACACATACATGAATTATTCATTTTGGTTGCCCATCCTGATGTGAAGTTTATGCTATAGAAAGAATTTGACTCTGATGTGTGCCACAGAAAGTATTTGACTAGCCACAAAATTAAGGAAATTAGAAGGGGGGAGAATTCTGTCAGGGGGGAAATTTTCAGCACAACACCTGTCAATGTTGACTTTTGCCAAGTATTACCAACCAGAATGAATCCTACCTTTGAACCACCCGATCCTCCTGGGGTAGTTGGAAAGGTGGTTGTACATGGCTGGCAAACCTTAAAAAGTGATTTCATGTTTTCAAGGTTCGACATGACTTATTTGTTTGTTGGTGATGATGATTGACAAAGTTTTTCACATGCGCCTTACTTGTGATTTTAATTTTTTAACCCTTATGCCAAGAGGTCTGTATCTTTTGACAAGGTTGCTTAGTGTTGGCTTACGGGCATTACACAATTATTTACAACTATTTATTGTCACATGCTCTTACGTAAGCATACAAGGATTTCAGAACTGGCAGCAGACATTCTACATTTTAAAAATAATATATAGTAATAAACAAAAGTTCCAAAAATAACTAGCTAAAAATATATAATTTCCCAGTGTGCCTTGCCTTTTCAAGTGAATTGTAGTGTTACCACACATGACAATAATTGTTAGTGACAGAGACATGATTATTGAAATACAGTATTTCCTTGAAAAAGGTCTGTGGTGGTCCTAAAGTGAGTATATAAAATCCATGTTATGTACAACGTAATGCACTGAATTTGTAATTGTATTTGAATGTGAAATGAAAATAAAAATGATTTAAAAAAAAAACACTACAAAAATATAGACAAATGTGATCATTGAAATGAAACTCCATAACAATACATACACTACAGTTCCAAAGTTTGTGGTGACTTAGAAATGTCCTTGTTTTTGTGAAAGAAAGCACATTTTTGGTCCAATAAAATTACATCAAATTGATCAGAAATACAGAGTAGACACTGTTAATGTTGTAAACTATTGTAGCTGGAAACGGCAGATGTTTTTATGGAATATCTACATAGGCGTACAGAGGCCAATTATCAGCAACCATCACTCCTGTGTTCCAATGGCACGGTGTGTTAGCTAATCCAAGTTTATCATTTTAAAATACTAATTGATCATTTATTAGCCTTTTAAAATGCTAAACTTGGATTAGCTAACACAACGTGCCATTGGAACACAGGAGTGATGGTTGTTGATAATGGGCCTATGTAGATACTCCATAAAACATCTGCTCTTTCCAGCTACAATAGTCATTTACAACATTAACAATGTCTGCACTGTATTTCTGATCAATTTGATGTTATTTTTAATGGACAAAAATGTTGCTTTTCTTTCAAAAACAAGGACATTTCGAAGTGACCCCAAACTTTTGAACTGTAGTGTGTATCACAAGGCCTTACTCTGATGGCCTAGTTTTACCCTAATACAGTGGCCTAAAACTCATGGTTTACTACAGGCCACATTAGGCCTGCTAGTCACATTATGCTGGCTTGCAAAGTGATGTGTAATTGCTATTGGAATCTAACTAGAGTTAAAGGTCCTGAACAGTCATTCTGAAAAGTACTTTTTCTCTCATGGCTAACTACCATGAAGTTTGAAAAGAGGCTGAGTGGACGAGGAGCTTATATTCGTGAGCTCGCCTTGACTGACAGCTCTTTGAAACGCCTATGTCAAGCAACTTGGATGCAGTTAGCAGTAAAATCATCTGAAGGAAATTTGGTGATACATCAAGCATATATTATTGTATGAAATTGTATCAATGATATAATTTGGTATGTATTTTGTGATGCAGTTCACAGCAGCACTGACATGAGTTGACTTTACAACTGCGTCAGAGTTTTGAACGACCCCCCCCCCCAAAAAAATATATATATTTTAATGATGGGCATGGTTTGATGGGAATGTTTTACTCTCCACAGAGTAAAACTGACAATCACTCTCACGCTCAACACTGGTTGTTAACACCAACAGTGGGGTTCTTTAACACCATTGAGTGTTAATATCACTCTTAAAGCACTTACACATGGGCTGCGGTAAACAACAAACAGCAAGAAAATCTGTTTACCGTGTGTAGAGACCAGCGGTCCTGGTTATTGTCAGCTAATTTCATCTTTTGCTGCTTTGGGTGCTGAAGCTGCTCACAGGAGCGAACACCCAGAACTGCGGGGCTTGCAAAACTGTTTGCATTTTGCTGCCTGCCACCCTACTCCCACCGAAGTCTATGAGACCTTTGCAGCTTATCGTGGCCTGTCTGTAAGTGCCTTTACATAGTTAATTTAACTCCTGAATCAACACTAGAATTGTTATACTGAAAAATCTCTACTAGGTAACACTGGCCAATTTGCTGTGTACATTTGTGTTGCCCTATTTCATCTATCGTGCTTTTGTCTTTCTCTGAGATGAATTGTTTCTCAAAATTAATAGTAGCATAATATTAGACTACTATTTGTCATTCCGTTATTTCAGCAATGTGTTACTTTTCCTCTCCTGGAAATTGTGAACACTGCACACATTCAGTGCTATTAGGGAATCCTTGGGACGTCTCCACCCTAAACCCTTGCCTTAACTCCTACCCTTACACTAAACATAACTCTTACCTTTAAACCATTTAAATGTCAATGGGGGTATGTATGTCCCAAGGATACCAGATAGCAGATACACACTGCACAATGCACACACATTCTTGCACACAGACCAATTTCGCGCAGGAGGGGCCTCTCATCTCAGTTCTCGTGCTAGTCCAATGGAACAAAGACCAGCCTTATCAATTTATGCTTGCCTAGCCAATGGCGCGAGTCCTCGTAGATCACATGTTGGCTTTCTCTCATGCCTTTCCACACTGTGTACAATCGTGGGATTGTGGCATCACTGAAGATCTGAAACCGGCGGGTTAGGACGTCAACAACAGCCAACAAATTATTAGAAATGAAGACCATTTGTGAAATGAAGATTTTCAGGTTCCTGGCCACATATGTTCTCATGTATTTTCGAACGGACTTTCTCTGACTGTTGACCGCGGAAAACCGTGAACGGTAGGTGCATCATCTTAAAATACTAAAATGAACCGTAAATATTGTTGTTACTTAATTCAGATTGATTTTTTAAAATCAGATGCGCATTTATCAATGGTGGCTCTTTTTTTTCTCCACACCTTGCATCACAAGTCCTGTATTTGCACGCTGTGAGTTAAAATGCCTTTATCAAATGTTATTATTGAGGCTTGTACTTGTGAGTTTCACGCATATAGGCGTAGGTCTACCTCTCCTTGGATTTGTTATCAACTGTTGGTAAAAAGTAGCCAATATTCTATTTTTGATTGGATATAGCCTATGTGATGTGCAGGGCATGACATACAGCCTAAATAAAGGCACTGCAAACTCGCTGACCCTAAGTGTGTGCAGACACGGCTGAGTGAGGGCAGTTATAACCCAACAAGAGGGCTGGAGCACTTGAGGTGCAAAGCTCTGCAACATGGATGGGGGGGTGGATCATCCATCCTCCCATCTCATTTATTTCATTTCCATGCAAAATGTTCTGACACAGTAGACTAATATGTCACGTGTCTCAATTATAAGAAAATAAGACTGAAGTCAGCAATAGACTAGCCTACAAGAAAGTCTCTCACTCCCAAACATGCCTTTGCTTGAGAGGGATCACATTCCAATTAATTTGACAGACACTGTATGAGGTCATGTCATTCTTTTCACCCTATATCGATTACCACAATAATATTTTGCGTCACATTAAAAGGGCTGTTTTTCTTGATTTTAAGCGCAATCAGAAAATAACTTGCCCGGTTGATTGACGTTTTGAAAGGCTTCACGTGGTTTTAATTAGGACCTATAAAATCTTTCTGTCCCATTCTCTGAAAAAAAAAAGAAAGTAGGGGGGGAGCAAAAACAAAAAACAACCCAACACAGAAAGTATTTTTTTAAAATTTTTTATTACCCCCATTTTTCCCTCCCTGTTTGATTCTGGTGGTATGCTCTTTTTTTCTTTGTCTGGCTCCTCTGTTATCTAAACCTCCCCCAACTGGTGCTGGCTGCCGCCCTAGACACCTGAAGGCTAGACATAATGATCAACAGAGTTCCAGTCAGTTTGGAGCATAGCCAGTTGTATTATTTTATTCTCCCCCCTGCTTCTACCTGCCTGCCTCTCCCTCCTCCATCCACAATCAAGGAGCCAGCATGCTATGTTTGCATGGGGCCAGTTCCACTGCCGCTATGTATAGATATGGAGTCTGGCACACACACACACGAGGAAGGAAACATGAAAGACAACTCTGTTCCTGTCGAGTGTGTGTGTGTGTGTTTTCTGCCATGCTATTTTAGCAAGGCTCTGAATTTTTTTAAAAATAGCACCTAGTGTTTTTCGTCCAAACAGAGCGAGGGCTTATTCACACACAGTATGGCTCATTTTGAAAGCCAGAAGTTTTTTGTTGACTTGGATTATTAGCCTGTACATTCGCTTTTATTCATTCTACAGCACAAAAGTCTGGCATTATTTACCTTTCCGCCTCATGCGGTTGCCTCAGTGAATTGATCATGTTGTTTTAATTGGAACCTGCCCCTGTTTCAGCACTACATTGGTGGTACTGTTCAGGCCTTTGAAGATTTTCTACCCGTTTCGCCACATACTGCCATAGTGAATGTGTATGCTAGAGCATGCAGGTTTCTAATGCGAGACATGAACAAAAAGCTGACTTACCTCGGTCTCATTAGGACTAGTGATTTAATGAAAACGCTTCAATAATAAAGATCGTCTTTGGGTGAAAGCAGCTTTTGTGGAGCTAGCCTCAAATACAGAATTTTCTTACAAATTCAATTCATCCTGGTTTAATCTGATAATAACAAGCCTTTATCTATAATATAAAATATTTTTTTCCCTCATGGTTAAGTCATTCTTCTTGGGTCGCCTCAGAATGCCTTTATTGAGCTGTTTGCAGATTGTACCTCACATACCTCATTTTATAAGGACCAATCTTTTGATTTTTTTAGTTAACTAGGCAAGGCAGTTAAGAACAAATTCTTATTTACAATGACGGCCAAACACTTACACGGACGACACTGGGCCAATTGTACGCCGTCCTATGGGACTCCCAATCACAGTCGGTTGTGATACAGCCTGGAGTCAAACCAGGGTCTGTAGTGACGCCTCGAGCACTGAGATGCAGTGCCTTAGACTGCTGCGCCACTCAGAAGCCCCTTACATTGATCAAATAGACAATTTATATGATTTATTCATAATACAACCAAGTTCCATATTCAAACATTCAGCTGATGTTTAAGAGTATGTATAATTTATATGTGAATTATGTTGATATGTGTTCATCAAATTGTCAAAGTAATGAACATGTCTGATGCATGTAAAATGTGAAGGCAGCTCTAGATGAAAACCACTTGTTAGTTTTTACAGAGCATACTTTGAGTATCAAGACATTTAAAGACACACCTAGATCTCTGCTTTCATGCTTCCCAAATGACACCCTAGCCCCCATATAGTGCACTTCTTTTGACCAGATTCCTATGGGCCCTGGTCAAAAGCAGTGCACTATATAGGGAATAGGGTGCCATTTGAGATGTAATGATCCTTTGAAGGGGGCCATAAAATACTGAATGGAAGCCACAAGCTGTTTTTCCCTCCTGCACTTTGAAGCATTCTACCTGGAGATGAATAGGAGGCCCTCTAGAACGAAGGAGAGAGAAAAGCGTTTATTGAAGGCTTAAGAGGGGGGATGCTACATGGCTTATAGTCATATTATACTCACAGACTAGATAGTTTTGGTGCAACCAGTAGGCAATGTACCATGTGTGGTAGGTAAGCCATTGAGCTATCGTTCTGTTTGCGCTCACTGTTGAGGAAAAAACATTGACTTGCTATATTAGATGTTCAGTTTATTTGAATTACCTCTGTTGAATTTAGCAAAATGGCAATGAGTAGTGATTTTTTGTTGTTGCACTGGATTTTTTTGCCTCACCTATTCATTTAGCATTCGTCTTAACACAAAATTCCATTAGGGGTAAGTCGTAAAATCTTACATTAATATTTTTTCCAATAGTTATTTGGGAATTATATTAAATGTTTTTTAAGTCTATCAATAGTTCATAAATCTGTACTGAAATAAATTATCTTAATTCTACGATAATATAAAGCACATGCCGCTAATGTCATTGGACAATCACAGAGCAACAGTTTAGGATTTTTGTAGCAAGATGTATGTGGACTGAAGTCACGGTCAGGAATGTAAATGTAGGATTCATTCAGTTACCAATGTGTTATTTCCTGGGAAAACTCTGTGGCCATGAAGAGGTTAATTGTTTTAGAATTTCCATCCGAGGGGAGAAAATGGGCGAAGGGGGGATAATTGAGCTGCCGGTTGTTGAGTGTGTTATGGATTACTGCGCTTCTCCAAAGGAGAAAAGAAGAAGGAGGAGAGGGGGATCAAGAGAGAAAAAAATGCCCATGTTGTGCAATGCCGCCGCAGGGGTTTTCTGGCCTTCTCAGGAGAGTGAGCAAGTCCTTTCTAGCCCCCTGACCTCTTGCATGCTCCTCCCTGCTCCAGGTGCAAGCCCTCTCCGCCGGAGCTCACACACACCATTTATTCTTCACACACACTGGAGAACCTGGGGGAAACGCTGTGTGAGAACACGGATCCTTTTCACATTGCTTTTCTCCCCTTTGTGCCATTGTTTTGTCTCTGGGTAAAGATTCAAAGCAGAGAGGGGGAAGCAAAACTCAGATGGTATGACATGGTGTAATAATCACGAGCATAAAATCAAAGGCTTGTCATGTATAATTATTACACTGTTTGATAACGCCAGAGCAAATCAGCCCTGGGCCATAGTGAAGGCATCCTGATGCTATTAATGTGCTTTATCATAGAACACTAAAGCCCTGATGGACTGAACCATCTACAGTGCACCGCCAAGTGATTGTGCTGTAAGGTTAATGATTCAATTTACATACATCTGGATGGAGCAGCTAGACAGATCCTCTGCACTATTTCATGGAATTTCTGGAGTTGACATGGAAGGAGTTGATCATGTAGATCAATCAGACTTTTGGCTTCGTTAAGGTGAAATGTTTCGATATATAAACTTTTGAAATCAACTGTCTTGCAGTTGTCGTTTGCTAGCGGTCACAGAAATATGCAGAGGTGTAGATCTACCATAGGTCATTTTGAACCATCAAACCCACCGTTGCTGGGATTTAAATTGCCAGTCAATGGCATGTGCCATTGTTCTTTGTGAAGGCACCACTTAAGTGTGGATTACGCCAAAACCTTTCCAAAAGGAGGGGTCTACTTACCCTTGGGCTATCTGAAACTCAGCAGAACCAATGGATCAAAGAAATTCACCACAGAGAGAGAAAAATAATTAGTGTCCAGTCCACTTATGTGTCGCCCCTCATCTTGGAGCTCATGTTACAAATAGATAATTCCCAGTGTTCCTAGTGCGAGGATAGACAAAGTGATGCCTGCCGGCGATCAATAAAGGGAGCGCAGAGCAGAGGGATGTACTTTAAGAATCAAAGATGGTGGGTTATTGGCATGGCCAGTATTGTTCCCCGTCTGCTGGAATCAGATAACGCAACCGGGGCCTTGCAGAAAGGTCCTCCGTGGCCTCAGGCAGCACTATCAGACGGATATCCTTCCGACCGGCAGTATTAGAAGATTGGATCTGCGAGATGGGCAACCCAAAACATGTTGGGGTCGGGGGCCCCACTGTCCTCTGTTTTAGACGTGGCAGACCTGAAAGAGTCTTGGAACAGGCGGATGGATGGAGGGGTAGATGGAAGGATCGGGGGGTGAAGGTGGGGTAATCAAGGGTGATAGGCCTACAGAAAAACCCCACTGTGTGCATCGAGAGGATGCATGGGGTTCGATATCCCACCCTCCCTTTCCCTGTGTCCTCTGGGGAAATGAGGGCCCTGTTCCCTCGCTCTCCTCTTTTACGTGCTAAAAAGAATCACCCTGTTTTGAACTTGACAACGTTTCAGTTGGAGTGAGTGTTTGTGTAAGATTAGCTCCCTGTGCTGTGAGGAGAGGGGGGGTAAGAAAATGCAACAATGCCACCACGATCTGAGATGAAAGAAAATGATTTGCACAATTTTATATGAAAGTGGTATTTGTCCTGTTGGGAGGCTCTATCAAAGCACAACAGCTACCGAGGTACATTATTTAAATGCTGGTTAATTCTTAACTGAAAGCTTTCCAGGTAAATGCTGATCATGGCCACTCGACTTCCTCTCCTTTCAAACAATTCTAATTTCTACAGACATCTCCGGTCTATAACCCCTACTGCTTACTGTTACTTTTCTCCAAATGCAGCGTGTATCACCTTAAGTGGCAAAGATTAAAGTTGTGTGGCTGTTACTGTAGTTGAGTGTTGTTCAAATTCAACCTTAAAAGACTGAAAATAAATGAAGGATTTGTTCTTCGTTTGGCCTCTCAGACACAGTCATTGACAGATGAATTGACCTCCTGCAGCGAAAAGAGAGATGATTTTGTCACATTGTGTCACATTTCCTGTAGTGCTGGGCGATACCGACACAAGGCCAATGTTCAACTTTTCACGCCTTGTCAAAAGAGATATTGCAGTTTGTGAAGGAAAACACTGCCACACTACAGGAGAAAGGAAAGGTGGAGAGGAGAAGAGGAAGTTGGGAAAAGTATGGATTGGTGAAGACATGAGAAAATTCAAAATAGAAGTGTCCAGGTGACCCGCTGATTTACAGCCCAAAATGAGTAATACATTCTACAACACACCCATGGGGGAAGACATTCCACAGTGTACCGCTTAGACATCATTTTATCACCTGAAATCTAATACTTTTCACGTCACGCCTCCCTTCCTCAAACCCTCACCGTTTGCACGTGATACAGTTGCAATGTAATAAAACAGCTGCGTCTTCTATCAAGCATTGAGAAGAGCCATTACGTGTAATGAAGTCGGGATTCTCAGTGGGACTTCGCCAGACTCGTGATTAGAAATGTTTGTCTCGGCATCTCGCCTTAGTTGTCTAGTTGTCTAGTTGCCTTAGTTGTCTAATTGCAAATCGTATAATGGGATTATGCAGCCGTTTCGGCCATTCCACGCTGCTTTATGGTACTTGGCGACGCAGTATAACGTAACGTGCCCGTCTATTACGGTGAAGAGATCAGCACGGCCTCTTGTGTGAGTACGGCTGCTTGTTCAATTTAGAGTAGAGGATGGACAATTAAACTACAGCTCCCAGGAGGCCGTTCATTTGGTTAGTGGCCCCCTCTTAAATGCCCCTGGATGTGTTGAGTTGGCTAGGGAGGGAGGGATCTCTGAAGGGTTGTGTGGGCTGATTGGGAGTGTTGAGAGGGGGGAACGGGGCGCGTGGGGGCGGACTCCCTCGGCGCTTGCCCCTGTCACCTCTCTAATGCGTTCTGAATAAGTCCCCTTCCAAATACATTTGTCTCGGAGATTACATCTGGCCGCGTTTAAGCTGCGTTTGTCATCTGTCCCCCTGGAAACCCATGCCGCCTCCTTTGTCTTTGTCTAGGCCGTATTGGTTTGTAGCATGTCAGCACAATGTGCCCATGCAATCGGGGCATCTCGGGCTAGGGAATTTACATATCTATTAACTTTTTGAGATTTGAGGGGTGTACTACAATTTGAAGCTAGATCTTTTCAGGATTTTCTAAAGCTAGCCAGCTTCAGTTAACTTCACATTCCAGCTCAGGCTTCATCCGTACTATGATGGTGGATATTGCTGGTCTGCCTGCCGCTAACTCTAGCAGGCTTGTAACTGCGCGTGCATGTCGCTTGTGGCTAGTCGAACACCAAACTCTTCATTGAGACAATGCTAAAACCTCAATCAATGGGCGAGTCAGTGCCACATTTTCATTTGTGCCGAAATCAAAACGAAAGAAAAGAAAATGGGAAATTCAGCAGGCTATGGTGTGAAATAGGCTTGTTGATGTGCCGTCTTTATTTTATTACATTTCGTTAATATGCCATCTTTGGTGTGCTTATCTATGCACAAACACCTTTTTTCCCCACTTCTATCAATAAAATAATTGTATTAAGTCATGCAAGTTTTACTGTGCATGAAGTTTCAAATGCAATCTGTTATTGCTAAATGTGTAATGTGATCAGTATTTTAGCATTTATTTATATATATATATATATATATAAACATTAATGAATAAAATATTTAATCAGTCCTCTTCCTCAAATTAAGGGGATGATGATGCAATCTTTGCAAGAGTGAGGGATTCTGATTTCATTCATTGGTCCTCAACTCGGCGGCTCAGACACTTCATTCAGGATAATTCGTGTTAACGTTGCATTAGCCTGCGTGGGAGCAGGTTAGTTCTGAAGGATTCATTTCCATAAAAATGTACCTGGCTCAAAGGTGAGCCACTTTTGAGTTAAGTTGCCCAAAGTTACCTAACTATCTCCTCAAACCCAGTACGTGGTATAGGGCTCTGGTGTTGCAAACACTATAGAAAGTTTGTTGGGTTGTTTATTCTCACCTCTGAACATTTACTGGCAACATCGATTGTAAATATGATGGTGATGATTGGCTCATTCACTGGACATACAGTCATGTTAAGTCATGTTTAGTAGAAGAATAGTGACCCTCAAGTTTAAAAGAAAGTTACATTCCATTGCATGACATTACGAACAAAAAGAACATTATCAAATCAAAATCAAATCAAATTTTATTTGTCACATACACATGGTTAGCAGATGTTAATGCAAGTGTAGCGAAATGCTTGTGCTTCTAGTTCCGACAATGCAGTAATAACGAGCAAGTAATCTAACTAACAATTCCAAAAAAAACTACTGTCATACACAGTGTAAGGGGATAAAGAATATGTACATAAGGATATATGAATGAGTGATGGTACAGAGCAGCATAGGCAAGATACAGTAGATGATATCGAGTACAGTATATACATATGAGATAAGTATGTAAACCAAGTGGCATAGTTAAAGTGGCTAGTGATACATGTATTACATAAGGATGCAGTCGATGATATAGAGTACAGTATCAACGTATGCATATGAGATGAACAATGTAGGGTAAGTAACATTATATAAGGTAGCATTGTTTAAAGTGGCTAGTGATATATTTACATCATTTCCCATCAATTCCCATGATTAAAGTGGCTGGAGTAGAGTCAGTGTCATTGACAGTGTGTTGGCAGTAGCCACTCAATGTTAGTGGTGGCTGTTTAACAGTCTGATGGCCTTGAGATAGAAGCTGTTTTTCAGTCTCTCGGTCCCAGCTTTGATGCACCTGTACTGACCTCGCCTTCTGGATGGCAGCGGGGTGAACAGGCAGTGGCTCGGGTGGTTGATGTCCTTGATGATCTTTATGGCCTTCCTGTAGCATTGGGTGGTGTAGGTGTCCTGGAGGGCAGGTAGTTTGCCCCCGGTGATGCGTTGTGCAGACCTCACTACCCTCTGGAGAGCCTTACGGTTGAGGGCGGTGCAGTTGCCATACCAGGCGGTGATACAGCCCGCCAGGATGCTCTCGATTGTGCATCTGTAGAAGTTTGTGAGTGCTTTTGGTGACAAGCCGAATTTCTTCAGCCTCTTGAGATTGAAGAGGCGCTGCTGCGCCTTCCTCACGATGCTGTCTGTGTGAGTGGACCAATTCAGTTTGTCTGTGATGTGTATGCCGAGGAACTTAAAACTTGCTACCCTCTCCACTACTGTTCCATCGATGTGGATGGGGGGGTGTTCCCTCTGCTGTTTCCTGAAGTCCACAATCATCTCCTTAGTTTTGTTGACGTTGAGTGTGAGGTTATTTTCCTGACACCACACTCCGAGGGCCCTCACCTCCTCCCTGTAGGCCGTCTCGTCGTTGTTGGTAATCAAGCCTACCACTGTTGTGTCGTCCGCAAACTTGATGATTGAGTTGAGGCGTGCATGGCCACGCAGTCGTGGGTGAACAGGGAGTACAGGAGAGGGCTCAGAACGCACCCTTGTGGGGCCCCAGTGTTGAGGATCAGCGGGGAGGAGATGTTGTTGCCTACCCTCACCACCTGGGGGCGGCCCGTCAGGAAGTCCAGTACCCAGTTGCACAGGGCGGGGTCGAGACCCAGGGTCTCGAGCTTGATGACGAGCTTGGAGGGTACTATGGTGTTGAATGCCGAGCTGTAGTCGATGAACAGCATTCTCACATAGGTATTCCTCTTGTCCAGATGGGTTAGGGCAGTGTGCAGTGTGGTTGAGATTGCATCGTCTGTGGACCTATTTGGGCAGTAAGCAAATTGGAGTGGGTCAAGGGTGTCAGGTAGGGTGGAGGTGATATGGTCCTTGACTAGTCTCTCAAAGCACTTCATGATGACGGATGTGAGTGCTACGGGGTGGTAGTCGTTTAGCTCAGTTACCTTAGCTTTCTTGGGAACAGGAACAATGGTGGCCCTCTTGAAGCATGTGGGAACAGCAGACTGGTATAGGGATTGATTGAATATGTCCGTAAACACACCGGCCAGCTGGTCTGCGCATGCTCTGAGGGCGCGGCTGGGGATGCCGTCTGGGCCTGCAGCCTTGCGAGGGTTAACACGTTTAAATGTCTTACTCACTTCGGCTGCAGTGAAGGAGAGACCGCATGTTTCCGTTGCAGGCCGTGTCAGTGGCACTGTATTGTCCTCAAAGCGGGCAAAAAAGTTATTTAGTCTGCCTGGGAGCAAGACATCCTGGTCCGTGACTGGGCTGGGTTTCTTCCTGTAGTCCGTGATTGACTGTAGACCCTGCCACATACCTCTTGTGTCTGAGCCGTTGAATTGAGATTCTACTTTGTCTCTGTACTGGCGCTTAGCTTGTTTGATAGCCTTGCGGAGGGAATAGCTGCACTGTTTGTATTCAGTCATGTTACCAGACACCTTGCCCTGATTAAAAGCAGTGGTTCGTGCCTTCAGTTTCACACGAATGCTGCCATCAATCCACGGTTTCTGGTTAGGGAATGTTTTAATCGTTGCTATGGGAACGACATCTTCAACGCACGTTCTAATGAACTCGCACACCGTATCAGCGTATTCGTCAATGTTGTTGTCTGACGCAATACGAAACATCTCCCAGTCCACGTGATGGAAGCAGTCTTGGAGTGTGGAGTCAGCTTGGTCGGACCAGCGTTGGACAGACCTCAGCGTGGGAGCTTCTTGTTTTAGTTTCTGTCTGTAGGCAGGGATCAACAAAATGGAGTCGTGGTCAGCTTTTCCGAAAGGGGGGCGGGGCAGGGCCTTATATGCGTCGCGGAAGTTAGAGTAACAATGATCCAGGGTCTTTCCACCCCTGGTTGCGCAATCGATATGCTGATAAAATTTAGGGAGTCTTGTTTTCAGATTAGCCTTGTTAAAATCCCCAGCTACAATGAATGCAGCCTCCGGATAAATCGTTTCCAGTTTGCACAGAGTTAAATAAAGTTCGTTCAGAGCCATCGATGTGTCTGCTTGGGGGGGGATATATACGGCTGTGATTATAATCGAAGAGAATTCTCTTGGTAGATAATGCGGTCTACATTTGATTGTGAGGAATTCTAAATCAGGTGAACAGAAGGATTTGAGTTCCTGTGCCCGTCTCCGGAGTCTGACCAGAAGACCGCTTCGTTTCCCTCTTTTTCTGAGTCGTTTTTTTTTTTGGTCGCTGCATGTGATCCACTCGGTTACACTGGTTGTGAGGCAGAACACCGGATCCGCATCGCGAAAAACATATTCTTGGTCGTACTGATGGTGAGTTGACGCTGATCTTATATTCAGTAGTTCTTCTCGGCTGTATGTAAAGAAACCTAAGATGACCTGGGGTACTAGTGTAAGAAATAACACGTAAAAAAACAAAAAACTGCATAGTTTCCTAGGAACGCGAAGCGAGGCGGCCATCTCTGTCGGCGCCGGAAGTAAGCGCATTGATCAATGTTACCAACTAAATTATAAACGTTTTAACCATGCACATAGAAATGAGCAGTCCTCAACTTGGATGTATAAGACTTCTAAAAGGTGACTACTGAAGAATTGGCCTCTGTGCTGTTGCATTGATTCATGTGGAAGTTGGAATACCAGGAAATTACATATATTCTGTTTGAAATTACAATAAAATCAAATTCAAGCTGTGGTAGCGAGATCAGTTGTAGAAGATAAGGGAGCACACTGTTCCTGCTGCTGAGAATATCCTTTAAAAAAAACATTAACTGGAAATGAAATTATGAGACCGGCATTATGAGACAGCAATTTTTTTAAACAACACACTGTAGTCTACCTACTGGAATGGATGGTACTGCACATCTCAACCAAATGCTAATAAAACTATTTCTACAAGAAAAAGTATAATGTTATAAATAACTTGTGCCTAGAATAGATATTACTCAAGTTTTCAGATAGTTTAAGTCATTTTAAAGATAAACACGAGTAATGTTTTCAAGTTCACATTTCACAATATAATGCTGGGTTACGCCAAGCTCCCTAAGGGGATTACCTTCTGCATACACAGATGAGCAAATATGACAGTCAGATGAGTAATTGTTTTGATGAATCACTTCCGGATGCTTCTTTGTTCTCGGAACAACGTGGCAGTTGATTCAGGAGAACCCAATACTCCTCCCCCTTCACACAATGACTCCCTGTTCTGAGATTGACAGTTTGAGGAATCTCAGGCGTTTATGGGGGACGCCTCCGAATCCCCTGTGTACACATTGGCTCGGGTCCTGATCAGTAGTCTCTGTCAGAGATGTGGTGTGAGCCTATAAAGAGTAACATGTTACCAACTGAGCAGTCTCAATTTGCTCTCTATCCCTTCCCTGCCCCAGTGGCGATTTTAGCATGCACTATAATGGTGACAAACAGTGCCCACAAACTGTTAGGGTCCACATAAAGCTGCCCCAACTGCAGTCTCAACACCTTACCACTGCTACACCTGGCTATCAGCGGAGCCATGTCTGGCAGCGAAACAGTTAATTCAGCCTCATTTACTGCCTTTATAAAAAACATAGCTGATATGTCTAACTTGTTTAAACAACTGTGGTTTCTACTGAGATGTACGAACTAAGGCATAAGGGAAAGATGAGCAGGTAAGGGGCAATACGTAATTTCGATTAAGACATTAATGAGTGAGCTAGGACAGGCGTTGTCAATATAATGATTTGTTCTGCACTTTTGAAATTCAGAACATGAGCCGTTCTTACAGAATTCTCAATGTACACCAAGTCAGAACCGTAGGATAAATAATGAGGCCATATAAGCAAACAATGAAACCTCTTACAATATTTGATGATTACATTTCTCTAAAACAGGCTATAGGCCACATGTGTGCACCACCAAGTCAGAACAGTAGGCGAAAGAGGGGGAAAGGGACCAAATTATTTGTGTGAGGCACATGGGTTGCTATCAGCTTACTTCACAACATACACTTAGTATTACTTTCTTAGCTGCAGTATACATATCTCTCTGGCATATTGCAGCAGCATACAGTACATTTTTGGAATCACCTTGTTCGTGCTGTTCTCACTTCCTTCCAAACCACTCATTGTTGTATTTGTGATTTCCAACTTGTTGTGTAATTTTTATGGCTGATGAGCAGTTGTTTCAGAGTCCCGCAATAAAGAGCTAAGATGCTAAAGTTCTCTGGATGTCACTAAGTAGACTGATAACATGATCTATTCAATTATGGCATAATTCTACTGTTTGTATTCATTAGCATCACTGTCAATTACATTCTTTAATTTTGAAGGCTAACCGCAAAGTCCAATATTGTGGCTAGTTTCATATATTCATATTAGTTTCACACATTCACAAAGGCCACCATTAATCAAATAAGAATTGCCTTATAAATTAGGGTTATTTTAGATGATGGCACCAAGCTATATAGTTAGCTAGCCAACTATAGCTACTGGAACAGATTGTCTTTTTGCTATGTTTTTGGGGAAGACCATTGTTTGCATGCATGAGCTGGCTAGCTTTATTTATGACCAGCACTGTAGGTGCGTGAAACAACTTTACCAGCATCATAGCATACGTATCGATGAATCGTTCTGACATATGAAATAAAATAAAATGATTATGTGACGTGCAGTCATATTCAGATCCTGATTGGTCAACAAGCTTATTTGACACGCAAAGACCCAAATGGCGTTCCATATAAATCCTAGTCTAGAATGAAATGACTGAACAACGAAACAGCACAGCAAGTAAGTGAAAGGAATAGGTTTTGATTATTTTTTAATGGTAATGGGGACACACGTAAATGCCAAACGAAGTAACTTTTTGGTCAGTGTGTGTGTGTGTGTGTGTGTGTGTGTGTGTGTGTGTGTGTGTGTGTGTGTGTGTGTGTGTGTGTGTGTGTGTGTGTGTGTGTGTGTGTAACCTTTATTTAACTAGGCAAGTCAGTTATGAACAAAATCTTATTTACAATGACTGCTTACCCCGGCCAATCCCAGACAACGCTGGGCCAATTGTGCGCCGCCCTATGGGACTCCCAGTCACGACTGTAGTGATGCCTCTTGCACTGAGATGCAGTGCCTTAGACCGCTGCGTCCATGTGTGTGTGTTAACTATTTAACTGTACTAGAATGATTAATACGCCGCTAAAATGTTTAATATTGGTTATCGGTATCATTTTATTTGGCAAGGGAAATATTGGATATCGGTATCGGCCAAAAATGTCATATCGGTGCATCACTAGTACTCAGTAATGTGATGTATTGGATTTGCCCCAAACATAACACTTTCTGTTTTGTTCAAAAAGTGTATTGCCTTGCCACAATTCTTTGCAGTATTACTTCAGTGCCTTTTTGCGAACAGGATGGATGTTTTGAAATATTTTTATTCTGTATAGGCTCCATTATTTTCACTCTCAATTAGGTTCGTGTTGTGGATTAACTACAATGTTGTTGATCCATCCTCAGGTTTCTGTTATTACTGTATATCCATTCAACTCTAACTGTTTTAAAGTTGGCCTCATTGTGAAATCCCTGAGCGGTTTCCTTCCTCTCCGGCAACTGAGTTAGGAAGGACCTCGGTATCTTTGTAGTGACTCGGTGTATTGATACACCATCCAAAGTGTAATTAATAAATTCACCATGCTCAAAGGGATATTCAATGTCTAATAAACAAATGTTTTTCCCATCTACCAATAAGTGCACTTTGCGAAGCGTTGGAAAAGGTCCCTGGTCTTTGTGGTTGAATCTGTGTTTGAAATTCAACGCTCAACTGAGGAACCTTACAGATAATTGTATGTGTGGGGAACAACACAAAATTATATTAAACACTGTTATTGCACACAGAGTGAGCCCATGCAACTTATCCATGCAACTTATTTTTACTCCTGATCTTATTTAGGCTTGCCATAACAAAGGGATTGAATACTTATTGACTCAAGACATTTCAGCTTTTCAATTTTTATTAATTTGTAAAAAATTTGACTTTGACATTATGGTGTATTGTGTGTAGGCTAGTGAATCTAAATGTTATCCATTTTAAATTCAGGTTTTAGCACAACAAAATGTGGAAAAAGTCAAGGGGTATACAAATGCGTGTCCGCACACTCGCATGTGTACACTCCATCTCACACACACACATAGTCAGTCTCGCACGCTCATATCCTCCAAGTGAATTAGAAAGGTGCTTTGGCTGTTACACAGGGCTTAAGCCTGTGAAAGCGTTTTTCTAAACATAATGTTTGTAGATTAGCTGAGGTTAATGATCCGATTGCTTGGTTGGCGGCTGCCTGGGAGGCTAGGCGGCTCTTTAATGTGAGGTGGGGGAAAACAAGTTGTGCTTCGCTGTCCCGTCTCCCTTATTGCCACCAGACACATACAGTACTGCAGGCAATATATAGCATAGAAATAGAATAACAAAACCTTGACTTGAATGGAAATATCCGTTCTAGAAATTGTATTTCTATGGTGGCAACACTATTTACACTATGCAGGCACCATACGGCATAGACGTTGTATTACACAATGTCAACTTGAATGGGAATGACTGTTCCAGTAATTCTATTTCTTTATTTATACTATCTAGGAATCGGTTTCCTAACCCTTTTAAAAGTTGCTAAGAAAATGAACAGTCTAAAATTGTCGACAGACCTCAATGGGCAAACTATTTTCGTTGCGTAAAGGAGAAATTACAAGACTGCACGGAATATCACGCCACATTATTTCTGTGAAAATAAAACATTTTAAGGTAAATGCCAAAACTAGAAACTTTTGTTGTTTTTCTTTTTTAGCCACAGAGCCTCTAAGTCTACTTGTGGAGTTGCTGTTTATTGTTCTCCCTCTCTCTCCTCATTGTTTAGTTGGAGTTTCTTTATGTTCTTCTATAAAGTCTTTTGAAGAAATAGGGCCCATCTATGGGGTTTGGGTGGCTCGTGATCCTCAGTGGTTAGTTCATCGAGGTCGGACGCCCTACCGCTGCCCCCCTCTCTCAAGATAAGTGGAGGAATGGGGGAAAAAAATGTGAGACCCCTCCTCGCCCCTCTTCTGCCTCCCTGGTTCCCCCTCCCTGTGCCTGTTGAGGCATGCCTCCCCTCGCAACTGACGTGAACACAGACCGAGGGCAAGAGGAGAGGTGGGCGAACAAAGAGGCACTGTCACTGTCTCACTGGGGTTTTTGGGGAGGGTTGGCTGGACTGATGGGTGGGAGAGGGAGGGTAGTGGGGGGGTAGAATAGATATTAAAATATGGAGAAGGGGACTATTGAGAGAGATAAAGACTACAAGCAGTGAGCGTTTCTCTCACACACACACAACAGTAGGGCTCTCTTGCCCGTGTCTCCCGAAGTGAGGCGCGAGGAGTGGAAGGTCCGCTCTGTTTACTCTTCGTTGTGCAGTATTTGCTTAACCCTCTTCCCTTTATCTGTGCAGCTGTACGTTTGAAAAAAGGCTGGGGAGGGGATCTAGCTGGCTGAATGGGAGCACAGCTGTTAGTGATTTCTTGAGTACAATTATAACAGCTGTGGATTCCTCTCTAGCTTGAGCCCCCCTCTCTTCACACAAGTTATCCTGAGGTATGCGTTGCCATTTGGCCCAAGCTCAGTTAAGTATTCTGGCTTTGCTGCTTTGTTCACTTTTGAAAACTATGCCTTTTGGGCTTTTAGACACCACCTTGCCTCTGGAGTAGAAATAGGTGCCATTGAAAATATGCTCTCATCCACCGTGGTATTCTTTTACAGGACTTCCTATTACTGTATATCTACATTTTGAAAGATAACCAAATCGCTGATGTTATGAGTGGAGCCAGCAACCTGGCTCTCCCCCCCTCTCTCTCTCTCTCTCTCTCTCGCTCTCTCTCTCGACTAATTTAGTTTTTAATGGAATGTTCCCTGCCCTCCGCTTTTCATTGTGACGACGACTCCATATACTGGAATAGTTTCTTTATCGTTTTGCCTCTGTCCTTTTACATTTCAGAGGTTATCAGAGAGCTGCGATAAGAGAGGAAAACGGAGAGGAAGAGAAGCAGCCCGACGCGGTGTGAAGGAATGGAATAAACCCCAGAGCAGAACCAGAGGAAGGAGGGATGACTGCCGTGAGATGAAAGAGGGATAGAGGTAAGAGCCCTGAGGTCAAACGGCACCTCGTGTTAGAGGGCTGGGGGAGGGTGAGGTGTCCTCATTTAACTCCCACCTGGATGCCTGAGTCACCTGCACACTGTGTGTGTGTGTGTCCTCCTGAGCCCTCTTGTAGTGGAGTGGGTCGAGAGCTTCAAGTTCCTTGGTGTCCACATCACTAAGGAATTAACATGGTCCACACACACCATCACTGTCGTGACGAAGGCACGATAATGCCTATTCCCCCTCAGGAGGCTGATAAGTTTTGGAATGGGCCCTCAGATCCTCAAAGTTCTACAGCTGTAGCATTGAGAGCATCTTGACCGGCTGCATCACCACTTGGTATGACAACTTCTTCCACATCCAACTGCAAGTCATAGGAAGGCCCTAAGAATTGTCAGACTCCAGCCAACCAAGTCAGACTGTTTTCTCTGCTATTGCTCGGAAAGCGGTACCGATGCACTAAGTCCGGAACCAACAGGATAGAGCCCTTCACGGGCACACATTTTAAGCTTGAGCCCTACCCATGCCCGCAACAATCAGGCCCAACATCAGAAATAACTCCTCAACTCCTCCTTTATCTCCCTCTCTCATCTCACTTTCTTTCCCTCTCTCATCTCTCTATCCCTGATTCAGAGTTAAAAGTCCAGAGTTAATCTGGCCTTCACGTGTTAATTAAGAGGTGTTTCACGTGAAGTGCTTTTTTCTTGACTCCAGCCATCAATTGGGCTCAACGTATCATCCTTTTTTGTGCCTTTTTAAGTCCAGTTTTACCCATTTAAAAAATATGCATTTGAATCCTAAGATCTGTTATCACATACAGTACCAGTCAAAATTTTGGATGCCTACTCATTCAAGGGTTTTCTTTATTTTTTCTATTTTATACATTGTAGAATAATAGTGAAGACATCAATCGTGTATATTTTAATTTAATACTTTTCTGGTTACTACATGATTCCATATGTGTTATTTCATAGTTTCGATGTCTTCACTTTTATTCTACAATTGTAGAAAATAGTACAAATAAAGATAAACCCTTGAATGAGTAGGTGTGTCCAAACTTTTGACTGGTACTGTATATCATGTATTGCCATCTTATCTATCTTCTCTCATGCTATGGTAGTTTTATACTGAATAATAAGGGGTCTTGATCCAGTATTTGGTCACAGATTGAACCAAGTTTACTTGGATGTTGAACCTTACCTTTACACAACAAAATGTGGACAAATTCAAGGGGTGTGAATATTTTCTGAAGGCACCGTATGTGGAAGGGTCATTGTCAGGGCAAAAAGACGAAACACAGAGAACAAACAGATACTGCAATGTGTTGCTGTGTTTTAGTATTCCCAAGGCAATGTCTGAGCCACTTAGTCTAAGAGCATTCTGTCTTTCCCTCTCCTGGGCTAAAAGCTACAGTAAATCAAATGCTAGTCTGTAGCGTGGTCAGACTGACTGGGGCTCTAAGATTATAGGTTACGCCAAGATATAAAGAGAATGCCGGAAAGCTGTAATTTCTTCCCTCTCTTCTTCTCTCTCTCTCTCTCTCAAAAGGTGGTAGGAAGTTGAAAAGGTTGACGCTCTAGCTTCCAGCTAGCTGTTGTGGTAGCTTAGTTGCTGTAGCCTTCTGGGAAATATTTTTTCCTAGTCCCTCCCTACCCACACTCACATTAGTGTTCCCCTTGTCTTATTCACTCACACACATATCCCTCTCTTTCATCCTACCAGTCCAACAAAGGCCTCTTGTTTTAAAGGCAGGTGGCGATTAAAACGTTTAAGGGGAGTTTAGAGAGTAGCTCCTTGTTTTTTTTGTTGTTTTTTTACATCGGGAAACCTGTGAGTGTTTCCAAGCAAACAAACCCACTTTGCTTTTCCTCCTATTCATTAGGGCAAAACATTTTTCAACTGATAACAAAACCAAGTTTATTCAACAAGCTCAAGTGTTGCCTTCTGTCTCAAAGCCTGGTTTCAAAGCCAGGATGTAACCTGACTGTTCTTACAATATGACTCGCTGTGATGCCCCCTCAAGCTGACAGCACAGTGCATTTCAGCTCTTTCTGTATCATTTTAGGACTGCAGAACTACCAATAACTGTCCTGTGTTAGCACGAGGACAGCACTTTACATTCCAGCTCGGTAATAACTTGGTAATATCTATGGATTTATTTATTCTTTATTGATGTACAGTAAAGTATAAAGTAAAACACCCTGGTGTTGTTTTACTTTAGCTAACTAAATAGCAATGTTAGCCAACCTAAAATTGTGTTTTTACACAATACCTTCTCATTACCTCTAGTTCGCTAGCTAATATCACAACAACATTAGCAAAGGGTTGATGAAATGTTCATGGAAATTAGTGTTCTATTTAATAAAAAATAAAAAAACATTATAGCTATCTGGCTAAGTACTTGTTCACAGAAAGCATTCAAACAGCAGACTGAGGAGACTGGTAGAGAGTGCATGTTCTGTTCGTCTTACATTCCTGTAGACCAAATCAATCCATCACAGCGCAATTGTCAACCACAAAAGCCAATGCAGACATGAAAAATAACAAAGAGCAACTGAAAGGGAATTTTGGTGAACTTTAAGAGGGGTGAATACAACAAATATAATAATATTGTGCTATTGTATTTCACCAAAATCCCTTTTCGATGCTCTTTGTTATTTTTCATGTCTGTTGCTCTGTGATTATGTCAAATGCGTGCATGCACTCTCCACTCTTTCTCCACTGCAGAAAAGATTATCAATTATATTGACAAGATAGTCGAGTGACCACTCGAACAATAGGGATGGGACTCCCAATCACGGCCAGTTGTGATACAACCTGGAATCGAACCAGGGTCTGTAGTGGCGCGCCTAGCATTGAGATGCAGTGCCTTAGACTGCTGCGCCACTCGGGAGCCTTCTTCATTGGCTGATTGCTGACCATCGTTATGTTTGGAGGAAAAAGTGGGAGGCTTCCAAGCCGAAGAACAACATCCCAACCGTGATGCACAGGGGTGGCAACATCATGTTGTGGGGGTGCTTTGCTGCAGGAGCAACTGGCACACTTCACAAAATAGATGGCATCGTGAGGAAGGACAATCATGTGGATATATTGAAGCAACATCTCAAGACATCAGTCAGGAAGTTAAAGCTTGGTTACATCTTCCAGATGGACAATGACTCCAGGAAAAATGGCTTAAGGACAACAAAGTCAAGGTTTTGGAGTGGCCATCGCAAAGCCCAGACCTCAAACCCATAGAAAATTTGTGGGCAGATCTGAAAAAGCGGGTGCGAGCAAGGAAGCCTACAATCCTGACTCTGTTACACCATCTGTGTCAGCAGGAATGGGCCAAAATCACCACATTTATTGTGGGAAGCTTGTGGAAGGCTTCCCAAAGAATTTATCCAAAATTAAACTATTTAAAGGCAATGCTACCAAATACTAATTGAGTGTATGTAAACTTCTGACCCCCTTGGAATGTGATGAAAGAAATAAAAGCTGAAATAAATTATTCTCTCTACTATTATTCTGACATTTCACATTCTTAAAATAAAGTTGTGATCCTAACTGACCAAATAACAGGGAATTTTTACTCAGATTAAATGTCAGGAATTGTGAAAAACTGAGTTTAAATGTTGTTGGCTCAGGTGTATGTAAACTTCCGACTTCAACTGTGTGTGTGTCTCACTCACTCACACACATACACACACTCACACTCACTCACACACAGAGTCTGAGCTGATGTTGCTTATTTCCTTGTTTTTTCCATTTTTGTTCCATATTCAATTTTTTATGGAATATCTACATAGGAGTACAGAGGCCCATTATCAGCATCCATCACTCCTGTGTTCCAATGGCACGTTGTGTTAGCTAATCCAAGTTTATTATTTTAAAAGGCTAATGGATCATTAGAAAACCCTTTTGCAGTTATGTTAGCACAGCTGAAAACTGTTGTGCTGAGTAAAGAATAAACTATCAAAATAGAGAGTCGCACACTCCATATATAAACTCCCAGTAGTTGATTTGGTATTAACCAATGTTTCGGCAGCACTGTGCTGCCTTCTTCAGGGTAATGTCATGAATACTTGAACCAGATTATGTAGACAAACAGTGCAACCAATGACAATGGTGAGGGGTGTGTCATAATGATTAAGTTAACTACAATGAATTAGTAAAACTGTTAAAGAATAGTGTATGGCATATTAAATATATTAGGCTTTTTTATCATATAGAAACATAATTGAATATTGTGCATAATATTAGCATCAACATATATTATTGTTTAATTCAATTTCACATATTTAATTGTTTCGTATTTCATTTCGTATTTGTTACATGTAATCCTTTGCTTCATACCTAATGCATAATAAGCAACATCAACAGGGGGAACATATTAGGTTTACGCTAATAAGCTGTAGAAAGAATATATATATTTATAAGACTTGTTCATAAAAGAAAGATTTGTTCATAAAGGTCTGAGATCAAAGTCAATATTCAGACCACTAGGGTTCAATGTTTTTAGATAGGATATCCAGTAAGCCTCCCTTTTGTAGATTTAGGATCTCAATGTTACCTCCTCTCCTTGGTAGATCAACATGCTCAATGCCTGTGTATTTGAGGGAGGAGATTGGATGGTTAGCTTCAACAAAGTGGGCTGCTACTGGATAGTCAATGTTCTTACACCTGATTGAGCTGAGGTGTTTAGCTATGTGTTGTTTTAAGTGTCTTTTCGTTTGTCCTACATAGGCTTTTCCACATGAACCAGCTCAAAATGGCCAGAAACAAAGAACTTTCATCTGAAACTCATCAGTTTATTCTTGTTCTGAGAAATGAAAGCCATTCCATGTGAGAAATTGCCACGAAACTGAAGATCTCGTACAACGCTGTGTAATACTCTCTTCACAGAACAGCGCAAACTGGCTCTAACCGGAATAGAAAGAGGAGTGGGAGGCCCCGGAGCACAACTGAGCAAGAGGACAAGTAGTGTCTAGTTTGAGGACTTGTGAGGCGTCTGTTTCTCAACTGGTAGCTTCATTAAATAGTACCCGCAAAACACCTGTCTCAATGTCAACAGTGAAGATGCGACTCCGGGATGCTGGCCCTCTAGGCAGAGTGCCTCTGTGGAGTGTCTGTGTTCTTTTGCCCATCTTAATATTTTATTTTTATTGGCCAGTCTGAGACCTGGCTTTTTCTTTGCAACTCTGCCTAGAAGGCCAGCATCTTCACTGTTGACATTGAGACTGGTGTATTCCCAGGTACTATTTAATGAAGCTGCCAGTTGAGGTCTTGTGAGGCGTATTGAATCATGTAGTAACCAAAAAATCTATTTTATATTTGCCGTTCTTCAAAGTAGCCACCCTTTGCCTTGATGACAGCTTTGCACACTCTTGGCATTCTCTCAATGCATTTCAATTAACATGTGTGCCTTCTTAAAAGTTAATTTGTGGAATTTCTTTCATTCTTAATGCGTTTGAGCTAATCAGTTGTGTTGTGACAAGGTGGGGGGGTTATACAGAATATAGCCCTATTTGGTAAAAGACAAAGTCCATATTAGTGCAAGAACAGCTCAAATAAGTAAAGAGAAACAACAGTCTTTTCTTCAAGTGTAGTTGCAAAAACCATCAACTGCTATGAGGAAATTGGCTCTCATGAGGACCGCCACAGGAAAGGAAGACCCAGAGTTACCTTTGCTGCAGATAAGTTCATTAGAGTTAACTGCACCTCAGATTGCAGCCCAAATAAATGCTTCACAGGGTTCAAGTAACAGACACATCTCAACATCAACTGTTCAGAGGAGACTGCATGAATCAGGCCTTCATGGTCGAGTTGCTGCAAAGAAACTACTAAATGACACCAATAAGAAGAAGAAACTTGCTTGGGCCAAGAAACATGAGCAATGGGCATTAGACCAGTGGAAATCCATCCTTTGGTCTGATGAGTCCAAATTTAGAAATTTTGGTTCCAACCACAGTCTTCGTGAGACGCACATTAGGTGAACAGGTGATCTCTATATATGTGGTTCCCACCGTGAAGCATGGAGGAGGTGGTGTGGGGGTGCTTTGCTGGTGGCACTGTCTGTGATTTATTTAGAATTCAAGGCACACTTAAACAGCATGGCTACCACAGCATTCTTCAGCAATACGCCATCCCATCTGGTTTGCGCTTAGTGGGATTATCAATGTATTTTTTCAACAGGACAATGACCCAGATCACAAGTTTTTTTTTTTAGGTCAGTTTCACAGGAAAGGGTCTGAATACGGTATTTCTGTTCACATTTTTCTGAATAAATGTAAAACCATTTCTGCTTTATCATTATAGGGAAATTATGTGAAGATTGAGGATTTATTTTTCTTTTATCAATGTTAGAATAAGACTACTGTAACATAAACAAGATGTAGAAAAAGTGAAGGGGTCTGAATACTTTCCGAATGCAACTGATTATTGAAAGTATATCCATTTGTAAAATGCTTTTTTAGAGGGCGGTACCACTTTAGCCTGTGTAATGAAAGCAATAATGAATATTGTCATTTAGAAGAGAGCATTTCCATTCACAAACTGCTTTTTAGAGCAGTACATTGAACATAAAGAAACGCAACATCTAACAATGTCAAAGATTTTACTGAGTTATACAGTTCATATAAGGAAATCTGTCATTGAAATAAATTCATTAGGCCCTAGTCTATGGATTTCACATGACTGGGAATGCATCGGTTGGTCACAGATACCATTTTTAAAAAGTAGGGGCGGTGAATGTGCTCAATGAGTGATGTGTCTGGTGAGTATGCAGGCCATGGAAGAACTGGGACATTTACAACTTCCAGGTATTGTGTACAGATCCTTGCGACTTGCCTTGGTTGAATGGCACGTCATTGGGCCTCAGGATCTCGTCACGGTATCTCTGTGCTTTCAAATTGCCATCGATAAATTGCAATTGTGTTCATTGTCTGCAGCTTATGCCTGCCCATACCATAACCCCACTGCCACCATCAGCAAACCAGCTCGCCCACACAACACCATATACTCTGTCTGCCATCTGTCTGGTACAGTTGAAACTGTGATTCATCTGGGAAGAGCACACTTCTCCAGCGTGCCCATGGCCATCGAAGGTGAGCATTTGCCCACTGATGTTGGTTATGACGCTTAATTGCAGTCAGGTCAAGACCCTGGTGAGGATGACGAGCATGCAGATGAGCTTCCCTGAGATGTTTTCTGACAGTTTGTGCAGAAATTCTTTGGTTGTGCAAACAGTTTCATGAGATATCCAGGTGGCTGGTCTCTGATGATTCCGCAGGTGAAGAAGCCTGATGTGAAGGTCCTGGGCTGGCATGGTTACACATGGTCCGCAGTTGTGAGGCCGGTTGGACGTACTACCAAATTCTCTAAAACAATGTTGGAAGCGGTTTATGATAGAGAAATGTAATATTAAATTCCCTGGCAACAGCTCTGGTGGACATTTCTGCCGTCAGCATGCCAATTGCACGCACTCTCAACTTGAGACATCTGTGGCATTGTTGTGTGACAACTGCACATTTTAGAATGGCCTTTTATTGTCCCCAGCACGAGGTGCACATGTGTAATGATTGTGCTGTTTAATCAGTGTCTTGATATACCACACCTGTAAGGTGGATGGTTTATCTTGGCAAAGGAGAAATGCTCACTAACAGAGATGTAAACAAATTTGTGAGTAATAAGGTTTTTGTGTGCATTGAAAATATCTGGGACCGTTTGTTTCAGCTCATGAAACATGGGGCAAACACTTTACATGTTGCGTTCATATTTTTGTTCAGTGTATAATAGACTACAAAATATGCTCCCCAAAGACTCTTTTGACCCTTGTTTACAATTAGCACCTTTTTGTGAGACCTTTTATATATTTTTCATAGAAGCAATACTCCATATTTTCTCTTTGGCTCATGAACTTCCTCAGCTTTCAAAGAGCTACAGTGCTTGGAGTTGACATTGTATGGTGGCTGAACCTCTTCATTGAAATGTCCCAATAATCTCTCCTTTCTCCCGAATTATGCACTTATTCCCCCCCTTGGATTTGAAAGGAAATTACAGATATATGGAACTTTTTCCAGCCAATGCCTATACCAATCCAATAATTTTACATTTGTGGGGAGAATTGAACAAGTACACAGTTCAGGAGGAATGAGAGATTATTGGGACTGAATTTAGTTGTGAGATTTTAGTTATGGGGTTTTGCGTATCAGCTGGTAAATCAAAGGAAGGCGTTAAGGTCTCCATAATGCTAATAATTAATTGATTAGGGGTCATTAGCCATGCTGCCTAGAATAAACAGCCTTTGTTAGCATCGGCGCTAACCTCTGACAGAAACAGATGAATACCTCAGGGTTGGAGGTTTTTGAACATTTTGGTGCCGAGGAGGGAGGGGAACTTTTCTCTCTTATGCTCTCCTTGGTTTCCTTTTCTGCTCCTTCTCTTCACTCTTAGAAAAAAAGGTGCTACTTAGGACCATAAAGGGTTCTTATGCTGTCCCTGAAGGTATTGGTTATTGATTCCAACTTTTAAAGTGCTTTTGGGGGTTATTCATTGAGGGGAAGGGTTCTACCTTGAACCAAAAGGGTTCTACCTTGAACCAAAAAAGGTTATCATACAGGGACAGCCGAAGAACCCTTTATCTTTTGTTTCCCCCAGAGTCTTTTTCGGGCACTGTTTAGCGCAACGGAATGTCACTGTACTTTAGCAAAGCATCTAAACTATTTGTTTAGAAACAAAACATTCTGAGCGAGGTGGGCAGATGATCAAAGGGTTTTGGCAGAGAGGCATTGCTACGGGTCCTGCCTACCCCTTGACTCGGCTGCCCCTGATATTACCATCTTAAAATGACAAACCTCTGAAAGGAAATCGAGCAGTGTATTCATAACACTGACACTCCGTTATTACAATGTTTGGGTTCTCTCTGTTCCTTTCCTTCTCTCCTTTCCGGGTCTTCCTCTGTCTGGCACGGCTTGATATAGTGGCATTTTTTAAGTCGCGTCTTTGAAGTCAAAAGGACTCGCTAGCAATGTGTTTTCTCAAGTCTGACTAACTCTGTACACTGAGCAGTTGAACTCCAGCAGAGGTTCTGTCTTAATGTTGTCGTCAATGGGTAAAGTTTACAAGACTTGTTGTTAAGGAGACAATATATAATTAGTGCATGCAAAGCTGCATCAATAAGCATGCATAAGAACAGATTTCTTACTATAATTGGGGACTTGAGTTTTTCCTTGCCATATGAATCGACCAAGGAAAACTCTTTGTACTATTTTAGGCATAAATATATATATTGCAAAGCCCTAAAATTCTCCCATGGCTGATGTTTTGTTTGAGGATTGCTGTGGGGCTAGTTTTAGTTTAGATGTGTTGGATGTAGAAAGGCCCTACCAGAGGATGGAGACAATTAGGAATTGTGAGGGAGGGGGGATTGTTTGGATGACTGCTCTGGGTGGTCTACAGCTAGACAGACATGTCTCTACTGGTTGTTTTACACACATGCTACGGTAAAACCATGTCTCTACTGGTTGTTTTATTGCACACGCTACGGTAAAACCATGTCTCTACTGGTTGCTTTACTGCAGACGCTGTGGTAAAACCATGCATAGACATTTCTATACACACCTTACGGTAAAACCATGCAGAGGGGTTATGGTATGGGGAGGCATACGCTACGGACAACGAATACAATTGCATTTTATCGATTGCAATTTGAATGCACAGCAATACAGTGACGATCATGAGGCCAATTTTTTTAAAGGTATCTGTCACCAATAGATGTATGTAATCCCAGTCGTGTGAAATCCATAGATTAGGGTCTAATAAATGTATTTCAGTTGACTGATTTCCTCATATGAACTGTAACTCAGGAAAATCTTAGAAAATAAAATATATTTCTTTATTCTATTTTCAATACATTTGCAAACATTTCTAAAAACATGTTTTCACTTTGTCATTATGGGGTATTGTTTGTAGATGGGTGAGAGAGTTGTTTCATCCATTTTGAATTTAGCCTGTACCACAACAAAATGTGGGATAAGTCAAAGGGTGTGAATGCATTCTGAAGGCACTGTATATTACACGGTTTACTTCTGGTGGACATGTACAAAAGGTGCGTTTCTTTGAATGCCCCCCCTGTTTTTATTTGTGTGAATTCCGTCGTTTAGTCACCAGAGAGCAGCTCTTTTATTGTGCGTACATGTTTGAGAGGGCATAAATGTGTGGGTGGTCCCCATGTTTCTACTGTAGTGAGCAGCACATATATCTGCTAATGAAGGAATAAATTGGCGAGTCGTGCCATATCTTTCCTAATGAAGAATGCCCTACTTGGTTTTAGCAAGAATGAGAGAGATTCAGTCACCGGAATAAAGGCCTAATTTTTCTTCCCGCTCTCAGCCACAGCAGCACTGCCAACCGCATCCCAGTAATATTTAACATCAAAGCGAGGTATTAACAATCAAGGTCAATCATTGTTCCTTCTCTGTGAATGTAGATCCATTTAAATAGTTAAGGTGCTGTATTTCACCATCAAATCCATATTTAGCACATCACTTTTGGAATGGACATTTTTAGTCCTTCCGTTTTATACATTTTATTTTAAAAAACGATTGAAAGAGGTTTTGCTAATTTATTCCACCACGTCTATTTTGGATATGGCATAGTTATACAATAGGCTGTTCTTTACCCTCTATGGTATACATTAAGGAGGAAAGACATTCTACAGTTAGTATTATAACCAGCATATGGGAAATTTAGTAACTGGGGTGCATTAAAAAGTACATCTGGATATTTAACCAGGGGAAAATCTCAGGGGCCACAGTGGTGACCGGTTGGCCTGGCTGGTATTTGCGCTATGGCAGGCAGGGAAGGAAGGGACTGAGTGCTCCCAGCTGCAGCTGGGATCTATTCAGCAAGCCTAGAAATTTCATGAATAGAGCTGACACAGTTCCTTATGAATAGAGCTGACACGATTTCCTATTCTACATGACAGACAATCATATCCATTCTACACAATACATTTCTATCTGAACAGGCTGAAAAGGCCCCTGGGTTCTACTGTGGGCCGACTGGCCAGAGGAATCTCAGTATTTATTATGTACAATAATGACAGATATGACTCCTTGCAATGAGACATACCCAATAGTGGGGGTTCTCTTTGTCTAACTCTAACAACGTTGTGTGTGTGCGTCTGTTTGTGTGTCTGTTTGTGTGTGTGTGTGTGTGACTAGTTAGTTAGTGACAGTAGTATTATTGAGTTTATCTCCTTGTTTCAGGTGCTTATTTCGCAGTAAGTTTTCTTCACAAGAGACAAACATTGGCTCATTCTGTTCAGAACAACCCAGGATATGATGCCATATCTTCTTGTAACTGTACATCAAACATAGTGATCATTAATGTTGTCGCTGAATATGACATGAGTTTTATGATAGGGGAATGTGAAGTGCACATTTTGGACTCACGGGTGTTTGGCTTGCTTGTATGACATTAAATTGGTATTTATTATAATCCTCAATGTCTCATCTTTCAAAAATTCAGAGTCCTCTTAATTTCCAGAATTTCTCTCTCACAAAACAGAAAATTTGCAAATGTTGCCCAATTATCGGGTGGAATGAGGGGAACTTCTTGTGGCGTGCGGTGCAGAAGTTCAAGAATGGCTGTCAGTCAAAACCCATACGGCGCTGTGAATCGCAGAGCCTGAGCTCTGATGTCATTTAGAAGATGCTACTGTACAGCCATTGTGTTCCATTTTAGGCGCTTATCAGTGCCCAAATCTGCAATTTTCCACCCATATACAGGTACGAGTATAAAGGGCTACTGTTGCATATTAGTGAATGCATTTACTTTGCAGTAAGAACTTTGTTGCTCCCCTCATACTGGCCTGTGCATCTTCTCAGAGAGAGACCTTTTTGTCATAGGTCTGCTGCAGGATAATTAGGGTTGGTTTCTGTCTTGGTGTCTGTGGTAGTAGGCTCATGCTGATCATTCTGAGTGTGTGAGATGCTGTTGGTGTCTTGGACTGCTCTGGGGTGATGTTTCCTATAGGTACAGTTCTATGATCAGCTTTCCCTCCCCTAATACTAACCTTAACCATCAGTGGGGAAAATGCCAAACTAACTCAAGATCAGCGTTTGGGAGAAACTTCACTCTACACCGGCCTAGGCTCCCTTCAACCAGCTTCTATAATCATGGTACAATTGCATTGCTAATGGAAAATACTAAAAGATACTGATAAACTCAGCATCCTCTCACTGTCAACTGCGTTTATTTTCAGAAAACGTAACGTAAATATTTGTATGAACATAAGATTCAACAACTGAGACATAAACTGAACAAGTTCCACAGACATGTGACTAGCAGAAATTGAATAATGTGTCCCTGAACAAACGGGAGGGGGGGGTTAAAATCAAAATTAACAGTCAGTATCTGGTGTGGCCACCAGCAGCATTAGGTACCGCAGGGCATCTCCTCCTCATGGATTGCACCACATTTGCCAGTTTTTGCTGTGAGATGTTACCCCACTTTTCCACCAAGGCACCTGTAAGTTCCCGGACATTTCTGTGGGGAATGGCTCTAGCCCTCATCCTCCGATCCAATAGGTCCCAGACGTGCTCAATGGGTTTGAGATCCGGGCTCTTCGCTGGCAGAACACTGACATTCCTGTCTTGCAGGAAATCACGCACAGAATGAGCAGTATGGCTGGTGGCATTGTCATGCTGGAGGGTCATGTCAGGATGAGCCTGCAGGAAGGGTACCACGTGAGGGTGGAGGATGTCTTCACTGTAACGCACAGCACTGAGATTGCCTGCAATGACAACAAGCTCAGTCCGATGATGCTGTGACACACCGCCCCAGACCATGACGGATCCTCCATCTCCAAACATCCCCCTCCAGAGTACAGGCCTCGGTGTAACGCTCATTCCGTCGACGATAAACGCAAGTCCGACCATCACCCTTTGTGAGACAAAACCACGACTCGTCAGTGAAGAGCACTTTTTGCCCGTCCCGTCTGGTCCAGCGACGGTGGGTTTGTGCACATAGGTGACGTTGTTGGTGATGTCTGGTGAGCACCTGCCTCAGCCTATTGCGGGCAGTCTGATGGAGGGATTTTGCATTCGTGGTGTAACTCAGGCAGTTGTTGTTGCCATCCTATACCAGTCCCACAGGTGTGATGTTCGGCTGAACCGATCCTGTGCAGGTGTTATTACACGTGGTCTGCCACTGCGAGGATGATCAGCTGTCCGTCCAGTTTCCCTGTAGCACTGTCTTAGTCATCTCTCAGTACGGACATTGCAAATTATTGCCCTTTCCACACCTGCAGTCCTCATACCTCCTTGCAGCATGCCTTAAGGCACGATCACGCAGATGAGCAGGGATCCTGGGCATCTTTCTTTTGGTGTTTTTCAGAGTCAGTAGAAAGGCCTCTTTAGTGTCCTAAGTTTTCGTAACTGCGATCTTAATTGCCTACTGTCTGTAAGTTGTTAGTGTCTTAATGACCATTCCACGGGTGCATGTTCATTAATTGTTTATGGTTCATTGAACAAGCATGGGAAACAGTGTTTAAACCCTTTACAATGAAGATCTGCAAAGTTATTTTGATTTTTACGAATTCTTTTTGAAAGACAGCGTCCTGAAAAAGGGACGTTTCTTTTTTTGCTGAGTTTAGCTTCGACATTGACTATGAAAACTTGAACCGTATATGTGTCCTATACGTCTTGTTGCAGATTCAGAAATCACAGGAATTTGGTGTATGCACCCTGTTAGCTGGTTTGATGAGCATTGTGTGAACGCAGACACACACACACACACACACACACAGTGTCGCTATTAAGACCTTCAGAATGAGAGCAGAGAGGACGGCACGGCTAATGGATGACTATTGATGTTTTCATCAGCCAATGTAAGGGATACTGGAGTGATTGTGGTTATTATTCACTATTTAACTCTCCATCTATCTTTCTCTCTCTATCTGGCATTCTCTCCCTCTTAATTTCTATCTCAGTCCTCTCTCTTCCCTCTCTCCATTTCTATCTCAGTCTGTCTCTGGATTTCTGTTTCCATCCATCTGTCTCTTTCTCTCGGTTTCTGTATCTGGCTTTGTATCTCTTTCAGGTTTTCCATCTCTGCTCTCTCTCTCTCTTTCTGTCATCTCTCTCACACACACACACACACACACACACACACACACACACACACACACACACACACACACACACACACACACACACACACACACACACACACACACCACACAGTGGAGGCTGGTTGGAGGAGCTATAGGCTCATTGTAAAGGAATAAATGGAATGGTATCAAACTCCATTCCAACTATTACAATGAGCCTGTCCTCCTATAGCTCCTCCTACCAGCCTCCACTGACACACACACACAAACACTTGGCCTGTCCTGTAGAGTCAGGTGGGACCCAAATGTACTACCTCATGGTTGTATTCATTAGGCATCTTATATGAAGAAAAAAAACTGACTGAATTAAGGAGGAATTACCTAGACTTTCCCATTTTCGGTTGCATGCCCTAAATAAAGAGCGCAACACAGATCCCTCTCACTGACATGCACGTCAGTGGGCTGACCAGGAGTGGAGATGTGGCCTAGCTGGCCTGACATGTTCTTATCATCTGTGGTCAATCTAATGGCTGGCTCCAACGTCCACCCAGTCCACATAACCAAAGGATCAGTGTGCATAGTTATTGTGTAGAGAAACATCATGTGGTTTTAAAGAACAGAAAACTGCCCTATTATCCAAACTTATGTGTTAAACACTAAACATTTTGTCATATTTTATATTGGCTTTTGTCAAAGAATGAATCGATTATGTGAATAGGTCTGTAACAAAGGATTAAATAGGGGGCAATAGATGAGGGAATAAGGGCAACCCCTACTAACTTTTGAGTTGAACAGGCCAATTCCTTATTGTAGGGATGAATAAGGGACTATGAAAGTTTTGTGTGACCACTACGCTCAGAACAGGTGTGTCGACCAAAATGTAATAGAATTCCAAAATTGTTTAGCTGGTCCATACTCAAAAAGGAGATTCAAGGTTTATTTTTTAAATTGTATTTTTAGTATATATTTCATTCAGGGGTAGGTAGATAGACAAAGGTTTCGGCCTAAACCTTCTTCAGTGTCATGACAATTTAGGAGTGAATAAGGGAACATTTGTTTGCCACTGTCTTGTTGCACATTATACTGAAAGTGTAGTGCCTTTTGAACAATGGATGAGCAATGGCTTTAATGTGTAGATGGGTAAATGTGTAGCCATAAAGGCACTCTATGAAATACATGGTATGAGATACATAATATAGGCGTTTGTGAACCTCTTCTTCTCAGTTACCACAGTGAGACTAACTGCCTGAGCCACTCCCCCCATCCCCCAGCTTAACGGTGTGTGTGTGTGTGTGTTTATTTGTGTGAGCTCACCCGTGTTTTGAGAGAGCCCAAAATATGCATACAGTCTGCTAGGCTACAGTTCTGCCGGTCTTTCTAGTTAGCAGTAGCGGCAGATTAGCAAGCCCAGTGCCCAAATGGAGGATTGCTTTCTTTGTGTGCTATTCACATGAGGCCTGGTGCAGGGAAACTGCTGCCATTTTGGTTTTGTCTGAGTGGAGCTTTGGTTTGAGCGAGTCTGTGGTTTGTTCAGTGCTTAGTGGCTGGGCGTCAATACAGGTGTCACAGCCTGTCCTCTCGTGTGTGTGTGTCCTCACCACTCCATAATGGCCTTCCTGCCACAGGATCCCACACACACACACACAAACACACAATTACTGTAATCAACCCCATCAAACCCAGCCTGTTACATGGAGGGTGTGTGTGTGTGTGTGTTTGAGTGCAGCGAGAGGGAGTGTGTGTGGCTTTGTTGTAGTATATTTTGCCTGTGCTCTTATCATTGTTCTTCAAATGTCTTCAAGTATTTTTCAGGGATTTTTATGCAATTGAAATCCTTGGTCTGGTCCAAAACTTTTTTATTATTAATAATTTTTTGTGATGGAAAAATGCTTTCAGTTTAAACTTAAATGACTAAAATCAGATAGAAAATATAATGGACCTATTTAAAAATTAAAATTATATAATCTTTGAGAACTAACAATCACCAAAATAAAAGCTACACAGTCGGAAGAATAAAAAAATAAATATTTTATTCATATTTATTTTGTTATTATATTTAAGCAGAAGAATACTGTATTAGCCATGGCAAAATTAATAGAGTTGCAGGAAATTAGCTCTAAAACTACAATATTTTCTTTCTGCTCCATAGCAAAGTGTGTAGAATTGCAGGAAATTTCCTTTAAAACAGCAAAGAAATATCTCCACTCCATAGTGAAATGTGTAGAATTGCAGGAAATTGGCCTAAAATGTTTTACATTTCTCTACACCGCCAAGATGGGGTCCTCTATAATTTCCTTAAATTCTGCTGCGCCAACGGGTAAGGCACGCCCACTCACTTTAAGCCCCTTTTTTTGATCCAGAATTATTTTTTTTTTTTCAAATGTCAAAATAGTAACCTTGTATTTTATATTTTTCTTTCTGTGTGTGTGTCCGTGCGTGCATGACAGCAGGACACAGAACAACTCGAGAGACCATTCAGCTGTGAAGAGACAGAAGAAGCCAGAAGATCACACAAACACCCAAAGGTGAGATGCAGGTGAGCATTAAGATGGAGGTAAACAGATCACATAGTGTGTGTGAGAGAGCTGCAGACGGGCTGAGCTAACCAGTCTGTACCTACTGGCAGCTTGTAAATCTAACACAAAAACAGGAAGGAATTTCCTCCTCAGATAGACAACCTGTCTGCAATACATTACTTTACCCTAATGCCATTATGTAGATACAACATATAACTACTTTGGTAGCCAGAATGTAACTACTGCAGATGAGGTCTATGAAAATGTTTTATTATAGTGTAGCCTAATAAAAAATTTACTTACCAAATGCTCTGTTAAATTCCTTACTAGTGTAGTTACATGTAACTAATTACACCAAAAGATTACAAGTTCCCATAACTACAGTGTATGAAGTGTGGATGGATGAAAACAGCCTGAAACTGAGAGGGACTACCTGGACTTGTCCAATTAGAAACTCAAATTTTTGTTGTCCAATCGCTTCCCTAATGAACATCACCCAGTAGCCTGCTGCCCTGCGAGGAAACCAGTCTGTCCTGTATTGTATTGTGTTGCCTGGCTGTCCCTAACCAGTTGTCACAAAATATTCCTTGTGTCATCGCTGCACCCCCTCATGTCTGAAAGGAGCTCTCTGAGTTGTAAAATAGTCTAAAATTCACACACTGCTACGATAGCAATGTGCAGACAGCTCCATTGTTATTTTTACGTAATTTGATTGCGCCAAACGATTTGTCACTAGAGTTTGTTGTTTTTAGATATGGGTCCCAATACATGTGGTTGTAATTTGGCTGTCTTCTCTTTCTCATTCATCCAAAAATAGATCAAATCGTCTCCATTTCAGCAATGGAGACATTTGTAGAGAAGGTTATGTACAACCTTGTTCTGTA
Organism: Oncorhynchus tshawytscha; assembly: GCF_018296145.1. NCBI lineage: Eukaryota > Metazoa > Chordata > Actinopteri > Salmoniformes > Salmonidae > Oncorhynchus > Oncorhynchus tshawytscha. Next base: position 41,694,353 of record NC_056433.1, on the reverse strand, counting down.
TGCTTTGACTATTGGGGAAATCCCTTTAACACAAAGCCTTTACATTGAGTCGCACATTCACAGTGGTCTCCAACCGACCATCGTCTTACAACAATGAAGTGGTCAAATGTCAGAGCTGCTCATACCATTAAGACCAGCTTGTCTGAGTGAAAAAGACTACCCCCTCCTCCCCCCCTAGCCCCATATACTGTAGACTTCCACTTCCTCCGGCCCGTTGGCAGTCATGCCCAGCCCCGTCACTCCGATTTGGGCTTGGACGTCAGCTCAGGGTCCATCTCTGACTCTTGACCAAACCAGTCTGAGTCCTCTGGACGTAGAACACCTTGGAGTACACTGCCATTACCTCTGCTGATCCGCTTCTGTCAATTCGCACAATGTCAATCCAATGGCTTAATAAGGGGCCAGGGATCAGGGAGTTTGATGTGGCCCTCGAGCAAGGACTGGCTGTACTTTTGGTCATGTTTCCGGAGCAAGCTAATAAAGGCCTGGTTAGGAATTAGTACATTTTTTTGCAGTACGGAATAGACAAGAGAATTTAGCTAATGAAGAAGGGTCAACATATAGATAGTCTCCTGTTCACTTTGTCCACCCGTGAGAAAAAAACATCCTTGAAAGACAGTCACATTCTGTTCATTACTACATTTAGATTAAATTAAATGACTGAACACATTTTAGTATTACTCACATTAATTATTGAAAAAGCGCCACACACATTCCATGAGAGTGCATGCACCGATTTTTGGCGTGGTCACAAATGCAGATGACTGTCTTGCCTTTGAAAGGTCCCCACATCATAGTGAAACTTCAGATGCTATCAATTAGCATGACTCAGCAGGTTGTGTTGACGCTAAGGTCTCTCAGTTGAGGTAGCTAGCAACACATGCCGATAGACTACATGCCGATAGAAACCACCCCTAGCGCTCTCACGGTGCGCTGTTTACCAAGACTCAAATGAGTCAGGACTTTCAAGATGACTAAAAGATGACTAAAGTCTCAACCGCTACCGAGAGTGAAAACAAATGTGTTTTCCTGCTCCGCGTACAGTTTAACAAAAAGTGAAGTACATGACCTTGCATTAAATGTGTCTAAGACAAATAAGCCGCTGAACTTAAGGTTAAACTAGGAGCAAAATTATAACGTGTGAAATGCTTTGAATAATTATATTAGGACAAAAAATATTATATTAGAACATTGCATTGTATTATAATACCCTCCACCCCCACTTTCCCTTTGCCCTCAAAACAGCCTCAATTGGTTGGGGCATGGACACCTCAATGTGTCGAAAGCATTCCACAGGGATTTTGACCCATTTTGACTCCAATGCTTCCCACAGTTGTATCACGTTGGCTGGATGTCCCAGCAGCGTTGTAGTTCTTGACACAAACTGGTGCACCTGGCCCCTACTTACCATACCCCGTTCAAAGGTACTTAAATCTTTTGTCTTGCCTATTCACCCTTCGTAATTGCACACACACAATCCTTGTCTCAGTTGCATCAAGGCATTAAAAAATCCTTCTTTAACCAGGTCTCCTCCCCTTCATCTACTCTGATTTGAAGTGGATTTAACAAGTGACATCAATAAGGGATCACAGCTTTCGCCTGGATTCACCTGGTCAGTCTATGTCATGGAAATAGAAGGCGTTCATAATGTTTTGTACACTATACATTATAGGGAAAGGGGGTGCCACTCAGTATACAATTGGCAATCAGGACATTGAACGGTCTGTGAAACAAATGGGGCTTTATTGGAAATTGACATGTTAATAGGTTTAGGTTTATTAACCCAACCGAAGTGCATATTTAAATTCTTAATGCCTCCCTTTCTCTCCCTTGCTTTCTCATCTATGCCAGAGGACGAGACCAAGAGGAAGCAGAGAAGATGTCTGCATTAATTTCCAAGCGTTCAGTCTCTCTACATATATTTCACGTGGGTGAGCAATATGAGATGGTTTCAGTCTTTTAAGTATAATAAAACACTCAAAGTTAAATAACCATCCTCTTATAACAACAGGTAAATGGAGGCGTCTGAAAAGTGACTTTAAGACATGAGGGACAATGGCCATGTCTTTGTGGTGTCCTTCTAGCTCTGAGAGAGAGAGAATAAAAGAGGGATGAGAGAGAGAATAAAAGAGGGATGGAGAATAAAAGAGGGACAGAGAGAGAATAAAAGAGGGAAGAGAGAGTGAATAAAACAAGAGTGAAGAGTGAGAATAAAAGAGTGAAGAGTGAGAATAAAAGAGGGATGGGGAGAGAATAGAGGTATGGAGAGAGGGGGAGAATACATGTGGGTGAGATAATAAAGGAGGGATGGAGAGAGAGAATAAGAGGGATGAACGAGAAATAGGGAGAATAAAAGAGGGATGGAGAGGGAGCAATAGAGAGGCCCAGCTGCTCATTGCCATGGCTGGACTACTGCTTTTGGGGCCCGGGGCACCGACCTCCAGGCGGGTCTCTTTTGAGAAACTGCATTTCAACACATTTTGTGTTGAAGAAAAAGCAGTTTTGTAATAGTATTCTACACATTTCTCTACACAAGAGAAATGTTAGTTTTTCTGTTTTTATAGCTCATCTCATGCTATTGTTCATATTTTGCCATGAGGCTGAGAGAATGTTTTGAAGTTTTATAGGTAATTTTCTGCACATTTTGCTATCTGGGTGGTGGCCCCCGACCTCCATTCGGTAATCCAGCCCTGCCTATTGCTCTCCTCATCTCGAAGCAGCAAACTGTCAGCCCGACTGTCAGCCCGACTCACCATCAGGCCCTGTTTTCCCCAGTGAACATTCAACGCTGTCGGTGAGTTTGAGTTAAATTGACAAAAACCATCGACCGTTGAGTGTACCCTGTGGCCAGCCCAACTCTCAATGTGACCAGAGGAAGAAGGAAGATGAACACTATGGTCCTATCTGCCTCTCCACCCCTCTGCATCTACCCCCCTCCTAAACACACACACACACACACACACACACAGAAACCAATCCTCCAGCCTTTAACCACAGCAAAGGTCACAATCAACATTCATTGCTGTCGGTGGGTTTAACTAAGTGGAAAAGCTCGCTGAACAATGAATGCTACTGTGTCCCCGATTTCCACGCCAACCAAACGTCAGAGGGGATATCGTCCAGATTTGCTGATTATTGTGTATATATATTATATATTATATTTTCCCCCACAGGCTTGTATGGAGAATGTAAGTAGACATAGCATCATATAAAATCTTGATAATGCTTGTTGGAGCTTTCTTATGTGGCTATGGGAGAAGGGGGAATAAAATGTATATATCCAACCATCCATATGATTCTGTGTACATTTTTTTTGACTGAGGGTCATAAGGATTTTGAAAGGCATATTATAGGTCTCTTTTGCTAAATATATATATATCTTTAATCTCAATAGCTAAATATACCATAGACAGTTATTACCAAGGTTTAAAGATGGGAATTTTCCTCAATAATTTACATAACTTTAACTGAAAATCTGAAGACACTTTTTAGCCCCTTACTCCTTCACGATATGGGGGACTGTCATATTTAGCTCACATGCGCCTACTGTAAAATTATACGATTGTCTAGTTTGACAGATCGAGGACAGAATATGTCCTGATGCAATAGCCCCAAGAATTGTCTTGGAGAAACAGTAAGTGCATCCTAACCCACCCTTAGTGATTACGGTATTTAGTAGGCATTATATAATAAATGTATACACTAAAATATACAGTGAAAACAGAGGAAGGCATGTCATACGAATTCCAAATGGTTAATAGTGTGCCTGGAATTTGACTAGAAGTTAATTTTATACATTTATGATTTGTTACAAAGTGTTCTCCTACATTATACATTTCTCTGGTCATTGCAGTATTTTCCATGAAATAACACTTGAATAATATAATCACAGAGGAATTTGTGACCCATTATGCTTTTATTTGTCTAAAGATAGATAGCAAAAATAAGAACACATGACAAAAGTTTGAATGTTTCCATGTGTAATAGTACCAGTGGAGGCTGCTGAAGGGAGGGCGACTCATAGTAATGGCTGGACTGGAGAGAATTGAATGGCATCAAACACATAGAAACCATGTGTTTGATTTATTTGATACCGTTCCAGTCATTTCACTCCAGCCATTACCACGAGCCCGTCCTCCCCAATTAAGGTGAAACCAACCACCTGTGAATAGTACAATAGATCACCCTCAATTGCTTATGGTTTGCCCCAGTGTGCTGTCTGTTTCTGCCATAGAGATTAGAGGTCGACCGATTATGATTTTAACCCTGATACCGATACCGGTTATTGGAGGACCAAAAAAAGCCGATACCGATTAATCGGACGATTTTAATGTTTTTTATTTTATTTGTAATGATGACAATTACAACAATACTGAATGAACACTTATTTTAACTTAATATAATACATCAATAAAATCAATTTGGCCTCAAATAAATAATGAAACATGTTCAATTTGGTTTAAATAATGCAAAAACAAAGTGTTGGAAAGAAAGTAAAAGTGCAATATGTGCCATGTAAGAAAGCTAACGTTTAAGTTCCTTGCTCAGAACATGAGAACATATGAAAGCTGGTGGTTCCTTTTAACATGAGTCTTCAATATTCCCAGGTAAGAAGTTTTAGGTTGTAGTTATTATTGGAATTATAGGACTATTTCTCTATACCATTTGTATTTCAATAACCTTTGACTATTGGATGTTCTTATTAGGCACTTTAGTATTGCCAGTGTAACAGTATAGCTTCCGTCCCTCTCCTCGCTCCTTCCTGGGCTTGAACCAAGAACACAACGACAACAGCCACCCTCGAAGCAACGTTACCCATACAGAGCAAGGGGAATAACTACTCCAAGTCTCAGAGCGAGTGACGTTTGAAACGCTATTAGCGCGCACCCCACTAACTAGCTAGCCATTTCACATCGGTTACACCAGCCTAATCTCGGGAGTTGATAGGCTTGAAGTAATAAACAGCGCTGTGCTTGCGAAGAGCTGCTGGCAAAACGCACGACTGTGCTGTTTGAATGAATGCTTACGAGCCTGCTGCTGCCAGACTGCTCTATCAAATCATAGACTTAAGTTATAACATGATAACACACAGAAATACGAGCCTTAGGTCATTAATATGGCCCAATACGGAAACTATCGAAAACAAGAAGTTTATTCTTTCAGTGAAATACGGAACCGTTCCGTATTTTATCTAACGGGTGGCATCCATTAGTCTAAATATTCCTGTTACATTGCACAACCTTCAATGTTATGTCATAATTACATAAAATTCTGGCAAATTAGGCGGCCCAAACTGATGCATATACACTTGACTCTGCCTGGTTAATATTGCCTGCAAACCTCTTTTAGCTAAATATGCAGGTTTAAAAATATATACTTCTGTGTATTGATTTTAAGAAAGGCATTGATGTTTATGGTTAGGTACACATTGGAGCAACGATACGCACCGCATCGATTATATGCAACGCAGGACACGCTAGATAAACTAGTAATATCATCAACCATGTGTAGTTAACTAGTGATTATGATTGATTGATTGATTCTTTTTTATAAGATACGTTTAATGCCAGCTAGCAACTTACCTTGGCTTACTGCATTCGCGTAACAGGCAGTCTCCTCGTGGAGTGCAATGTAATCAGGTGGTTAGAGCGTTGGACTAGTTAACTGTAAGGTTGCAAGATTGAATCCCCGAGCTGACAAGGTAAAAATCTGTCGTTCTGCTCCTGAACGAGGCAGTTAACCCACCGTTCCTAGGACGTCATTGAAAATAAGAATGTGTTCTTAACTGACTTGCCTAGTTAAATAAAGATTAAATAAAGGTGTAAAAAAAAACTACCGATTTCCGATTGTTATGAAAATTTGAAATCGGCCATTCCGATTAATCGGTCGACCTCTAATAGAGATCCTATGGGCCAGATTCAATCAAATCCTCTTTAGCCGACATCTGCATAGCTGATGTTTCAACTGTTGGAGGTGGAACTGTGTTAAAGCTGTCAAATCCACAAGGCTCCTGGCATTTAACTTAACGTAGCAGGGGTTGAAAGACGCTTGAGCTGAGTTCCTACTTCCATTTTACATAGGAAACTGAATTTCGGATGAAAATACTGTACCCTGAAAACCAGATGTTAGCGTTTTCTGGGGACTCCGCATAGGCTACCTGCCATTATACCTAAAGCGGACATTGCCATTGGCTGCACATAGTCACATAAAGATAGCCCAATGGCCGGCAGATGGCAATATTGAGTTGTTTCATCTTACTATCCAAAGGGATTTTTTTATTAATTTTTTTATTTCACCTTTATTTAACCAGGTAGGCAAGTTGAGAATCTGTGCAGCTAGCTTAACGCTTGTATCCTCCATGGACCGGTTTGTACATTAAACATTCTCCATTCAGGCTGCAAAGGTGTCAATTTCTTCCTTAACTCGATTTAATGCCAAGAAGGTGGGGGGAAAAACAGGAAAAAATGCATACTTTCTTTATGAAACACCTTGTCCACCAGTGGCTAATGCTAGTCCCGGATGTTGTGTTTCCCATTCAGTTAATCAGACCAGGGTTGAAAAAATATACTGCTGCAACCTGACTGGTGTTTCATAAAAATAGTATGCATATTTCCCCTGCTTTTATTCTGTCTCCTCGCCATTAAATCGCAAGGAATTGAATTTGGATTAAAAAAAGATAGAGTATGGTGGAGTTATTAATTATGCTTTGGGTGGTGTATCAATACACCCACTCAATCACTACAAAGATACAGGTGTCCTGAACTCAGTTGCCGGCGAGGAAGGGAAGTGCTCAGGGATTTCACCGGGAGGCTATTGGTGACTTTAAAACGGTTACAGAATTCAATGGCTGTTATGGGAGCAAACAGTATGGATCAACAACATTGTAGTTACTCCACAAGACTAACTAAATGACGGAGTAAAATGTACAGAATATGCATCATGTTTGCAAATGAGGCAAATAAGTTATACTCAAAAAAAACGTGGCAAAGAAATGAACTTTTGCTCCAAAGCATTATGGTTTGGTCAAAATCCAACCCATCACTGAGTATCATTCTTCATATTTTCAAGCATGGTAGTGGCTGCATCATTATGGATACGCTCGTCATCGGCAAGGACTATGGATATTTTGGGGTGGATAAAGAGAAACTGAATAGAGCTAAGCATAGGCAAAATCCTTGAGGAAAACCTGGTTCAGTCTGCTTTCCAACAGACACTGGGAGACAAATTCACATTTCAGCAGGACAATAACCTAAACCTCAAGGCCAAATATACACTGGAGTTGCTTACCAAGATAACATTGAATGTTCCTCAGTGGCCCAGTTGAAATTTTGACTCAAATCTGCTTAAAAATCTATGGCACGACTTGAAAGTGGCTGTGTAGCAATGATCAACAACCTACTTAACAGCTTGAAAAGTAAAGAAAATAATAATAATAATGAGCAAATATTGTCCAATTTAGGTGTGCAAAGCTCTTAGACTTACCCAAACAGCTGTAACTGCTGCCAAGGTGATTCTAACATGTATTGAATCAGGGGTTTGAATAATTATCTATTCAAGATTAGTGTTTTTCATTCATCTTTAGAAAATATACCATTTCTTCCACATATTTACCCATATCTGGATGGCTTGGTGACATTTTGGTTTGGGGTAGTTAGACAAATGCCTGATAATAATAATAACAACAATTATGACTGGATGGAACAAAGGAAAATAAAATCTTAACATTTACACTGCCATTTTTTCCATTAAAACGATAAGAACAACTCAATGCAGAATATGGTCCTATTGGGTATGCCCGCTTTGTTCTATCTACTGCAGTCATAGGCTGAATCTCAAACATTTAACCTGTTTTTTTTCAGAAGTGGGCCTAAATCAGGGTCACACAGAGTAATTATTAGTAGTCTTAAACAAATCTACTTTGAAACAAATGTATACACCTCACACAGATGGTTATGGGCTTAAAAAAAGGATGACACCTGTACCATGCCAGATATAGAGTTAAAATATATTACATTTTGAGTTTGCATCCCAATATTACACTTTATAAACATCACAGAAGACTGAAATATAACAACACTTTTTGACATAGAAACACCGGATTTTGGTCTGATTAAATAAAAATATACATAAATTCTGAAAAATATTAACATTCCACCCATGAGGCAATAGAGCGCTTATGTTTATTGCTTATGTTTATTGACTGCAGGAAAGGGCTACACATTCACACCCCTAATTACAACTATGATCATAAGAATTATTATTAGTTGTCAGAATCATTATTTTCATCCAAATCTAGCACACCCATAACTAAAATATCAAATCAAATATTACTGGTTACATACACATATTAAGCAGATGTTATTGCGGGTGTAGAGAAATGTTTGTGTTCCTTGCTCCAACAGTGCAGTAGTATCTAACAATTCACAACAATACACACAAATCTAAAAGTAAAATAATGGAATTAAGAAACATATAAATATTAGGATGAGCAATGACTAAAATACAGCATGTAAACATTAATACAGTGACTAGTGTACATAGGGCAGCAGCCTCTAAGGGCTAGGGTTGAGTAACTGGGTGGCAGCCAGATGGTGATGGCTATTTAACAGTCTGATGACCTTGAGATCTGGATGATAGCGGGGTGAACAGGCCATGGCTCGGGTGGTTGATGCCCTTGATGATCTTTTTGGCCTTCCAGTGAAAATATTGCGTATTGAGCCAGATGCTCAATTAAGTTCTGGGGGAGACGTGTTTGAAAAGATACTAACTAGACGAGCAAAGTCTCCACAGCTATAAACAGAAACTCTCAGACGGTTTTGATTAAGTCTATGGGCCAAATGTCCCCTCGCCTTCCAAAATGTTAAAGATGTGAGCACCTGCGAAATCTTGATTTGTCCAAATGATGTGACGAAAAATCTGCGTATCGGAACAAAGTTCTTCATTAGTCGTTGTATCCCAGTCTGTCGTCAGACACTACTACCATTTATGTTACGTGTGTCGGCCTAACAGATTATCATCATCCATATCATCGCCCAGTAGTGGAAGACAAACCCAGTGTTAGCAGACTTTTGTTCCAACCCAGCACTAACACACTTCAATAAACTCACAGTCTTCAATTTAGACACATTTTTGCATAAACAAGTGTATTAAAGCTGGACTGGAACAAAAGCCTGTCAAATCCCTGCCATAAAGCGACAGATTAGCTGACAGTGCCATCTCTCCATAGACATATTCTATAATGATTCTCTCCCTTCTTGTTTGCGTGGTCGTGTTCACTAGTCACGAAACAAAATAAAACAATCCCAAACTAAATGAAACGGGGATGTGCTGTCTTGTCCTTGTCCATTAAGCAAACATATTTGTCATTTTCTGTTGCATGTTTTAAGATGCAGTACCCAACTCTCACCTCTGGGGGTCACTACTGTCCTGCCCTGGAGGCCTGAGCTGCCTTTCCCCCTCGGCCAGCTCCACTTCCTCTTCACCTGCCACATGATCATCACCCTGTACTTTCCTTTCACTTCTGGTTGGTCAGCATCTTCAACCCTGCAATGAGACTTTTTCATTAAAACTGTCTTTATTTCGTTTTAGTTCCTTTCGTTATAGGGGGTCTTGATTTTGAGCCATGTGTTGGATTATGTTACCCACTGATATTGGAAATGAAATGAGAGAATATAATTTAAAAAACAGTTGATAATTAAAATACCTCTAAATTAGATTTTTTTTAAAATGATAAATGAGAGATTAAACACTTAAATTGCAATGTACTTGGGATATTATCTGCATGCTTTTGGTGATTATTACAAGACTTCTATCTTAAAACATGAAAGTACAACCAGGCTGCATCTCAGTAGTCTAAACCGGTTTCTTCTCCTTGTCTCCCCTTTCTCCATCTGCACTGACAGTTAAGAACTACACATGTTAAATAATACTCCCGAAAGCCATCCTTCATGTTAATTTGTTTGTGGCCTGTATCAGTAAAAATGAAGGCTAAGAGATAAGGAGAGAAAGCCACTTTAGACTATTGAAATGGACCCCAAATGTAATAAAATGGCCACTCACCTATGGCGTCCACCATGCAGGCTTCGCACGTGTATGCCTCCGCCTCCAAGGGGATGGCGTTCTGGAAGCAGTGTAAAAGAGATGACGCCCTCCTCGGCCTTCCACACCTGGAAGATGTACTGCACCCTGGAGCACAGTCTCTGTCGCAAAATGGTGGGAAAGACATGGACATACACTTGCTATTGTAATATATTTTATTTGCACATTCATAGTCATTGTCCTTTGCAATACAATTATACAACTTAATTTGTAAACTTAAGGCAATGAGTGTAAGGGCTGCAGTGGTTTATCATATAAACACACAAATCAAATCAAATCAAATTTATTTATATAGCCCTTCGTACATCAGCTGATATCTCAAAGTGCTGTACAGAAACCCAGCCTAAAACCCCAAACAGCAAGCAATGCAGGTGTAGAAGCACGGTGGCTAGGAAAAACTCCCTAGAAAGGCCAAAACCTAGGAAGAAACCTAGAGAGGAACCAGGCTATGTGGGGTGGCCAGTCCTCTTCTGGCTGTGCCGGGTGGAGATTATAACAGAACATGGCCAAGATGTTCAAATGTTCATAAATGACCAGCATGGTCGAATAATAATAAGGCAGAACAGTTGAAAACTGGAGCAGCAGCACAGTCAGGTGGAAGTTGAAACTGGAGCAGCAGCATGGCCAGGTGGACTGGGGACAGCAAGGAGTCATCATGTCAGGTAGTCCTGGGGCATGGTCCTAGGGCTCAGGTCAGTTGAAACTGGAACAGCAGCATGGCCAGGTGGACTGGGGACAGCAAGGAGTCATCATGTCAGGTAGTCCTGGAGCTCAGGTCCTAGGGCTCAGGTCCTCCGAGAGAGAGAAAGAAAGAGAGAAGGAGAGAATTAGAGAACGCACACTTAGATTCACACAGGACACCGAATAGGACAGGAGAAGTACTCCAGATATAACAAACTGACCCCAGCCCCCCGACACATAAACTACTGCAGCATAAATACTGGAGGCTGAGACAGGAGGGGTCAGGAGACACTGTGGCCCCATCCGAGGTCACCCCCAATATAAACACACAGACAGAAGAAATGATGTAAACATAAATAACAACAGTGTTGTCGCAGTGTGATTAGGTTATTTGTCTGTCAAATGAGTAAAGACAGTAAAAATATATATATTAATCCAACCTCAAATGTCTTATCCCCTATGCAGTGGCGATTTTAGCATGTAAATCTTGGTGGAGCAAAAAATATACAGTTGAAGTCGGAGGTTTACATACACCTTGGCCAATTACATTTAAACTTAGTTTTTCACAATTACTAACTTTAATCCTAGTAAAAATGCCCTGTTTTAGGTTAATTAGGATTACCACTTTATTTTAAGAATGTGAAATATCAGAATAATAGTAGAAAGAATGATTTATTTCAGCTTTCATTTATTTCATCACATTCCCAGTGGGTCAGAAATTTACATACACTCAATTAGTATTTGGTAGCATTGCCTTTAAATTGTTTAACTTGGGTCAAAGGTTTTGGGTAGCCATCCACAAGCTTCCCACAATAAGTTGGGTGAATTTTGGCCCATTCCTCGTGACAGAGCTGGTGTGACTGAGGCAGGTTTGTAAGGCCTCCTTGCTCGCACACGCTTTTTCGGCTTTGTGATGGCCACACCAAAACCTTGACTTTGTTGTCCTTAAACCATTTTGCCACAACTTTGGAATTATGCTTGGGGTCATTGTCCATTTGGAAGACCCATTTGTGACCAAGATTTAACTTTAACCGATGTCTTGAGATGTTGCTTCAATATATCCACATGATTGTCCTTCATGAAGCCATCTATTTTGTGAAGTGCACCAGTCCCTCCTGCAGCAAAGCACCCCCACAATATGATGCCCGTGCTTCACGGTTGGGATGGTGCTTGCAAGCCTCCCCCTTTTTCCTCCAAACATAACAATGGTCGTTATGGCCAAACTGTTCGTTTCATAAGACCAGAGGACATTTCTCAAAAAGTACGATCTTTTTGCATATATCCCCAAATCGCAGACATGCTTTTAGCCCCACTTCCTCTTCCCCTCAGTGTCTTAAATGCAAAACTGATACAGGCACCCTAACACATTGTTTATGGTCATGTACCAAAATACAAAGATACTGGTCTGGTGTTCTGCAAGAAATTGAAAAGATCCTAGGGGTTGATCTAGAATTGGACCCAGTTTCTTTACTGTTAGGTCTCCCTAGTAGGCATGTTACTTCTGTGGGTAAAAGGAGGCTTTACAACATCCTTACCTTCGCAGCGAGGAAAAACATCCTTTTACAGTGGATTAGTGATAAGGTTCCTTCTATTAAAGATTGGCATAAAATACTATTTTAATGGGTGCCTCTGGAATATCTGACATGTACATTGCATTCTAAAACAGACCAGTTCTACAAAGTATGGGAACCTTATCTAAATTACCTAGAACCTGAGGTATCAGCTATTATGCTGCAAGGATTCTCTTAGAATGGCGGGGATCTATGTATTTCAGAACTACACTGTACGGATGTGTGGAACCTAACCTCTTGGTTTAAACTGAGCTTTTTTGTTTAATTTCTGTTTGTAAGTTTGTTTAAAATGTATGTATTGAGAGACGCAATGATGGTGAGAGAAGCACCGAGCGGGAAGAGGAAAATGGTGTACGTATGTATGGGTGTGTGTTTGTGCGTGCGCGTATGTATGCGTATGTGTGTGTATATGCATGGGTATATGTATGTATGTGTATATATATGTGCATAGATATGTGTAAGTGGGTGCTGTTTTTCTTGTTTTTGTTCTGAGTGCTTTGTCTCTGTTGTTGTATCTCTTAATATGGGTGAAAATTGTGAAATTCCAATAAAAATACTGTTACAAAAAAAAAAAGTACGATCTTTGTCCCCATGTGCAGTTGCAAACCGTAATCTGGCTTTTTTTATGGCGGTTTGGAGCAGTGGCTTCTTCCTTGCTAAGCGGCCTTTTAGGTTATGTCGATATAGGACTCGGTTTACTGTGGATATAGATACTTTTGTACCTGTTTCTTCCAGCATCTTTGTAACGTCCTTTGGTGTTGTTCTGGGATTGATTTGCACTTTTCGCACCAAAGTATGTTCATCTCTAGGAGACAGAACGCGTCTCCTTCCTGAGTGGTATGACTGCTGCATGGTCCCATGGTGTTTATACTTGTGTACTATTGTTTATACAGATGAACGTGGTACTTTCAAGTGTTTGGAAATTGTTCCCAAGGATGAACCAGACTTGTGGAGGTCTCCAATTTTTTTCTGAGGTCTTGGCTGATTTATTTTGATTTTCCCATAATGTCAAGCAAAGAGGCACTGAGTTTGAAGGTAGACCTTGAAATACATCCACAGGTACACTTCCAGTTGAGTCAAATGAAGTTATCTACTGCCAATGACTGGAACGAACTGCAAAAATCTCTGAAGCTGGAGACTCTTACCTCCCTCACTAGCTTTAAGCCCCAGCTGTCAGAGCAGCTCACAGATCACTGCACCTGTATATAGCTCATCTATAAATAGCCCATCCAATCTACCTCATCCCCATACTGATTTTATTTATTTATTTATCTCTCTCCTTTGCACCCCAGTATCTCAACTTGCACATTCATCCTCTGCACATCCTACCATTCCAGTGTTTAATTGCCAAAATTATAGTTTGTTTACAAGAAATTTGTGGAGTGGTTGAAAAACAAATTTTAATGACTCCAACCTAAGTGTATGTAAAACTTCAACTGTATGCTGATGATTCAACCATATACGCATCAGCAATCACAGCTAATGAAGTCACTGAAACCCTTAACAAATAGTTACAGTCTGTTTTGGAATGGGTGGCCAGTAATAAACTGGTCCTGAACATCCCTAAAACTAAGAGTATTGTATATTGTTGGGGAAAAATCAGAACTAGTTGGTAACATAGGTAAGATGTTTAATATTCATCATATGTTTGTAAGTTACTTCTCATCAGAATGTGTTTGTATAATACTGTGGCGGGGTTTGCAGTCATCTGGTCTCTGTCAAGACTAAGTTGCTTGGGCCGGGGAGAGGTCAAGTGTGTATCTCTTGGTTCCACAATGTCTGTGTGCCAGTAAATGTGTCTCTGTGATCTTGTCAAGATAGGGTGGATTTGATATATGCCTGTTGATATGGAGGATTGGTTTATGGTTCTGAGTTTGAGAAAAGAACATAGTTTAGGAGACAAAGCTGAATGATAAATTATGCCAATGCTGTCTGGCTATGTGTGTCTTTTGCTATAAAGGATCTCAGTTGCAATGTGTAAGGGACTCTCAGAGTATTCATTGATAGACACTGAATTTATCTGAGAGTCACAGGGTTGTGATAGAGCTCATATAATTAAAGATGGACATTGTGATAACTAACTCTGACTTGTGTGTGGTTTGCTCTCATGATTTGGTAAATAGAGGAAATTTCCACGACAATATGGTTGGCTTCAGCTGAATTTGGCAATGAATGGTGTGGCTGTTGTACATGTTGAGGAGACTAAATTAGTTGGCGTTTCCTTAGATTGTAAACTGTCTTGAACAAAACATATAGATTCATTTGTGTGGACCCCAGAAAGAGTAGCTGCCGCTTTTACAACAGCTAATGGGGATCCAAATAAAATACAAAAAAGCATGGCTGTCGGTGATCAGGCCTACCACTGTTGTCATCATCAAACTTAATGATGGTGTTGGAGTCATGTTTGGTCACACAGTCGTGGGTGAACAGGGAGTACAGGAGGGACCTAAGCATGCACCGCTGAAAAATGGTCAAAGACTCCAGGCAAAGACTCCCTAGACATAGACTGTTCTCTCAGCTACCGCACGGCAAGTGGTACCGAGCGCCAAAAGGCTTCTAAACAGCTTCTACCCCCAAGCCATAAGACTCCTGAATATCTAATCAAATCGCTACCCAGACTATTTGCGACACCGGTACCCCCTGTATATAGCCCCGCTATTGTTATTTTACTGCTGCTCTTTAATTATTTGTTATTTAAATCTCTTTCTTTTTTAGGTATGTTCTTAAAACTGCATTGTTGGTTAATGGCTTGTTTGTAAACTACCACGTCATCTGGAACAGCTGGTGCTCTCATGCATGCTTTAGTGCTCCTTGCCTCGAAGCGAGCATAATTCACTTACGATGCCGAACCGCAGTCAGATCAAGACCGTAGTGAAGACGACCAGCACGCAGATGAGCTTTCCCGAGACAGTTTCTGACAGTTTGTGCAGAAATTCGTCAATCGTGTAAACCCACAGTTTCATCCGCTTTCTGAGTGACTCATTACACCAAAAATGATGCAGAAAAGCTAATCCATGCTTTTGTCACTTCTAAAATAGACTGCAATGTTCTACTCTCTGGCTACCTGGATAAAGCACTACATTTTA
The DNA here is from genome assembly GCF_018296145.1 of Oncorhynchus tshawytscha. NCBI lineage: Eukaryota > Metazoa > Chordata > Actinopteri > Salmoniformes > Salmonidae > Oncorhynchus > Oncorhynchus tshawytscha. Next base: position 41,678,917 of record NC_056433.1, on the reverse strand, counting down.
GTGCCTAAAACGGCTGCTAAAATCTTGACTAGAACTCCAGTGCTACACTGGCTTCCTGTTAAGGTTTTACTGCTAACCTACACAGGTAGGAGCAAGCCCATGTAATGCTATCTCTACGATTTGGTCCTGCCGTACCTACCTACACGTACGCTACGGTCACAAGACGCAGGCCTCCATGGTGTGCCTAGAATTTCTAAGCAAACAGCTGGAGGCAGGACTTTCACCTATAGAGCACCATGTTTATGGAATTGTCTGCCTATCCATGTGAGAGACGCAGACTCGGTCTCGATGAAGAGTCATTTACTCCTGAGGTACTAACCTGTCACCCCCTAGAACCACTGTGATTAGTATTTGACCCTGCTGGTCATCTATGAACATTTGAACATCTTGAAGAACAATCTGGCTTTAATGGCCATGTACTCTTTTAATCTCCACCCGGCACAGCCAGAAGAGGAACTGCCACCCCTCAGAGCCAGGTTCCCCTGTAGGTTTATTCCTAGGTTCCGGCCTTTCTAGTGAGATTTTCCTAGCCACCGTGCTTCTACATCTGTATTGCTTGCTGTTTGGGATTTTAGGCTGGATTTCTTTATAGCACTTTGTGACATCTGCTGATGGTTGATTGATTGATTGGACTGCAGTTGTGAGGCCGGTTGGAGGTATTACCAAATTCTCTAAAATTATGGTGGAGGCGGCTTAGGGTAGAGAAATTAACATTCAATTCTCTGGCAACAGCTCTGGTGGACATTCCTGCAGTCAGCATGCCAAATCCACGCTCCGTCAAAACTTGAGACATCTGTAGGATTGAGTTGTGTGACAAAACTGCACATTTTAGAATGGCCTTTCACATTTCAGTGCAATGTAATGTGTAATGATAATGCTGTTTAATCAGCATCTTGATATGCCACACCTGTCAGGTGGATGGATTGTCTTGGCAAAAGAGAAATGCTCACTAAAAGGGATGTTATTTTGTTATGTTATTATGATGTTATTATGCATTTTGTGCATATGGAACTTTTCTGCGATCATTTATTTCAGCTCATGAAACACTTTACATGTTGCATTTATATTTTGTTCAGTATAAGTTAGGAGTGATGAACCCTTAACTGAAAAAACTGGCTTCTGGCTAACAGTTGTGGTAAGTCTTTGGCCAATTTACCTCAAATTTGCGGAAAGCTCATATTTTCACATGCAAATTAGTTTTGTTGCAAACTGTTGTGGTAAATATGCGGCAACTTGTGAAGTTCTGGCCAACAATTGTGGGAAATTTGTAGCGAACATTCTGTTTGGTTCAAATGCAGAATGAATATGCAAATGATATCAGGTTTTGGTTCCTGTGTGTTAAACAACATTCAGATGTATCGACATAAACCAAATCACATAACTTTAAATGAACTTACTTCATAAAGAAAAAAACTAAACATACTAAAAAGTAGTAAATATACTAAACAACATGTATTCAAAGTCTTTAAGAGAAAAATCACTCCAATGCAACTTGAAATCATCAACATGGTTATTATAAATAGCAAAGATTGCATATATCCCAAATAAATAAAAACGTATTTTAATGTAGCTGCAACATTTACATGAGAGAAATGTGAACACTATTGGGATGTTGACCTTCGGATGTTTAAAGGGATAACTACATAATTATTTACATGAGATAAGTGATAACTGAGGAATGTATTTACCAATGGAAGTTTAAAAGTTCATTAACAAAATTGTAATAATTAACAACAATAACTAAATTCAACCCAGTTCAGAACCATTGCCTTTTTGAGTGAACTTTGGAAGTTGGAAGTCCTTCGTCCAAAGCTTGTTGAATGTATGCATGCACTGGAAACAATCAGAAAACAAAAAAAAGGTAGAAATTGAGTTTTGCTTAATATGGCAATTGGCATTATTTTTCCAAAATAAATTGTTACTACCAAAAAATCCTGGGTTAAAAATAACCCAATTTGGGTAATTTCGACAACCCAGCGCTGGATCAATATTGGACAAACTCAACATTGGGTTATTCAACCCAGTGGGTTTGGGTTTTGCTTCTTACCCAGTGCATTGGGTGAGCCCTTTACCCAACTGCTGGGCAAATTAGACTATATTGCTGGGTTCAGACATGAAACCATCACATTGGGTTGGGAGATTCATTTTTTTGTAATCCTAATATTTTTGCCTTCTCTACCATCCCTTCCTTTTCCTACTGTACACACAAAATCAAGACACAATGTTGAATTACAAATGATGAATTATTATTGCTGTAACGGTTTTCTTCCGTTGAAGGAGAGGAGGACCAAAATGCAGTGTTGTTAGTGGTCAACATGTTTAATATAGACGATGAGCGAGAACACTTACAAAATAACAAATGTGAAAACCGAAAACCGTCCTATCTGGTGCATAGACACAAAGACAGAAGACAAACACCCACCAAGTACCCACAGAATATGGCTGCCTAAATATGGTTCCCAATCAGAGACAATGATAGAAAGCTGCCACTAATTGAGAACCAATCTAGGCAACCATAGACCTGCAAACTACCTAGAAAGGAAACAGCCCTATAAACATACAAAAAACCCTAGACCAGACAAAACCCATAAATCCACCATGTCACACCCTGACCTAACCAAAATAATAAAGAAAACAAAGATAACTAAGGCCAGGGCGTGACAATTCCCTTCATTTCAGAACATGGCGCCGACAGACATGGAAGCTCTGCTTCTAGCGCCTAAACAATTTTGCAGTATTTTGTTTTTGTGTGTGTTATTTTGTTACATTTACTAGCCCAGAACATTTTTTGTTTTGTTACATACAGCCGTAAATAAGTTTTGGGTATCAGAGAGGCGGTAACGCATCAGAAATACGACTTTCCTTAATCGGATCCTTTGTTCGTACCCCGCAAGGCAATTTAATTTATCCCAGAGGCTGCTCCAAGACGAATCCAGCAGAGAAGAGGTATTCAGAGTGGACTTCTCTGACTCAGGAGGCGTGCACACCATCCACCACTTCTGAGTATATTACTGCTAACGTTCAGTCCCTGGACAATAATGTGGACCAGTTCAGTGTGAGGATCTAGTTCCAGAAAGACATCAGGGAATGTAACACACTCTGTTTCACGGAATCATGGCTCTCTCCGGATATACTGCCCCCGTCCATGCAGACAGGAATAAAGAACTCTTCTGGAAGAAGAAAGGTGGTGGTGTATGTTTCATGATTATCTTACTCATGGTGTGATTGTGATAATGTACAGGAACTCAAGTACTTTTGTTCACTCGACCTAGAATACCTCACAATCAAATGCCGACCGTATTACCTCCAACAGAATTCTCTACGGTTTTAGTCACAGCCATGTATATTCCCCCTCAAGCCGATACCACAACGGCCCTCAAGGAACTACAGTGGACTTTGTGAAAACTGGAAACCATATATCCAGAAGCCGCATTTATTGTAGCTTGGGACTTAAAATTTGAGGAAAACGCTACCGAAGTTCTATCAACACATTGCCTGTAAATGCTCGCACATCAAAAAACTCAAACATTGTTTCTCTCTCTTCCTACAAGGGCTACAAGGCCCTCCCCCGCCCTCCCTTTGGCAAATCAGATCACGACTCCATTCTGCTCCTCTCTTCCTATCGGCAGAAACTCTAAGAAGAAGTACCCGTGCTAAGGTCTATTCAACACTGGTCTGGCCAATCGGAATCTATGCTTCAATATTGGTTTGATCATGCAGACTGTGACATGTTCCGGGTTGCCTCTAAGAATAACATTGATGTATACTCGGACATGGTGCCTGAGTTCATCGGGAAGTGTATAGGGGATGTTGTTCCCACTGTGACTATTATAACCTACCCAAACCAAAAACTGTGGATAGATGGTAGCATTAGCGCAAAATTGACAGCGCGAACCACTGCATTTGTGGCGGCAGGTAGCCTAGTGGTTAGAGCATTGGACTAGTAACCAAAAGGTTGCTTGATCAATCCCCAAGCTGACAAGGTAAAAATCTGTCATTCTGCCCCTGAACAAGGCAGTTAACCCACTATTCCTAGGCTGTCATTGTAAATAATAGTTTGTTCTTAACTAACTTGCCTAGTTAAATAAAGGTTTTAAAAAAAGAGCACGCACGACATATTAAATCTCTTCCTATCCCAGTCCGCTGTCCCCACTTGGTTCAAGATCAAATCAAATCAAACTTTATTTGTCACATGCGCCAAATACAACAGGTGACCTTACCGTGAAATGCTTACTTTCAAGCCCTAAACCAACAATTCAGTTTTAAGAAAATAGAGTTAAGAAAATATTTACTAAATAAACTAAAGTAAAAAATTAAATAAAAATAACGAGACTATATACAGGGGGTACCGAGTAAATGTACAGGTTAGTCAAAGTAATTTGTACATTTAGGTAGGGGTAAAGTTACTATGCATAGATAATAAACAGTGAGTAGCAGCAGTGTAAAAACAAAGGGGGCTGTCAATGCAAATAGTCTGGATGGCCATTTGATTAATTGTTCAGCAGTCTTGAGGCTTGGGGGTAGAAGCTGTTAAGGATACTTTTAGACCTAGACTTGGAGCTCTGGTACTGCTTACCATGCGGTAGCACATAGAACAGTTTATGACTTGGGTGTCTAGAGTCTTTGAAAAGATTTGGGGTCTTCCTCGGACACAGCCTAGTATATAGGTCCTGGATGGCAGGAAGCTTGGCCCCAGTGATGTACAGGGCCATACGCTCTCTCCTATGTAACATCTTATGGTAGGATGCCGAGCAATTGCCATACCAGGCGGTCATGCAACCGGTCAGGATGCTCTCGATGGTGCAGCTGTAGAACCTTTTGAGGATCTGGTGACCCATACCAAATCTTTTCAGTTTCCTGAGGGGGAAAAGGCATTGTCATGCCTTCTCCATGACTTTCTTGATGCGTTTTGACCATAATAGCTTGTTGTTGATGTGGACAACAAGAAACTTGAAACACTCGACCCGCTCCACTACAGCCCTGTCAATGTGAATGGGGGCGTGTTTGCCCCTCCTTTTCCTCTTGAAAGGTTGTTGTCCTGACACCACAATTATAATTTGGAAAGACAAGGCTTCTAGTGACAGAGCTATGCCCTAAAAAACGTGAGGCGAGACACTAGATTGTAGCTTGGGCTAACCTTGCAACAATCTCATTCTTAGCAAGTTTGGTGTGAAACTGTTATAGCGTGTTCTCTTTCTCTTCCCTGTGAAATATTATTAACATGCTGTAAGTCAGTATTGGTTGAAGGTTGTTTTCTTTTAACACGTTTAGAGTAAGGGTCTCTAAACGCTTAACCTGTTTACATTAAGTGGAACACTGAGCTGATGAGCCAGCGCCAACCTTTTGAAGGTCTTAGCAGAATTTTTAATGAAACAACAGGGTATTATATTTTGACTAGGTGGATGTCCCAGGGACAGTTAGGTCAATGAAACCCAAGTGTGGAAAGAAATATGGATTTATTCACCTCTGAATCTACAGATCCGTTGTGTATTTTTGATACTCACTCCCATTAATAAAGTTTAACCTTTATTATGATTATAGTATTGCCATACTAAGTGGGTTGTACAATCCAGAATGAAGGGTTTGAAATGTTGAAGTGTCTGTTTTTTTTGTGTTGATTTCCCTTACTTTAATAGAGTAAAGAATATTTTGATATAGAAGCTAAAATCTAAATACTTACATTAAAATGTAATGATTATTATCACTCAGGGATAAGAGGATGGTAGACGACACTACAGTGGCAGGCTTGATTACCAACAACAACGAGACGGCCTACAGGGAGGAGGTGAGGGCCCTCGGGGTGTGTGTCATGAAAATAACTTCACACAATGTCAACAAAACAAAGGAGATGATCGTGGACTTCAGGAAACAGCAGAGGGAGCATCCCCCTATCCACATCGACAGGGACAGTAGTGGAGAAGATGTAAAGTTTTAAGTTCCTCAGCGTACACATCACAGACAAACTGAAATGGTCCACCTACACAAGACAGCATGGTAAAGAAGGTGCAGCAGCGCTTCTTCAACCTCAGGAGGCTGAAGAAATTTGACTTGTCACCAAAAACACTCACAAACTTTTACAGATGCACAATCGAGAGCGTCCTGTCGGGCTGTATCACCGCCTGGTACGGCAACTGCTCCACCCACAACCGCAAGGCTCTCCAGAGGGTAGTGAGGTCTGCACAACGCATCAACGGGGGCAAACTACCTGCCCTCCTGGACACAAACACCACCCGATGTCACAGGAAGGCCATAAAGATCATCAATGACAACAACCACCCGAGGCACTGCCTGTTCACCCCACTATCATCCAGAAGGTGAGGTCAGTACAGGTCCATCAAGGCGGGGACCAAGAGTCTGAAAAACAGCTTCTATCTCAAGGCCATCAGACTGTTGAACAGCCATCACTAACATTGATTGAGTGGTTGTTGCCAACATCTCTAGTCACTTTAATAATTAAAAATTGATGCAATAAATGTATCACTAGCCACTTTAAACAATATATTTATGTACATATTCTTATTCATTCCTTTACACTTGTGTGTATCAGGTAGTTGTTGTGAAATTGTTAGATTTCTTGTTAGATATTACTGCATGGTCGGAACTAGAAGCACAAGCATTTCGCTACATTCGCATTAACATCTGCTAACCATGTGTATGTGACAAATAAAATTTGATTTGATTTGCTTGACTTGCCTTAGAACCTGGGTGGTTAGCTACCTGCAGATTCATGCAGGGTAGTAACAGCATGAGTTGATTGTGGTCCATTGTTTAGCTATCTAGCTACACGTCATGTCAAAATTAGAGTGGAGTATTTTGTTAAAGTATTTTCATTTCAAGTTGAAGTGTACTGTTAGCAAGCTAGCTAACGTTGGATGGCTGGTTCGCTAACTAACGTTACGTCATGTGTTGGGATTCATTGTTTAGCTATCTAGCTATGTTTCTTAATAAAAGACACTCGACTTAAGTGTGCCAGAGCGTAGAATAACTGATGCATTTTTGAACGCTCAGCACCCATTGAATATGTCCGGTGTCAGTGAACGCCGGCAACGAAACAAAATTCAATTGTTGCCAGCAGCACAGTTAGTCAACAACGCTCTGGATAACATGAAAAAGTCTAACCAGCTCTGCTAGGGTGAGTAAAAGGGTCAGAGAGGGGTGTTCTCTCATTATGTGTCTGGAAGTAGCTAGCCAATGTTAGCCAGTTAGCTTGGGTGCTTGACAACCATACTTATTGGCCAGAGCGTCCAGTGTGAGCTCTGAACCCAAAATGCTCTGAATTTACAAATGGACAATCTGACAGCATAGTTGCAGTCACCAAAGCTCTGGATAACATAACAGCCTAACCAGCTCTACTAGGGCGAGTGATGTTCAATGACCTGTTCTCTCTCTTTCTCTTAGATCAAATCAAATCAAATGTATTTGTCACATACGAATGGTTAGCAGATGTTAATGCGAGGGTAGCGAAATACTTGTGCTTCTAGTTCCGACAATGCAGTAATAACCAACGAGTAATCTAACCTAACAATTCCAAAACTACTACCTTATATACACAAGTGTAAAAGGATAAAGAATATGTACATAAAGATATCTGGAAGTAGCTGGTAAGTTGGTACAGAACGCACAAATCAACCCTTAAAGAGATGGGTGGGGCTAAGGCTTAAAAGAGGGTGTGAACAATGTTGAATGGGTGTATACAAAGAAGGGCTCTCCAATAGTAGTACCAAAACATTGAAAGACGGTTTTCTCAAAAGTGAGTTTACAAGTTTCAACTTTCAAAGCAGAATTACTTTCCCATTGTTTCCTTAAATTCAGTATATGATGTACCATTTTGTAGCTCTCAGTCTCTACTTTTATCCAGTGCAAAAAACAGAAATTCAAATGTTGCTACATGAAACCAAGTCCAGGTGGTGAGTCACAAATATTGAACATGCAAAAGTGACACACTGCAACACACTGCATTATTCTGAAATGGCACAGCAACAATATGGTGAAAGGCACCACAAATCTAATTCCACTGTACACTGTGAATTATTCTAACATGCCACTGCAACAAGAGAATTATTCTAAGGGAAGGCGCTGTAATCTCGCTCTGGTGCTGCAAACAAGATGGAACCCACCCTTGGCCCTGCTCTACTCTGCCAACCCCTCAAATGGCCTCTACTGCTATGGGACAAATAGGGAGGAGGAAAGACAGACAAGACAACATGGAAATGGTGAGGATGGGTTCTCGAATTTCTAGTGCCTGATAAGAACCATATCCCCACAAAATAAAATAAACATCTCCCTGTCCTGGAACGCGCCCGGTCTGAGACTGCTTGGAGACATCACTAATGGCCCCCGCCTTCGGTGTTAAACGAGAACGAGACAGACGGCAGGGAAACCTGACGTCAATAGAGGCTTTCAGTTGAGTGGCAAAATGGCCCAGAGAGAGAAGGGTAGGGGAACATAGGAAGAATCATGTATCTTCCTAGATTTGCTTTGTACCAATTACTCTCTCAGTTTTCTGCTCTAAGATCACCACTCTGCTCCACAGCCCCAGTTTGTCGCCAGCGCAGCCACCCACTTCCTCACTCATCCCACAGACACTGGTTCAGTGCGATCACAGCAAACACCCAAATAGACAATACATGGAAACTTGCATAGGAGTCCAATCTCCGCTCAACTTCCAGCCTCTAACACTTTTTCTTCTTTGGGATTTGGTTGGCGGATCACATCCAACTTTTAGGTGTATACATCGCCACCTACTGTAATGGTGTGTGAGGCAATTCACGGCCTACCTACATTATATTCCTTGATACAATAATACAAACTTAGGGAAAAGGAAAATTGCCATAACCCCTATTAGCCCTCTATAAAGTAAAAACACCACCCATTCCACTACTTAACCCTGTCTAGTCCTATTCCAGACCAACGGTGTGAGAGGACATTACACTACCACTCAACACTCCCTGCAGCTGTTCTGCAGTAAATTCGGGCAATCCAATGTACTTCTCTGCTGCTGCCACCACAACCCCTATTTTCTGTGACTTTCGATCCATTTCTGCAGTACAATTAACAACCATGGCTATAAATGCTAAAAATCCACTTTAGTGAAGCACATATTCTTCCCATCACTCTCTCTTGATCTCTGCCTACTCACAGGAATCCTCTCAAGATCCCTTACCCTGTACCCATCGTCCTCTACCACTCTCTTCACTGCTTCGGCATACTACACTTTCTGTACTACTCTAACCCTGGCAAACTCAACCTGCCTTTCGCTCACCGGACACCTCCAATCTCCAGCCCCATGATCACCCCCATAACTAACTTTCTCCACCAATACCACACACTCCTTCGCCCTCCTGCACACTTCTCACATCTATGAATCTCCCTCCTGCATACTGCTGCAATATGCACATAACCTTGACACCTAAAACACCATAATATGTTCATTACATAAGCTCTCACAGGATAACTGACACTTTCTAACTTGACCTTGCCTGGTAATGACTCTGCATCAAAACTCAGTATGACAGATATTGTATTATCCATTTCTCCACCGTATCTAGGTCTCACCAAACAGCAGGTGTCACAGACACCAGGAATATTCACTTTCAAATGCTCCTCAACACTTAATGCCACCCCAGCTGTTTCTCCTTTCAACAGCGCACTGCTCCAGAGAGCAAACCATGTCACAATTCTTGTCCCTTATCTTGTCATCTGGAGCGCCTGCTCCCTCTGGATGGAGGAAATACAAAAAATGATCACGAGTCCACTCAACAGTCCTCAACCTTTCCTCCATCCAACCTGACACCACATATGGATCAACCAAAAAGAAAGGATCTATTCTCTCTACAAATCCCACTCCCACTGGGCCAAAATCACCCTTCTAATCTTTGGGACGAGGCCCAAACTCGGCGGTCCTCGTTGCAAGTACTACATCTCTAAACTATTGGAGTATATATCCCTGTTTTTGCACTTGATGCCCACCTCCTTCACCTCACTACATCCTCTACACTCCACTTATTCTCAGCAGTCATCACTGCACCTCATCCTCACTCTCGTCATGTTCCATTTCCTCCTCAAGCTCTTCCAAAAGTTCTGTACGATCCTTCATTCCATATTTACTCAAAACCTATTCCATATCTTTCTTTTTTTTCTCATCCATCATCTTCTCCTTCACCATTTTTTTGGAAGGACTCTGTAAACCCCCACCTCATGTTTATTCATAATATGTTCCACCCAACCCTGAAACTAAACGTATGCTAAAGAATTTGAATGTCATCTCATAGGAAGACAACCTTGATGAGGATTTGCACAAACTGGGCAGTTCAGATTTGGCACTTTGACTTATTGACTTAAATTCGTTGTGCAACATCATGGGTAAACTCTGGCAATTGTCTTTCAGCTTGAAATAGTGGATTTCTACTGGTGTGGGCATTTAAAGATAATGTTTTCTGGTTTGGACAGGGCGTTTGGTATGGATTAACTTTGAATGACTAGTTAGAAACACAGAAGGAAAGAAGTTGAAGAAATTGGCCAAATTTATCAGCCATGGCAGAGTAAATGAAAGATGCCTGCAACGTGAGAATAACTGACCCATGTATGCTGAGTTGAATTCAAGGAGGAAGGAGAGGAAAGAAACCCATGGAGGTTTTATTTTTGTAAATATTCAAAACAAGATTTTGAAATATATAAAAAATACATTAACAAGATTTGCATAAAATATACATTCATTGTCAAAATCTGTCACGGTCGTCATATGGAGGAAACCAAGGCGCAGCGTGGTAAACGTACATACCTATTTAATGAAAGAATGAACACTGAACAAACTAGACAAAACAACAAAACGAACCGTGAAACTAATATGACTAGTGCAGAACTAAAGGCAACTAAAACATAGAAGAACAACCCACCATAAAAGGACCAAGCAGCGTGAAAAGGAGGAGCAGCGTTTGATGGAGCAGACAGCATGGACATGGGACGAAATACTGAAATACTGGATGGTAAAGGATCCTGGACGTGGGAGGAAATACTGGCAGGAGAGGATTGCCTACCGTGGAGGCAGGTGGAGCTAGCAGAGAAGCCCGAGAGGCAGCCCCAATAAAAAAAAATTGGGGGGAACACGAGGAGATTGCATGAGTCAGGTCGGAGACCTGAGCCACCTCCTCGTGCTTACTGTGGGGACCGTGTTATTGGTCAGGTGTTATATGGTGGAATGCACGGTGTCTCCAGTATGCTATTCTAGCCCGGTGCGCTCTATTCCAGCTCCTTACATTGGCCAGGCTAGAATGGGCGCCAGCCAGGGAAGGAGGGTGCCGGCTCAGCGCTCCTGGTCTCAAGTATATCTCTTTGGACCAGGATATCCTGCGTGGGCTCTGCGTACTGTGTCTCCTGCTCCCTGCACTCGCCCTGAGGTGTGTGGCACCAGCAGTACCGACACCACGCACCAGGCTTCCAGTGCGCCTCCAGAGTCCAGTACGTCCTGTTCCTCCTCCCCGCACTCGCCCCGAGGTGCGTGTCACCAGCCCGGTACCACCAGTACCGGCACCACGCATCAGGCCTCCAGTGCGCCTTCAGGGTCCAGTACGCCCTGTTCCTCCTTCCCGCACTCGCCCTGAGGTGCGTGTCACCAGCATAAATGATTACCGACCCGTAGCACTCAAGTCTGTAGCCACAAAGTGCTTTAAAGGCTGGTCATGGCTCACATCAACACAATGATTACAGAAACTCTTGACCCACTCCAATTTGCATACCGCCCCAACAGATCCACAGATGATGCAATCCCTATTGCACTCAACATTGCCCTTTCCCACCTGGACAAAAGGAACACATTTGTGAGAATGCTATTCATTGACTACATCTCAGTGTTCAACACCACAGTGCCCTCAAAGCTCATCACTAAGCTAAAGACCCTGGCACTAAACACCTCCCTCTGCAACTGGATCCTGGACTTCCTGATGGGCCGCCCCCAGGTGGTAAGGTTAGGTAACAACACATCTGCCACGCTGATCCTCAACACGGGGGCCCTCGGGTACGTGCTCAGTCCCCTCCTGTACTCCCTGTTCACCCATGACTGCATGGCCTGGCACGACTCCAACATCATCATTAAGTTTGCCGACGACACAACAGTGGTAGGCCTGATAACCGACAACGATGAGAGCCTAAAGAGAGGAGATCAGAGACCTGGCCATGTGGTGCCAGGATATCAACCTCTCCCTCAACATGATCGAGACAAAGGAGATGATTGTGGACTACAGGAAAAGGAGGACCGAGCATGCCCCCATTCTCAAACGAACAAAGAAATCTCAGGGGACTCCCATTTCCTCCTACATACCTCAATTGCGATAGCGCTTAGAGCATTTATACCAAAATGTAGTTAAATGATGAGCCGGCGCCCTTGATGCGGTGACAGGTTGAGAGCTTCAAGTTTTTTGGTGTCCACATCACCAACAAATTATCATGGTCCAAACACACCAAGAAAGTCGTGAAGAGGGCACGACAAAGCCTATTCCCCCTCAGGAGACTGAAAATATTTGACAGGAATATTTGACAGGAATAGTTTCCCCGTGTTAAAATGAGAGGGTCGATCTTAAAATGAGGGACAGACGAATCAGTAATCACATGAAATAAATAACAATCTTTAAGAAATGACTTTGTCAAAGGAACAAAATAACTAGGGCTTTTCAATGGTGGTGAAACTTGGAAAATGTTATTAAGTGGGTCACAATCTTTCAATTAGTGACACACGGTTGACTGAATGCATTGTCAAAATGCATAGCTCTTGCACTTTAGCAAGCCTTTATTCATATATAAAAAACTGATTTATTGAATTCTCTGTGTGGTCTATTTTAAAGGGCACAACAGGCTTCTAAAATTCAATATTGGTACACAATTTCTGCTTAAACTATCAAAGAGATGCAAAAGGCACTCTTTTCGTAGAACGGCCCAGCTATTCCATTGACAAACACAGAGAAGTACGCTGTCCATAGCCTACGGTATAACCCCACCACCATAGACAGGTGAACACCATTCACAGACACTAAGATAACAGAGAGCCAGTTAAGATTTATGAAATCATATTTAGGCTGGGATTCAAACAAACTCAGATTAATGTGCGCTGCAATTTACTTTTAAAGGTGATTTCTGCTTGAGTCTACATGTGCAGTGTATATTTGTATTTGTTTTATATTTAACTAGGCAAGTCAGTTAACAACAAATTCTTATTTACAATGACGGGCTACCCCAGACAACGCTGGGCCAATTGTGTGCCACCCTATGGGACTCCCAATCACAGCCGGTTGTGGTACAGCCTAGAATCAAACCAGGGTCTGTAGTGATGCCTCTAGCACTGAGATGCAGTGTCTCAGACCACTGCTTGACTCGGGAGCCCCTGAGTGTAACCAACTCAATCCCCATAAACGTCTGGGAAATTGCATTTACAAGTCTTGAGCTGTGTGCATGTCTATGTTATCTATGTTGGAATGAATCCCGGCCTGAGTTTGGAAATCAAAATTATGAACAAGTTCACTTGAGGGTCTCCCTCCTTTTACTAGCCCCACCCTTTCTTGTCAGATGATCGGTTTACTCCCAAAGACACAGTAGATAATGAGTTAAGAACATTGCACTTTAAATAACATTGTAATCTTACCATCCATAAACTATCGGCAGAGAGAGAGTGGCAGAGGGTGTGGATGCAAAGCAATATGAGATCATTTTATGATGTAAACATTGCTTCTTTATTTCAAGGCAATTGTGCATTGTGTGTGGTGTGGCTGTGTATGGGTAGTGTGTGTGTGTTTTTGTGCATTTTTATTTTTGCTTGTCTACTATACAATTAGCGTGTACAGTATGTGCTGCAGTTCACCATACCTTGTGCTATGGCGCAACGTAGCACGGAGAACACTTCATTTACCGAAGGTAGTGTTGCATTCGTAGACCACTGCGTTGGCTGAGGCCCACTGTCTTAGCGTTAGCCTTCACTCCGCAGTGGTACTCTGTAGCCGTGCTAGCGCTGTCTTTTATTTGCTCATCAACACTATGTCTATATGGCACAAAACAAACACAAACACTCTCAAATGTGGGCGTAGGTGTAGGATCTTAATTTGATCATCCTTTTGTTGCAGAAAATGTTTTTTCCCTAACAAAAAATGGATCAACCCCTACAAAAATGTCCATTAATTATAATCCACACAATAATTGACATTTCCCATTGTTACAGGATAGAACATTTCCTAATTAAGGTCCCACATCTGTACTGTAATGACCTTTCCCCAAAACCTAGGAACCTCGCTAAGAAGGGAATCATTGACTCCCTCACTATTTTGTTTCCCATTCATTTCACCTTATCTGATGAATGTGAGAGAACCTGGAACGGACACCAAAGACACTGGAAATTCTTATCCAGATGTCGAGAATTCAACTGAGTAGGAAAACATTTTGGGATTATGTTTGGCTACAAGTCCGAACCTTAACCTCTATCTGACCATAAACCCAATTCCAGTATTTCCAGTATTTTACCACAATGGTTAGATTTTCATTTGAAATGTCAACTGCAATTTAAGCTGTGTAGGAACATTCTCCCACAACAATACCAAGAGGATTGTACTGAGCTGGAGAAGGGTAGAATGGGACAAGATACGACATGTCAAGAGAACAAAGCATGCAGAACACACACACCCATCTCCCACCCACCACATTTGACATTTTAGTAATATAGCAGACGCTCTTATCCAGACCGACGTATAGTTAGTGTATTCATCTTAAGTGGGATAACCACATAATCAGACGTAATAAGCCAAGCTTTTAAAAAAACAAACATATTTAAACATTTTTATAAATGGTACAATCTGAAGAGACGAAGAAGTGAATTGCTATTTATCTAATCATTTAGGCATTTCTGAAAACCTCATATACACCATGCATGCACGCACGCACACACACCTTTCATTAGCCTATTTGAATTATCTAATTAAAACATTGTTGTCCACGTTCATTTTCCACAGCCAACATTAAGCAAGAGCAAAATCAGACAACCACATAATACAATAGTTTACCTATTCAATTGCTCAGTCTTTTGCATTCTGTGAGAAAATAATATTCCTCTTGAGGCACTATCAAATTGCGTATGCCGTGCATGGAGAGAAATACACACGCCCAGTTATTGTAGCCTACAACACACCTTTGAAAGCAGTTTCGATGACCACTGTTAAAAGAGGAGGGTCATTGAGCTTTCTAGTGTTACTAGGCTACACTTATTTCTCAAATCCAAGAAAGTAAAAATGTACCATTTTAGAACTAGAGTTTTTAGCAGGGGCATGACAGTGGCAAAGCCAATGGCATTGAATGCATAGGGAAGACCGGGGTTAAATGTAACACGGGTCAGGTACAACAGGTAGGCCTACATTATTCACAATGCATGATCCTTGATTGGCTGAGTGCCAGTAGAACGTTCTATTTTGAGAACATTTAAGTCATCAATATGTTGCTATAACTAGCAATAAGATGTTTAGAACTTAGAGATTGTGATCTAGCACATGATTAGCCCAGTGGGGTTATAGCCACTATGCTGCATCAGGTGGACTACATAAGGTGATAATAAATATTGCTAAATAGCACACCTGCCTGATAATATAGACCAATACATTATATTAGACTCATATCTGGAGGGGGAAAATATATTTTAGACTTCAGCAACAATTTATTTTCATACATTTTGCAGTAGGATATCATTTTACACTGAACAAAAATATAAACACATGTGACGTGTTGGTCCTTTCATGAGCTGGAATAAAAGATCACAGATATGTTCCATTCTCACAAAAAGCTTACTTCTCTTAAAATGTTGTGCACAAATTTGTTTACATCCCTATGCGTGAGCATTTCTCCTTTGCCAAGATAATCCATCCACCTGACAGGTGTGGCATAACAAGAAGCTGATTAAATAGCATGATCGTTGGGTCTAAGGCACTGCATCTCCCACCTGCGCGCATAATTGGCCCAGGGTAGTCCGGGTTTGGCCGGGGTAGGCCGTCATTGAAAACAAGAATTTGTTCTTAACTGACTTGCCTAGTTAAATAAAGGTAAAAATAACAAATTCCTTACCTTGTGCTGGGGACAATAAAAGACCACTCTAAAATGTGCAGTTTTGTCACACAACACAATGCCACAGATGTCTCAAGTTTTGAGGGAGCGTGCAATTGGCATGCTGACTGCAGTAGTATCCACCAGAGCTGTTGCCAGAGCTGTTGC
The DNA here is from genome assembly GCF_018296145.1 of Oncorhynchus tshawytscha. Classification (NCBI taxonomy): domain Eukaryota; kingdom Metazoa; phylum Chordata; class Actinopteri; order Salmoniformes; family Salmonidae; genus Oncorhynchus; species Oncorhynchus tshawytscha. The sequence goes on along the minus strand of NC_056433.1, from coordinate 41,662,687 downwards.
CATAAATGTTTATTTCTCTACCATAAATGTTGTTTTAGAGAATTTGGCAACCAGCCTCGCAACCGCAAATCAGGTGTATGGCGTTGTGTGGGCGAGTGGTTTGCTGATGTCAACATTGTGAACAGAGCGCTCCATGGTGTCGGTGGGGTTATGGTACAGTATGGGCAGGTATGAGCTACGGGCAATGAACACAATTGCATTTTATTGTTGGCATTTTGAATTGTCGTCCCATTCTTCCTGCCGCCATCACCTCATGATTCAACATGAAATTGCACAATCCGGTGTCGCATGGATCTGTACACAATTCCTGGAAGCTGAAAATGTCCCACTTCTTCCATGGCCTGCAAACTCACCAGACATGTCACGCATTGAGAATGTTTAGGATGCTCTGGATCGACGTGTACGACAAAGTATTTCAGTTTCCGCAAATATCCGGCAATTTCGCAAAGCCATTGAAAAGGAGGGATCTGTGACCATCAGATGAATATATGTATTCCAAGGCATGTGAAATCCATAGATATATACAATATACTATCATAAATATAGGATAGTAAATATTTAGGATTCTCAGTAAAATCATTGAAATTTTTGCATGCTGCATTTATATCTTTGGTCAGTATAAAAAGTCACCAGAACGGACATTCTTACAGTCATTATCACCCCAAAATTGTAGATCCTTCCGCGACCTGTATAGTATGCAGTGATATGTGCTTTTGTCAGCATATATTTAGGATAGTATATTGTATATTATACCAGTCAGCAGATCTGAGACAACTGGGTAGGTTGGTTGGTTATGTTTCCACTTGCCTCTAAAGAAATGTGTATTTAATGTTCAAGCACTCATATTGGTTGGTTCAATTCCGATGACAATAAAGCGTATTGTTATTGGCCCCGCTTGTAGATAGGAGGAGATCGCGAACGTCATGCTATCCGCATGCTATTCTATAAATGTATTTCTCCGTAATTAATATTACCTGATTAAGCTAATCATGTAAATGTAATTAACTAGAGAGTCGGGCACCACGAAATAATATTTATAGAGCTGTTGTCTTCCGATTAAACTCTTAAAGGCCTAGTAATATTTTACATCAATAGCAGTCAATATCAATCGTCATCTTAATGCAGTCTCATCTGAAAGTTGTAAATTCTTTTATCTGCACGAACACTGGCCAACAAGTTGAATCAGCAATACAAAATTGGGTTTAATTATTTATTTACTAAATACCTCACACAGACTTACACATACACACAATTAATCATAACTTGATTACAAATTACGTCATAAAGGAAAACGTCCCTAGCGGGCGGAACAGGCATGACAGCTTGTTTCACAAAAGACAAGGGTCTGGGTTTGAGTGAAAGAGCGAGAAGACTGAGGAACAAAGGGAAGAAGCTGTGCTATCGTAAATACAGTATCTTATGCATTCTAAATTACTGCCCATTTGGAAGAGGAAAATGCAATAAATATTTACTCTGAGCTGCGCTTCGGTAGGTTGGTGGTAGATGGAAGGCCGTGTTGCCCAACTGAGTCCTTTGAAGAATGTCTCTGGTGGTCAATTGGATACGTTGTAGTAACGTCGTTGTGTGGTAGACGAGATACTCTGTCTGTTCCTTCCTTACCAGCGTTTGCAGCTGTGGTTGCTAACTCAACGGCTAGGAGGTATCACTTCTGTAGTGAATAAGAGTTCAAAGTTCATACCATTCGCAACCAAAGCTCACGCTGATGTTGGCTTCGTTCTGTAGTTATCATCTGAACCATTCTGACATAGGACTGTCGTCCTACATCCCCGTAACAGGAAGTTCTATTGTTTTCAAGGCTTTATATAGGAAAGGAGAGGAGGGCATGTTTGAAAAGTTTTATAGCCCATGTCCCTTCACAGGGTGGGTCACTGATTGAGCAGCCCTATCTTATGAAAACCCACATCTCACATTTTAGAAGCTAAAATCACATTTCATCCCATCACAAATAATTTCATATTCAAACATTTCAATTGAACAACATTTCCATGTGAATCCGATAACTCTGATGTGTAGACTTTCCACTGTAGAGGTTATGTCATCTTATCATTGATGAGAATGCCTCAGATGACAACCGAACTGACATCATATTCATGAAGTACAACCGCATATGTTCAATTGTTTGGATTACCAGAATATAGTTCATTTCCCCCCACCTACTGATGTTCCCAGAATGTCTATATCAACCAAGGGTTTTTCAAATGTAACCTCAGTAGGGTAGAGAGAGGAAAAAGTGTGGAAGAGGTATTTATGACTGTCATAAAACTACTCCTCAGGCCAACTTCATGACAATACTGTATTCTATTTTTATATTTTACACTGTGTACAGGTTTGCTATACATTCCTGAATTATACATGTGTGGGTTTATGGTACCTGTTAGGAATTGAGGGGCTTTCTGGGATGTGCTTTGGTATATGATTGCTGTATATAAGTGTGCTAGATAGCATGCACCGATGTAATGGTCACATAAGCTCACTGCTAACACAGTTTTATGCTACAGATTTTACCATCGACAGCCATCAACATCATTAAGCCCTGCACAACTAACACACTGTTTCCTATTTAATCACATAATAAATAACGCTCAACTGTGACCACCGACTGGGGTGATTTCTTTGAACTTAACACAATGAAAGGAGAGTACGATTAACAGCTTTTACATAAGCAATAGGTCCACTTAGTACAGCATTCAGTCCTAGCAGATCTGTGAAGGGCAGTAAATGAAACACAGCCTAGGTTGGTAGTAAATGAATGGATGTATAGTGGGGGGAGTTTAGGGTGAAATAGTGTAGGCATTCGTCCAACCCTAGAGAGGGCGAGGTAAGGGAAGGTATCCATGGCGAGCACTGTCTCCTCTCCTGACCTCCCTTCCATTTGGCCCCTCAGGATGCGAGTGGCCAACACAGTGGACACACCCACCCCTGTGACAAATGAGATGACAATGATGTTGTTGATAGGCTTCACCCTCATTAATGTGCTCTAAAACTAAACCTCTTTTATCTTTTAATCTTCTTTCTCTTTTAATTCAATCACAATCAATAACCTCTGAAGTACAGCATCAATATTAGGATAGACACAACTTTCTGATAACTAACAATGTCCTAATATGGATGCTGTAGCAAATGTTACAATCTGAAAAGACAAAGAAATTAATTGCTATTTAACTAATTATGTAAGCTTTGCTCAAAACCTCTCCTCAGAAGTGATATTTGGGAACAAAAAGCAACAGACCTACAAATGAAAAAAATATTGTACTTTTAGAAGATTTAAGTGAATAGCGGTAACTCAAAAAATAGAACTTCATGATAAAATAAACCTTGTGCAGAGTGGAAATTCTGCCTGCCGACAAGAAATCACTTAGACCTTTTGTGCCTAAGTGTGCATCCCAAAGCAGCTCTCATCTCATTAAAACACATTTGTTGTACACATGCCTGAGCCTCACAACTATTTAAAAACAATTGAATTATTAAAAAAACTACAATTCCAATTATTTATCCAACAGATTTCCTCCGGTTTTACTCCTGTAATTGATAAAAGAAACCCCTGTGCTATATAGTAAAGTCCCTATATACACAGGGGTTTCAATGCCAGATAATGCCATGCTTTCCACAAGTACCATCTGTTTAACATATGTCTATGGTTCCTGCTCTTTTACGATCCCCCAGAAATAGGATGATGTTCTTAGCGCGGTGTGTTCGGGGGCGGAGTCTTAGCACGGCTTGGAGCATCTCCTTGGCTTGAGCATTCCAATAGGCTGGTTCCCTGTCTTTTTCCTGTTCTGCTATAGAAAAGAAACACAAAAACAAATGGAAAATGTCACGCTACAGTTGAGCCAATTGTGTATACACCTTTCCCAGAGGACTTTTAACCATGGGCATACCTTCGGGGTAAACATTGTTTCTGAGGAGGCGTCAAAAGCAGCTAAGAAACACCTTGACGACTGTCTCCAATCCTACCTGCGGAGAAACAAGTGGCAGTAGTCATGAAGGTGTGAGGAAAACTGAATAGGGCATTCCACTGACTGCACACCAAAACAAAGGGGAAAAAACTATCCATCCATCCTAGGGTGTCAAAACACTTTACATAAGCTGGATCTGACACACACACACACACACAGACACACACACACACACACACACACACACACACACACATGAGCACAAACCCTCTCACTCACACTTTCTTTCCCTCCACTCACACACCTGACTACACTTATTCCCAAACCACGGCTGAGGTTACCTGTGAGCCCATCCGCCCGTCCATCCACACCAGTGCTAATATTACCGGCAGGGACAATGCCACCGCTGTGTCCTCAAGCCTCACCTTGGCTATTTTAATTCTCCCAGTAGCGGCGAGCAGGAGATGGGCCAGGTGGAAATGGGAGCAGCCTAGGGGCCCAGCTCTGTGATGGTACCTGCATCACTGGCTTGGAGGTTGGAAGAGCTGTGCCACCGACAGACACTGCACTCGGGAGCAGAGTAGTGTGCCTCCCCAGACTTGTAATCGATGTAATGCAAATCGCAAAAAAAAAAAAACACAATTTCTGCCCTGGAAAAAGAGTCAAATGTGCGAATTTGTAGTTCACCATACTTATTCTTGGGGATATCATGATTGACTCATTGGCGTGAGCCGTGCTTTTCATGTTGGAAAAGGGTCACAAATCAATTTTCACCCAAGATCTCGCCAGTAATTCTGTAAATTTGGCAGTTTTCGTAGGAAGTAAAAGGGATGTAAAGTGGGTTGCAATTTATTTCCTTGAGGTAGTGGAGACTGCCTGTGATGTATTGACTTGAATGAGGAGGATGTATGTTCAAGTAATTATATTTCCATGTGCACCACCAACCAAAATACCAGAGCAGACTTTGGAGCCTCTGAGCTTGTGGAGGCACGTCTGTCCATTGTTATGAGGTTGCTGACTAGAAGGACGGCTTGCTTATGTAGAGAGAGTCTATGGGTTTCCATCAAGACAAGTGTAAATACCAGTGGCTCTTAACAGATCTTTTCCTCCACAATAATTGTATGCCTTGGTCATACTTACTTAGAACGCATGTTTACTAAGGACATTTTTGCAGGCTGTTTTCTTCCTAAAGCATAAGAAGACTACTGCAGTCATAAAGAGTCTGACTTCTTAAGCAGGTGACTGATGACTTACAGTGGTATATCTACAATGATGAACTTGTCAACATGCTCATGATTCAAGTCTACACGGAGTGTACAAAACATTAGGAACACCTTCCTAATATTGAGTTGCACCCCTTTTGCCCTCAGAACAACCTTACAGTTTTTTTCGATTGCTTAACGACAGTAGGCACAACTGGAGTCACATGTGCAAAACTCTAACTAGTCTGCACTACCAACAGTCACCTGAGCTAAACTGTTCACATCACCTACAAAACTCATTCCAAGCAACACAACTCTTAACACATGGCTCAAAACACGCTCAGTGCAGCCAAACACTATGCACAACCCTCACTGAGATAACACACACTGTCACTCAGAACACACTGAGAGTAAAAACACTAGCATCAAACACCAATACAGAAAATACAAACTTTTCATCTTTACAGTTTGAACAATTTCAGTGACTTCATACAAAGTAATATTTTCTTCAAAGAAAAGAGCGACATTCTTTCACATGATTTATTAAAATTTTTAGAACATAACAATTCTTTAAGGTAAATGAAAATTAGCAGTTTGCTTCAATAGTCTGTAGTAATTTACGGAATTACAGTAATGAGAAAAAAAAGGTAGAAACTAAAAGTACATACTGTAATTCGAACAAATAATTGAGGGGCTAATCCTGCCTCTCTCTAGCATCAGGCCACAGGTTTTCTTCAACATCACATCTAATATTTTCTCTTGCCATGCACCTGGGGAAGAACATTCTGGAGTGCCTTATCCATCCCTGGCAGTCCTCTGGACTCGTGTCCTCACATCCGGTACGCATGGCTTCCAAAAGAGACATTTGGTCATGTGGGTGGTGACCAAACACTTTCCACCTCCAGGCAGAGAAAAACTCCTCTATTGGGTTGAGGAAGGGTGAATATGCAGGCAGGTATACCTACCTATCGCCTACCTCCTCATGCCTTTTGCACACATTGTATATAGATTCCCCCCTTTGTTTTCTACTGTGTTATTGACTTGTTAATTGTTTATTCCATGTGTAACTCTGTGTTGTCTGCTCACACTGCTATGCTTTATCTTGGCCAGGTCGCAGTTGCAAATGAGAACTTGTTCTCAACTGGCCTACCTGGTTAAATAAAGGTGAAATAAATAAAAAATAAATAAAAAAAGGTACAAAACCATAAATCTGTGATGTGCTGCAAACCAATCTGTGACAGCTGCAGAGTGGTGAAAAGCAACGTTATCGCAAACTATGACAAAAACTTGGGGGTTTCTTACTGGCTCACCCTGTTCTGCTGGCACTAGCTGAACATAGAGCTGTTCTAGGAAAGCTATAAGCCTTTCTGTGTTGTATGGGCCAATGAGTGGTGTGTTGAGAAGCAAACCATCATTGGCCATTGCAGCACACATGGTGAAATTTCCCCCCCTTTGGCCTGGAACCTCCACAGTGGCCCTTTCCTTCTTCTGCACCGTGTTTTGGCAAGGTTAAATCCAGCTTCATCGATAAATACAAATGAATGTGGTCTTTCCAAATCAAATCAAATCAAATCAAATTTTATTTGTCACATACACATGGTTAGCAGATGTTAATGCGAGTGTAGCGAAATGCTTGTGCTTCTAGTTCCGACAATGCAGTAATAACGAGCAAGTAATCTAACTAACAATTCCAAAAAAAACTACTGTCTTATACACAGTGTAAGGGGATAAAGAATATGTACATAAGGATATATGAATGGGTGATGGTACAGAGCAGCATAGGCAAGATACAGTAGATGATATCGAGTACAGTATATACATATGAGATAAGTATGTAAACCAAGTGGCATAGTTAAAGTGGCTAGTGATACATGTATTACATAAGGATGCAGTCGATGATATGGAGTACAGTATCAACGTATGCATATGAGATGAACAATGTAGGGTAAGTAACATTATATAAGGTAGCATTGTTTAAAGTGGCTAGTGATATATTTACATCATTTCCCATCAATTCCCATGATTAAAGTGGCTGGAGTAGAGTCAGTGTCATTGACAGTGTGTTGGCAGTAGCCACTCAATGTTAGTGGTGGCTGTTTAACAGTCTGATGGCCTTGAGATAGAAGCTGTTTTTCAGTCTCTCGGTCCCAGCTTTGATGCACCTGTACTGACCTCGCCTTCTGGATGACAGCGGGGTGAACAGGCAGTGGCTCGGTGGTTGATGTCCTTGATGATCTTTATGGCCTTCCTGTAGCATCGGGTGGTGTAGGTGTCCTGGAGGGCAGGTAGTTTGCCCCCGGTGATGCGTTGTGCAGACCTCACTACCCTCTGGAGAGCCTTACGGTTGAGGGCGGTGCAGTTGCCATACCAGGCGGTGATACAGCCCGCCAGGATGCTCTCGATTGTGCATCTGTAGAAGTTTGTGAGTGCTTTTGGTGACAAGCCGAATTTCTTCAGCCTCCTGAGGTTGAAGAGGCGCTGCTGCGCCTTCCTCACGATGCTGTCTGTGTGAGTGGACCAATTCAGTTTGTCTGTGATGTGTATGCCGAGGAACTTAAAACTTGCTACCCTCTCCACTACTGTTCCATCGATGTGGATGGGGGTGTTCCCTCTGCTGTTTCCTGAAGTCCACAATCATCTCCTTAGTTTTGTTGACGTTGAGTGTGAGGTTATTTTCCTGACACCACACTCCGAGGGCCCTCACCTCCTCCCTGTAGGCCGTCTCGTCGTTGTTGGTAATCAAGCCTACCACTGTTGTGTCGTCCGCAAACTTGATGATTGAGTTGGAGCGTGCATGGCCACGCAGTCGTGGGTGAACAGGGAGTACAGGAGGGGGCTCAGAACGCACCCTTGTGGGGCCCCAGTGTTGAGGATCAGCGGGGAGGAGATGTTGTTGCCTACCCTCACCACCTGGGGGCGGCCCGTCAGGAAGTCCAGTACCCAGTTGCACAGGGCGGGGTCGAGACCCAGGGTCTCGAGCTTGATGACGAGCTTGGAGGGTACTATGGTGTTGAATGCCGAGCTGTAGTCGATGAACAGCATTCTCACATAGGTATTCCTCTTGTCCAGATGAGTTAGGGCAGTGTGCAGTGTGGTTGAGATTGCATCGTCTGTGGACCTATTTGGGCGGTAAGCAAATTGGAGTGGGTCAAGGGTGTCAGGTAGGGTGGAGGTGATATGGTCCTTGACTAGTCTCTCAAAGCACTTCATGATGACGGATGTGAGTGCTACGGGGCGGTAGTCGTTTAGCTCAGTTACCTTAGCTTTCTTGGGAACAGGAACAATGGTGGCCCTCTTGAAGCATGTGGGAACAGCAGACTGGTATAGGGATTGGTTGAATATGTCCGTAAACACACCGGCCAGCTGGTCTGCGCATGCTCTGAGGGCGCGGCTGGGGATGCCGTCTGGGCCTGCAGCCTTGCGAGGGTTAACACGTTTAAATGTCTTACTCACTTCGGCTGCAGTGAAGGAGAGACCGCATGATTCCGTTGCAGGCCGTGTCAGTGGCACTGTATTGTCAGCAAGACATCCTGGTCCGTGACTGGGCTGGGTTTCTTCCTGTAGTCCGTGATTGACTGTAGACCCTGCCACATACCTCTTGTGTCTGAGCCGTTGAATTGAGATTCTACTTTGTCTCTGTACTGGCGCTTAGCTTGTTTGATAGCCTTGCGGAGGAATAGCTGCACTGTTTGTATTCAGTCATGTTACCAGACACCTTGCCCTGATTAAAAGCAGTGGTTCGTGCCTTCAGTTTCACACGAATGCTGCCATCAATCCACGGTTTCTGGTTAGGGAATGTTTTAATCGTTGCTATGGGAACGACATCTTCAACGCACGTTCTAATGAACTCGCACACCGTATCAGCGTATTCGTCAATGTTGTTGTCTGACGCAATACGAAACATCTCCCAGTCCACGTGATGGAAGCAGTCTTGGAGTGTGGAGTCAGCTTGGTCGGACCAGCGTTGGACAGACCTCAGCGTGGGAGCTTCTTGTTTTAGTTTCTGTCTGTAGGCAGGGATCAACAAAATGGAGTCGTGGTCAGCTTTTCCGAAAGGGGGGCGGGGCAGGGCCTTGTATGCGTCGCGGAAGTTAGAGTAACAATGATCCAGGGTCTTTCCACCCCTGGTTGCGCAATCGATATGCTGATAAAATTTAGGGAGTCTTGTTTTCAGATTAGCCTTGTTAAAATCCCCAGCTACAATGAATGCAGCCTCCGGATAAATCGTTTCCAGTTTGCAGAGAGTTAAATAAAGTTCGTTCAGAGCCATCGATGTGTCTGCTTGGGGGGATATATACGGCTGTGATTATAATCGAAGAGAATTCTCTTGGTAGATAATGCGGTCTACATTTGATTGTGAGGAATTCTAAATCAGGTGAACAGAAGGATTTGAGTTCCTGTATGTTTCCTTCATCACACCATGTCACGTTGGCCATAAGGCATACGCCCCCGCCCGTCTTCTTACCAGAGAGATGTTTGTTTCTGTCGGCGCGATGCGTGGAGAAACCCGCTGGCTGCACCGCTTCCGGATTGCGTCTCTCCAGTGAGCCATGTTTCCGTGAAGCAGAGAACGTTACAGTCTCTGATGTCCCTCTGGAATGCTACCCTTGCTCGGATTTCATCAACCTTGTTGTCAAGAGACTGGACATTGGCAAGAAGAATGCTGGGGAGTGGTGCACGATGTGCCCGTCTCCGGAGTCTGACCAGAAGACCGCTTCGTTTCCCTCTTTTTCTGAGTCGTTTTTTTTTTTGGTCGCTGCATGTGATCCACTCGGTTACACTGGTTGTAAGGCAGAACTCAGGATCCGCATCGCGAAAAACATATTCTTGGTCGTGCTGATGGTGAGTTGACGCTGATCTTATATTCAGTAGTTCTTCTCGGGTGTATGTAAAGAAACCTAAGATGACCTGGGGTACTAGTGTAAGAAATAACACGTAAAAAAAAAAAACTGCATAGTTTCCTAGGAACGCGAGCGAGGCGGCCATCTCTGTCGGCGCCGGAAGTGCTTCCACCTCCATTACTCTCTGAAAAACAGTAAGTGCACAGTTTTACTGTAGAAATGCTAGTGTTTTTTTTTACTGTAAATATTTTGTATAGCTGTGTATGTAACCTCAGACGTCTTACCTGGACATATTGGTATCTTTGCTCTTTTACCCGTTCACTGTTTCTCTCGAACGGTACAGTGTATAACTGTTTCATTGTAACTTGGTGTTTCTTTAGGACTCAAGCAATAGTTGTTGTGCTGACAGAATTAACATTTTCAAATATATCATTATCAGCCAGTACTCTATCTTGAATCTCCCGCAGTTTTATTGCATTGTTGACAACAACCATGTCAACAATAGCATTTTCCTGTGCATCTGAAAATATTTTTCCTCTTCCCCCTGTTGGGGGCAGCCTTTGGGTCCTGTTGTAAAAATATATTTTACAGTCAAACTTACTGTAATATATATCTGTGTAAATATTCTATAATTGCAATACAAAATAGATTCCTGTAATGTTTTCATTTACTGTAAGGATGTAAACTCTCACCTGTTTGCATGATGGAAAATTCGCATTACAGATGCCACTGTGGATCTTTGCAGATTGGGTTGCACCCTCAACCCTGCCTCTCTCAATGAGAGACCATGGTTCACGACATGGTCTATAAATGTAGCCCTTATTTCATCTGAAATAACAACTCTTTGTCTTCTTTGTCTTCCTCCACGCATCCGCCCTCTCCCTGCCACCCTTCTCCCTCCACGAACCCATCTTCCTTGTTCCATTTCCAAAATTAGTCTTTCTGAGCTCTACCTATATATACTGTAATATGTGTGTGTGTTCACTAACAAGTCTAAAACAAGACACCTGCTTAGCCTTTCAGCTGAAATTGCAATCAGCAGTGTTTGAAAGGCACAAGGCTGAAATCTATTCCGTTTTGAATGTGTGGTTCACAGTTTTGACAGCAGTGTGTTAGCATTTGAACAAAGTGCTGTAAATCCACAGTGTTGTGCAGGTTGTGGTTAAAGTCATGGGATAAGTGTGTAGAGTTTTGAAAACTGTGTTCAAGCAATGAAAAACGAACTAGAGTTTGGTCCACATGAACTGCTGCTGTGCAGACTGTAGTTAGAGTTTTGCACATGTGCCTCCAGTTGTGTCCACTGTCGTTTAGCAATCGAAAAAAACTGTAATAGTTGGGACATGGACTCTACAAGGTGTCAAAATCATTCCAGAGGGATGCTGGCCAATATTGACTCCAATTCTTCCCACAGTTGTGTCAAGTTGGCTGGATGTCCTTTGGGTGATGGACAATTCTTGATACATATGGGAAACTATTGAGTGTGAAAAACCCAACAGCGTTGCAGTACTTGACACACTCAAACCAGTGCGTCTGGCACCTACTACCATACCCAGTTCAAAGGCACTTAAATAATTTGTCTTGCCCATTCTCCCTCTGAAAAGCACACACACAATCCATGTCTCAATTGTCTCAAGGCTTAAAAAATCCTTCTTTATCCTGTCTTCTCCCCTTCATCTACACTGATTGAAGTGGATTTAACAGGTGACATCACTATGGGATCATAGCTTTCAGTCTGGTCAGTCTATGCCAGGGATTCCCAAACTCGGTCTTTGGGAGCCCAAGGGGTGCATGTGTTAGTTTTTGTCCTAGCGCTAAACAGCTGATTCAAATAATCAACTAATCATCAAGCTTTGATAATTTGAATCCGTTGTGTGGTGTTAGGGCACCCGTGCACCCCTTTGGGTCCCGAGGACCAAGTTTGGGAAATGCTGGTCTATGTCATTCCTAATGTTTTGTACACTCAGTGTATTACAGTGGAGAGTGACATAGTTGGCTATCATGAAAACTAACTTAAGTATCGTGTTTCACATTACAGTACCAGTCAAAAGTTTGGACACACCCACTCATTCAAGGGTTTTCTTTATTTGTACTATGTTCTAAATTGTAGAATAATATTAAAGACATAAAAACTATGAAATAACACATATGGTATCATGAAGCAAAAATAATGTGAAGTAAAAAAGAAACAATAAAACATTTGAAAATAAAAGTAATAATTCAACAGCAGCAGTAAAATAACAATAGAGGCTATCGACAGGGCGTACCGGTACAGAGTCAATGTGTGGGGAGCACCGGTTAGTCAAGGTAATTGAGGAAATGCGTACAAGTAGGTAGAGTAAAAGTGACTATGCATTGATAATAAACAGAGAGTAGCAGCAGGGTAAAAGAGGGGTTTGGTAGCCCTTTGATTAGCTGTTCAGAAGTCTTATGGCTTGGGGATAGAAGCTGTTAAGAAGCCTTTTGGACCTAGACTTGGTGCTCCTGTACTGCTTGCCATGCAGTAGCAGAGAGAACAGTCCATGACTAGGGTGGCTGGAGTATTACACAATTTTTAGGGCTTTCCTCTGATACCGCCTGGTATAGAGGTCCTGGATGGCAGGACGCTTGGCCCCAGTGATGTACTGGGCCGTACGCACTAGCCTCTGTAGTGCCTTGCGGTCGGAGGCCGAGTAGTTGCCATACCAGGCGGTGATGCAAACAGACAGGATGCTCTGGTGCAGCTGGTGCAGCTGTAGAACCTTTTGAGGATCTGAGGACCATTGCCAAATCTTTTCAGTCTCCTGAGGGGGAATAGGCTTTGTTGTGCCCTCTTCATGACTGTCTTAGTGTGTTCGGACCATTATTGTTTGTTGGTGATGTGGACACCAAGGAACTTGAAGCTCTCAACCTGCTCCACTGCAGCCCCGTCGATGAAAATGGGGGTGTACTCTGTCCTCCTTTTCCTGTAGTCCATAATAATTTCCTTTGTCTTGATCACATTGAGGGAGTGGTTGTTGTCCTGGCACCACATGACCAGGTCTCTGACCTCCTTTCCTATAGGTCAGGTCTCATCATTGTCGGTGATCAGGCCTACCACTGTTGTGTCATCGGTAAACTTGATGATGGCCACTAGGAACGCCGCCACTGGATGAGCGTTTTCCTATTTTCTTATTTCCGTACATCTCATTGAGTGCAATCTCCAGCATCGGTTTGTGGTGGTATATAGATAGCTATGAAAATACAGATGAAAACTCTCTTGGTAATTAGTGTGGTCTACGGCTTAACATGAGATACTCTACTTCAGGCGAGGAAAACTTTGAGACTTCCTTAGACAAATATACATAGACCGCCACCCCTTGTCTTACCAGAGGCTACTGTTCTATCCTGCTGAAAAAACGTAAAACCCACCAGCTGTATGTTATTCATGTCGTCGTTCAGCCACAACTCAGTGAAACATAAGATATTACAGTTTTTAATGTCCCGTTGGTAGGATATACATGCTCGTAGTTTGTAGTTCGTTTTATCGATTGATTGTACGTTGGCTAATGGGACCTAATAGGATGGTAAAGGCAGATTACCCTCTCGGCGATGGATCCTTTCATTGCACCCAGGACCTTCGTCCTCGATACCTCTGTCTCTTTGTCCTGTGAATGATGGGGATGAGGGCCTTGTCAGGCGTCTGAAGTAAAATCCTTTCTTTCCTACTCGTTGAAGCAAAAATATATCTCCAGTATGGGGTGAGTAATCGCTGTCCTGACAACTAGAAGCTGTTTTCGGGTCCTAAGACACGGTGGCAGAAACATTACGTACTAAATAAATTATAAATAATGAGTAAAAACATACACAATAGCACAATTAGTTATGGGATCTTAAAACGGCAGCCTTCAGCTCCATTCTAGGGATTTCACCTACTCTGCGTCTCACAAAGACATGATGGTTGGAACCAAAAATATCAAATTTGGACTCCTCAGACCAAAGGACAGATTTACACCGGTCTAATTGCTCGTGTTTCTTGGTCCAAGCAAGTCTCTTCTTATTATTTGTTTCATTTAGTAGTGGTTTATTTGCAGAAATTCGATCAATCGAAGGCCTGATTCATCTAGTCTCCTCTGAACAGTTGAGATGTGTCTGTTACTTGAACTCTGTAAAGCATTTATTTGGCCTGCAATTTCTGAGGCTGGACACTCTAATGAACTTATCCTCTGCAGCAGAGGAAACTCTTGGTCTTCCTTTGCTGTGGAGGCCCTCATAAGAGCCAGTTTCATCATAGCGTTTAATGGTTGTTGTGACTGCAAAGTTCTTGAAATTTTCCAGCTTGACTACCTTCATGCCTTAAAGTAATGATGGACTGTTGTTTCTCTTTGCTTATTTAAGCTGTTCTTGCCATAATAGGAACTTGTTTTTTACCAAATAGGGCTATCTTCTGTATACCAATCCGACCTTGTCACAACACAACTGATTGGCTCAAACGCATTAAGAAGGAAAGAAATTCCACAAATTAACTTTTAACAATGCACACCTGTTAATTGAAATGCATTACAGGTGACTACCTCATGAAGCTGGATGAGAGAATGCCAAGAGTGTGCAAAGCTGTCATCAAGGTGGCTATTTTGAAGAATCTGAAATATTTGTTTCACACTTTTTTGGTTACTACATGATTCCATGGTGTTAGTTCATGATATCTTCACTATTACTCTACAATGTAGTAGGTGTCTCCAAACTTTTGACTCGTACTCTAAGCCTCGATTGTAGTAGCTGAATTGCTGTTTGTTATTTAACTTGTTATGGCTGGGGCAGTATTGAGTAGCTTGGATGAATAAGGTGCCCAGAGTAAACTGTCAGCTACCCATGCCTAGTTGCTAATATATGCATAGTATTAGTAGATTTGGATCGAAACCACTCTGAAGTTTCAAAAACTGTTTGAATGATGCCTGTGAGTATAACAGAACCTCATATGGCAGGCAAAAACCTGAGTAAAAATCCAACCAGGAAGTGGGAAATCTGAGGTTTGTTGTTTTTCAACTCTTTGCCTATTGAATACATGTGTATGTGGTCATCCTGTCTGGGTTGGCGCCCCCTTGGGTTGTGCCATGGCGGAGATCTTTGTGGGCTATACTCGGACCTGTCTTAGGATGGTAAGTTGGTGGTTGAAGATATCCCTCTAGTGGTGTGGGGGCTGTGCTTTGGCAAAGTGGGTGGGGTTATATCCTTCCTGTTTGGCCCTGTCCGGGGTGTCCTCAGATGGGTCCACAGTGTCTCCTGACCCCTCCTGTCTCAGCCTCCAGTATTTATGCTGCAGTAGTTTATGTGTCGGGGGGTTAGGGTCAGTTTGTTATATCTGGAGTACTTCTCCTGTCCTATTCGGTGTCCTGTGTGAATCTAAGTGTGCGTTCTCTAATTCTCTCCTTCTCTCTCTCGGAGGACCTGAGCCCTAGGATCATGCCCCAGGATTACCTGACATGATGACTCCTTGCTGTCCCCAGTCCACCTGGCTGTGCTGCTGCTCCAGTTTCAACTGTTCTGCCTTCTTATTATTCAAACATGCTGATCATTTATGAACATTTGAACATCTTGGCCATGTTCTGTTATAATCTCCACCCGGCACAGCCAGAAGAGGACTGGCCACCCCACATATGCTCTCTCTAATTCTCTCTTTTTTCTCTCTCTCTCTGAGGACCTGAGCCCTAGGACCATGCCCCAGGACTACCTGACATGATGACTCCTTGCTGTCCCCAGTCCATCTGACCGTGCTGCTGCTCCAGTTTCAACTGTTCTGCCTTATTATTATATGACCATGCTGGTCATTTATGAACATTTGAACATCTTGGCCATGTTCTGTTATAATCTCCACCCGGCACAGCCAGAAGAGGACTGGCCACCCCACATAGCCTGGTTCCTCTCTAGGTTTCTTCCTAGGTTTTGGCCTTTCTAGGGAGTTTTCCCTAGCCACCGTGCTTCTACACCTGCATTGCTTGCTGTTTGGGGTTTTAGGCTGGGTTTCTGTACAGCACTTTGAGATATCAGCTGATGTACGAAGGGCTATATAAATACATTTGATTTGACTGTGTCTATGGGGTCAAATTGCACTTCCTAAGGCTTCCATTAGATGTCAACAGTCTTTAGAACGTTGTTTGATGCTTCTACTGTGAAGTGGGGGCGAATGAGAGGGGAATGAGTCAGAGGTCTGCCAGAGAGGCATGAGCTGACCACCCGTGTTCACGTGATAGTTAGCTTGAGTTCCATTGCAATTCTACAGACAAAGGAATTCTCCGGTTGGAACAATATTGAAGATTATTGTTAAAAACATCCTAAAGATTGATTCTATACATTGTTTGACATGTTTCTACGGACTGTAACGGAACCTTTTGACTTTTCGTCTGCACCTAGTGATCGCGCGTCATGAATTTGGATTACTGGGCTAAACACGCAAACAAAATGGAGGTTTTAAGAACATAAATGATGGACTTTATCGAACAAATCAAACGTTTATTGTGGAACTAGGATTCCTGGAAGTGCATTGTGATAAAGATCATCAAAGGTAAGTGAATATTTATAATGCTATTTCTGACTTATGTTGACTACACAACATGGCGGATATCTGTTTGGGTTGTTTTGGTCTCTTTTTTTATATCTGACGCAACGCTAGAGGAACCCCTCGCCAGCAGCCAATGAAATTGCAGGGCGCCAAATACAAATCAACAGAAATCTCATAAATCAAATTTCTCAAACATACAAGTTTTTAAAGATAAAATTCTCATTAATCCAGCCATAGTGCCTGATTTAAAAAATGCTTTACAGCGAATGCTCCACAAATGATTATGTTAGGGCACCACCAACTCACAGAAAAACCCAGCCATTTTTCCAGCCAAAGATAGGAGTCACAAAAAGCACAAATAGAGATAAAATTAATCACTAACCTTTGATGATCTTCATCAGATGACACTCATATGACTTCATGTTACACAATACATGTATGTTTTGTTCGGTAAAGTTCATATTTATATCCAAAAATCTTATTTTACATTGGCGTGTAATGTTCAGTGGTTCCAAAACATGCAGTGATATTGCAGAGAGCCACATGAATTCACAGAAATGTTCATAATAAATGTTGATGAAAATACAACTACAATATATTATACATGGAACTTTAGAAACACTTCTCCTTAACTTCTCTAGGGTAGGGGGAAGCATTTGGAATTTTGGATGAAAAGCGTGCCCAAATTAAATGGCCTTCTACTCAGGCCCAGAAGATAGCATATGCATATAATTGGTAGATTTGAATAAAAAACACAGTTTCCAAAATTGTTAAAATAGTGTCTGTGAGTATTACAAAACTGATTTAGCAGGCAAAAACCTGAGAAAAATCCATTCAGGAAGTAGTTTTTGTTGGTTTTGTAGTTTTCTATTCAATGCCATTACAGTATCCATTGACTTAGGACTCAATTTGCAGTTCCTATGCCTTCCACTAGATGTCAACAGTCTTTAGAAATTGTTTCAGGCTTGTATTCTGAAAAATGAGGGAGTAAGTCTGAATGAGTGAGTGAATGAGTGGACCCTGCCGTGTCACAGAGCTTTTTCATGTGCGCGACCCGAGAGAGTGCCTTTCTTGTTTACCTTTTATATTGACAACGTTACTGTCCGGTTGAAATATTATCGATTATTTAGGCTAAAAACAACCTGAGGATTGATTATGAACATCGTTTGAAATGTTTCTACGAACTTTATGGATACTATTTGGATTTCTTGTCTGCCTGTTGTGACTGCGTTTGAGCCTGTGGATTACTGAAGAAAACGCGCAAACAAAACGGAGGTTTTTGGATATAAAGAGACTTTATCGAACAAAAGGAATATTTATTGAATAAATTAATGTCTTCTGAGTGCAAGATCATCAAAGGTAAATGATTAATTTTATCTCTATTTCTGACTTGTGTAACTCTTCTACTTGGCTGGTTACTGGTTAATGATTTGTCTGCTGGGCTATGTTCTCAAATAATTGTAAGGTATGCTTTCGCCATAAAGCATTTATGAAATCTAACACCGTGGTTGGATTCACAAGAAGTTAATCTTTAAACCTATGTAAAATAGTTGTATCTTTTCTGAATTATTATAATGAGTATTTCTGTATTTGAATTTGGCGCTCTGCAATCTCACTGGATGTTGGCCAGGTGGGACGCTAGTGTCCCACATAGCCTAGAGAGGTTGACTTGGTGACAGGGGGCAGTATTTTCACGTCTGGATGAAATGCATGCCCAAACTCATCCCCAGAAGATAAGATATGCATAGTATTAGTATATTTGGATAGAAAACACTCTGAAGGTTCTAAAACTGTCGGAATCATGTCTGTGAGTGTAACATAACTTATTTAGCAGGCGAAACCCCGAGGACAAACCATTCCGATTTTTTTTTTAGGTCACTCTCTTTTCAATGGGTTTTCATTGGGAATCCAGATTTCTAAGGGACCTTCTGCAGTTCCTATGGCTTCCACTGGATGTCAACAGTCTTTAGAAATTGGTTGAGGTCATTCCTTTGTGTAATGAAGAAGTACGGCCATCTTGAACGAGGGTCACTTGAAGTGTACTGTTAAATAGAGGCACGTGACCAGAAAGCATGCTTCAGTTTGTTTTCTTCCTGTATTGAACACAGATCATCCTGTCTTCAATTTTATCGATTAATTACGTTAAAAAATACCTAAAGTTGTATTACAAAGGACCATTTGTGATGTTTATGGGACATATTGGAGTGACAACAAAAGAAGCCCAAGTTAAGGTGTCTCAACTGATGTTTAGCGTCAGCTAACTGAATTCTTGTTGATTTTGTGTTCTCTTCTGTATTGATAGTAATTCACACACACGCGCTCACACACACACACACACACACAAACTTTATTATCATACTTCTTATCACACTTATTTTGACAACAACTCCATTACAGTAACTCAGTGCCCTGTAGACACCATTAAACGTTGGGGAGAATTACAAAGTTGGGGAAAATTGACACATTACAGTGTACCGGCCTATGGCCTTTTGAATTACAGTGGTTAGCCAGATTATGCTCATTTGTTACAACTCAGGAAAACGTTTAGTTTCAGGTTGTTGACACATCATATATGCGGTTAGCACAGACAAACTACACATCCATTTTTCAATGGGGCAAATCCTTTCCTCTTCTTTTGAATTAGATTGTCAAAGGGAGATTCGATTTTGTGTTGTTTGTCAGGTAATAGAGATTTGGAAAGAAAGAAAGCAGGATAGACAGATGGAGGGAGAGAGAGAGATAGAGAAAGAGTGAGAGAGAGATCTAGAGAGAGAGCAATGAAAAGACAGATGGAGAGCAACATAATGAAACAGAGGGTCTGTGTGTGTGTGTGTGTGTGTGTGTGTGTGTGTGTGTGTGTGTGTGTGTGTGTGTGTGTGTGTGTGTGTGCACACTCCCAGATCAAACTCCAAACCTACAACCTGATTTTGGACAAGATTACCTGGAAGGATTCCAGCTACCAAATATTATTATTTCCAAGCTATACAGCGAATGGTCTGGCAAAAAAACAACACAAACCAGAAAATACCATCCAACCTGGAACTGAGTGAGTAATGTTTAGTCTGAAGCTACTTTTACAACAAGAAGAAAAATGCATTACAATGATACATTTTACTTTATAAGGACTGAATGCTAAGTTAAGGCTACCAAGCTTGCTAGGACAGAACATATCTGACTGTAGCCCAACAATGGAAGGAGAGTTTCACAGCTTACCCTACCCAAATCAGAGGCCTTTGAAGCCCCCTCCCACTGTTCATTTGTGGTAGGGTTTGTGGGGAATAATACATGAAAATATATAATATATATCTAAATAGATGTGTATATGTATATAAACTCAGCAAAAAAATAAATGTCCCTTTTTCAGGACCCTGTCTTTCAAAGATAATTAGTAAAAATCCAAATAACTTCACATATCTTCATTGTAAAGGATTTATACACTGTTTCCCATGCGTGTTCAATTAACCATAAACAGTTAATGAACATGCACCTGTGGAATGGTCATTAAGACACTAACAGCTTTCAGACGGTAGGCAATTGAGGTCACAGTTATGAAAACTTAGGACACTAAAGAGGCCTTTCTACTGACTCTTAAAAACACCAAAAGAAAGATGCCAAGGGTCCCTGCTCATCTGCGTGAACGTGCCTTAGGCATGCTGCAAGGAAGCATGTGGACTGCATATGTGGCCAGGGCAATAACGCTGTGCGTTATACAGGGAAGACATCCTCCTCCCTCATGTGCTACCCTTCCTGCAGGCTCATCCTGATATGACCCTCCAGCATGACAATGCCACCAGCCATATTGCCCGTTCTGTGCGTGATATCCTGCAAGACATGAATGTCAGTGTTCTGCCATGGCCAGCGAAGAGCCCGGATCTCAATCCTATTGAGTACATCTGGGACCGGTTGGATTGAAGGGTGAGGGCTAGGGCCATTCCCCCCAGAAATGTCCGGGAACTTGCAAGTGCCTTGGTGGAAGAGTGGGGTAACATCTCACAGCAAGAACTGGCAAATATGGTGCAGTCCATGAGGAGGAGATGCACTGCAGTACTTAATGCAGCTGGTTGCCACATCTGATACTGACTGTTTACTTTTGATCTTGACCTCCCCCTTTGTTCAGGGACACATTATTCAATTTCTGTTAGTCACATGTCTGTGGAACTTGTACAGTTTATGTCTCAGTTGTTGAATCTTGTTACATTTATTCAAATATTTACACGTTAGGTTTGCTGAAAATAAACGCAGTCGACAGAGAGAGGACATTTATTTTTTTCCTGAGTCAGAAACAGACTCCATGAGGGTGGTATGAGGGCCCGACGTCCACAGGTGGGGGTTGTGCTTTTACAGCCCAACACCGTGCAGGACGTTTGGCATTTGCCAGAGAACACCAAGATTGGCAAATTCGCCACTGGCGCCCTGTGCTCTTCACAGATGAAAGCAGGTTCACACTGAGCACATGTGACAGACGTGACGGAGTCTGGAGACGCCGTGGAGAACGTTCTGCTGCCTGCAACATCCTCCAGCATGACAGGTTTGGCGGTGGGTCAGTCATGGTGTGGGGTGGCATTTCTTTGGGGGGCCGCACAGCCCTCCATGTGCTCGCCAGAGGTAGCCTGACCATTAGGTACCGAGATGAGATCCTCAGACCCCTTGTGAGACCATATGCTGGTGCGGTTGGCCCTGGGTTCCTCCTAATGCAAGACAATGCTAGACCTCATGTGGCTGGAGTGTGTCAGCAGTTCCTGCAAGAGGAAGGCATTGATGCTATGGACTGGCCCGCCCGTTCCCCAGACCTGAATCCAATTGAGCACATCTGGGACCTCATGTCTCGCTCCATCCACCAACGCCACGTTGCACCACAGACTGTCCAGGAGTTGGCGGATGCTTTAGTCCAGGTCTGGGAGGAGATCCCTCAGGAGACCATCCGCCACCTCATCAGGAGCATGCCCAGGCGTTGTAGGGAGGTCATACAGGCACGTGGCGGCAACACACACTACTGAGCCTCATTTTGATTTGTTTTAAGGACATTACATCAAAGTTGGATCCGCCTGTAGTGTGGTTTTCCACTTTAATTTTGAGTGTGACTCCAAATCCAGACCTCAATGGGTTGATAAATTTGATTTCCATTGATAATTTTTGTGTGATTTTGTTGTCAGCACATTCAACTATGTAAAGAAAAAAGTATTTAATAAGAATATTTCATTCATTCAGATCTAGGATGTGTTATTTTAGTGTTGCCTTTATTTTTTTGATTCATACAGTGGGGCAAAAAAGTATTTCGTCAGCCACCAATTGTGCAAGTTCTCCCACTTAAAAAGATGAGGGAGGCCTGTAATTTTCATCATAGGTACACTTCAACTATGACAGACAAAATTAGATGTTTTTTTCCAGTAAATCACATTGTCGGATTCTTAATGTATTTGCAAAATATGGTGGAAAATAAGTATTTGGTCAATAACAAAAGTTTATCTCAATACTTTGTTATATACCCTTTGTTGGCAATGACAGAGGTCAAATGTTTTCTGTAAGTCTTCACAAGGTTCTCACACACTGTTGCTGGTTTTTTGGCCCATTCCTCCATGCAGATCTTCTCTAGAGCAGTGATGTTTTGGGGCTGTTGCTGGGTAACACGGACTTTCAACCCCCTCCAAAGATTTAATCACTGTATGTATTGTACTGCATGAATATGTTTTGTAACTGCACAACTACTTTTTGTAGAATTGCAAGGCTGCCACATGCAGGTGGAAAGACAGCTATATTCACTCGGGAGCAAGAGGTTGTTACAGTTGGCATGGTCCTTCAAGAATAATGCAATACGACTCAGAGAAATCCAGAAACAAGTGATACAAGACAACACACACTTCCAGGGAATCGACAGTGTGAGCATTTCCACAATTGACCTTGTCCTCCATCATAACAGGATGCGAATGAAACAAGTATACAGAGTACCTTTTGAGCGCAACTCACCAAAGGGGAAAGAACTGCGAGCTCAGTATGTGCAAGTAAGTGTACATTCAGAAACATTTACTGTAATCCAGATTGTCTACAGTACTAACACATACTATGTGAATGACATTACTCTTCAGTACATACAATGTATGTGAATCAGAAGCCTAATTGTACTCTACAGTATAGCACTGTATCCTACATACAGTATATTGTATTTCTACAGACAATATTTGACTTGGAATCCCTGGACAGACCCCATGAATTCATCTTTGTCGATGAAGCAGGCTTCAATCTAACAAAGAGAAGAATGAGAGGCCGAAACATGATTGGACAGCGGGCCATTGTTGAAGTCCCTGGTCAACGAGGTGGCAATGTCACAATCTGTGCTGCTATCAGCAACCATGGTGTTCTTCATCACCATGTTACACTCGGGTCATATAACACCCAGCACCTTCTAAGATGTATTGCCAATCTAAGAGATATTTTATTTTATTTTATTTTATTTTATTTATTTATTTATTTATTTATTATTTTATTTTATTTTATAGCAGGGTCAAGAGCTAAATGAGAATCCCATTCCCACCTATGTGATAGTGTGGGACAATGTCAGTTTCCACCGAGCTGGTCAGGTAAGGGAATGGTTTAACATCAATGGGCAGTTTATGAACTTGTACCTCCCTCCATACTTGCCTTTCCTGAATCCGATTGAGGACTTTTTCTCCTCTTGGAGATGGAAAGTGTATGATAGACAACCCTACACCAGAGTAAATCTGCTGCAAGCCATGGATTTAGCCTGTGCTGATATAGGTGAGGAATCATGTCAGGGCTTGATACGGCACACAAGAGGCTTCTTCCCCCGTTGCCTCAGGAGGGACAATAATGCTTGTGATGTCGACAAAGTGCTCTGGCCTGACCCAGCCCAAAGACAAGAAGAAGCATATTGATCACATGTTTACTCCTTTGATTTACAGTATGGTATACTGTAGTACAGTGCATTGTAGGCTGCATACTGTACAATGGACAAATTGTATGGCCCTGAACATTGTGCTTTCTATTTATTAACAGTACTGACTGCTCAATAGATTTTGACTGGTTGCAGGTTCATATCAACAACGAACAAGAATTACAGTATCACAGAGACAAAGGACAAGTTTGTGAGATGTAGGTACAGTACTGTAAAAATAGGGGCACGAGGAAGAAGAACAAAAAAACAAAATTGCAAAGAACAAAGCAGAGTAGTAATTTCTGATCAATTTTGAGCTACTATGATAGAACATGTTTTCATTCAAACGACAATGACGGAAAAATATGAATATTTTTTTAGATTAAAAATGTACTTCTCCCTGATAATTGTATGTTTTGAACAATGTGTTTTCTATTTTTCAGTCTATTGTTTACTGACTGCTTGAGAGTGTATATAATTTTGATGACTTTGTTTATGATTTGAGAGCAGTGTTTGATTTTGAACACAGGTAAAATTGTTTTTAGGTGAATGTTTCATTTTGCGAGAGGAGTCAGAGGTTATGTAAATAGTGCTTGAAGATGAGGTTTTGTGTTTAATGTTTTCAGGAAAATGGAGCATGGTTTCAGAAATGGTGTTTTAGCAATTGAGAAAAACTGTAATATGGATTCAGGTTCACCTGCAGGCCCTAAAGCTTATTCTTGTGTAAAGTTAATATAGACCACCAACTGCTAACAGTCAGTGTCTGGATATAATGTGTGAAGTGTTTGATGGTGTATGTGATATCAACAGAGAGGTATAATTTTCTGGGTGACCTAAATGTTGACTGGTCTTCATCAATCTGTCCACTCAAGAAAAAGCTTCAAACTGTAACCAGTGCCTGCGATCTGGTTCAGGTAATCAGTCAACCTACCAGGTTATTTACAAACAGCACAGGAAATAAATCATCCACATGTATTAATCACATCTTTACTAATGCTGCAGAAATCTAAAGTACTATAGTATCCACACCCATCGGATGTAGTAATATAGTAGCGAAACTTCCAAAGACTGGGCCTACAAATGTGTATAGGAGATCATACAAGAGGTTCTGTAGTTAAGAATGTAAAGAATTTTTGTTTTGTGTAATGAGGAGCAACCAGATGTCACGTATTTATGCAATTGATTCTTCAGTTGCTAATAATCACGCATCCATTAAAAAACAGACTATAAAAACCACTGAATCCCTGTGGATTGATGAGAAATTGAAAAATTGTATGGTTGAGAGGGACGAGGCAAGAGGAATGGCAAATAAGTCTGGCTGCACAGCCGATTGGCAAACGTACTTTAAATTGAGAAATCATGTGACTAAACTAAACAAAAATAATAAGAAACTGTAATATGAAACAAAGATACATTTATTAAAGGATGATTGCAAAAAAGCTTTGGAGCCCGTTAAATGAAATATTGTGCAAAAGGGTGAACTCCCTCCATCCTTTATTAAATCAGGTGGCTTATCTATCACCAAACCATCTGATATTGCTAACTGCTTTAATGAATTTGACATTGGTATGATTAGCAGATTTGCTGTAGGCATGACAAAAAAATATGACAAAAAAAACAGAAAACTTAACTATTCACCCCCCACCAAACTCAATACTTTGTAGAGTCACCTTTTACAGAAATTACAGCTGCAAGTCTCTTGGGGAATGTCTCTATAAGCTTGGCACATCTAGCCACTGGGATTTTTGCCCATTCTTCAAGGCGAAACTGCTCCAGCTCCTTCAAATTGGATGGGTTCCGCTGGTATACAGAAATCTTTAAGTCATATCACAGATTCTCAATTGGATTAAGGTCTGGGCTTTGACTAGGCCATTCTGAGACATGTAAATGTTTCCCCTAAAACCACTTGAGTGTTGCTTTAGCAGTATGCTTAGGGTCATTGGAAGGTGAACCTCTGTCCCAGTCTCAAATCTCTGGAAGACTGAAACAGGTTTCCCTCAAGAATTTCCCTGTATTTAGCGCCATCCATCATTCCTTCATTTCTGACCAGTTTCGCAGTCCCTGCTGATGAAAAACATTCCCACAGCATGATACTGCCACCACCTTGCTTCACTGACACCACCTTGCTTCACTGGGATGGTGTTCCCTGGGTTGACGAGAGGTGTTGGGTTTGTGCCAGACATAGCATTTTCCTTGATGGGCCAAAACCACATTTTAGTCTCATCTGACCAGAGAACCTTCTTCCATGTTTGGCGAGTCTCCCACATGCCTTTTGGTGAACACCAAACGTGTTTGCTTATTTTTTTCTTTAAGCAATGTCTTTTTTCTGGCCACTCTTCTGTAAATCCTAGCTCTGTACGGCTTAAAGCGGTCTTATGGACAGATACTCCAATCTCCACTGTGGAGCTTTGCAGCTCCTTCAGAGTTATCGTTGGTCTCTTTGTTGCCTCTCTGATTAATGCCCTCCTTGCCTGGTCCATGAGTTTTGGTGAGTGGCCCTCTCTTTAGCAGGTTTGTTGTGGTGCCATATTCTTTCCATTTTTTAATAATGGATTTAATGGTGCTCTGTGGGATGTTCAAAGTTTCGGATCTTTTCTTTATAACCCAACTCTGATCTGTACTTCTCCACAACTTTGTCCTCTGTTTAAATTACAGGTTGTAAATGCAACAAAATAGGAAAAACGCCAAGGGGGATGAATACTTTTGCAAGGCACTGTACATACACTAACTCTATCAAAGCATGGCAAACCCAACTCAATTTCTAATCATTCGGTCAAAAGCACATGCACATGTTTTCTATGTGTTCTGCACATGCACATGTTTTCTATCATCCTGTCAAAAGCACATGCACTAGCACATGTTTTCTATCCAGGAACATACAGTCAATCATAGCACAACAACTTTCAAAATACTAACAGTTGATGGCATTTCAAAAACTGCATTACTTTTCATGTTTCAGTTCTACCTGCATACAATAGACAATATGAAATCCATTATTTTTTGTAATTCAGTTTCCTTTTACTCTAAACCACTCTAAAAAAAATTGGTTGTGTCGAATGTGTGCATTTTTGGCCACATACTATCTAAAAGTGAAATGAGTCATCTTTTCTTTATAGAATGTACAGTAGAAAAACATTGTAAGTGACAGAATTGCTGCAGTAAAAGGTATTAGAAACATAAAATTGCTGCCAGCAACATAAAATTGCTACCAGTGATCAACAAAATATTCAACATACATGGCCTTTGGTTCCAAATGTGTAAAAATAAAACACAATTGCAGTAAAAAAAAAGGCACAGAAGGGAAAAAACACAAAAATGCACAGTCCTTTTCTAATCTATACAATCTTCAGAATTTGGCCACAGGTTCTCGTCCATCACATCTTATGTCATCTCTCGCTATGCACCTTGGATAGAACCGCTTAGCATGCCTTATCCACCCCTGCCAGTCTTCAGCTGAGATGTCTCTGCAGCCGGCATCCATTGCATCCAGGAGGGGATTTGGTCATGTGGCCGATGATCATACACTTTCCACCTCCAGGCAGAAAAAAATTCCTCAATGGGGTTGAGGAAAGGCGAGTAGGGGGGAGGAAAGGCGAGTAGGGGGAGGAAAGGCGAGTAGAGGGGGAGGAAAGGTGAGTAGTGGGGGAGGAAAAGGGAAACCATTCTTGGATGGGCTGCAAACCAGTTTGTGATTGAATGGTCGAATGCTACATTGTCCCATGCAATCACAAATGTCCTCATGTTTCCTCCCACCTGTTCCCTTTCTGCTTCTGGCACCAGTTGTTGGTGGAGGTCATCTAAAAACAAAAGAAGGCGCTCAGTGTTGTAGAAACCAATCTGGACCAAACCTGCACTCGAAATTGCACCACACATTGTGATATTTGCTCCTCTCTGACCCAGCACATCAACGGTGGCCCTTTTTCCGATTACTTTTCTTCCCCGCCGACGTGTTTTTGCCAGGTTAAACCCTGCCTCGTCTACATAAATGATTTCATGTGGGTTTCTGATTAGCCTCCAACTCCATGACTCTCTGAACAAAATCAAACAGTATTTGTAAATGCTTTTCAGTATGTCCTAGTGTACAGTATGTACTGTAACCCGTATTTACATGTAGAGTAGTAAAACTCATTATAGAACAAGGTTGTCCTCTACAATTATTGTCTGAATATCTCTCAGTTTTTTGCATTGTCAGCAATGACCAATCCTACAATGGTCTTCACTGAGGAACTTTCCTCTTCCCCCAGAGGGAGGAAGACATTGCATCCTTTAGAGGAACAAAAATACAACATATGTATTTACATTGGGACTGGTGGCCTACCATTACTGTGGTACATAGCAATAGTAATGATAGAAGAAGCCTTTGTGAAATGCACTACTTACCTGTTGGTTTGTTGAAAATTACAGATATTGGAAGCCACGGAGTGATCGTCTGAGATTAGGCTGGACTCTTTCACCAGAATCTCTCAGTGATAGATCATGGTTTATCACATGGTCTATGATGGTGGCTCTTATTTCATCAGCGACAACAGCTCTTACTCTCCTTTGAACACCACCACACATTCTTCATCCTCTTCCCCTACCTTGCCTTCTCCCTTGTCCTGGTCCAACTACTCCTCAGCCTGGTCCAGCTACTACTCTGCCTGGTCCAGCTTCTCCTCTCCCTGGTCCAGCTTCTCCTCTCCCTGGTCCAGCTACTCCTCTGCCTGGTCCAGCTACTCCTCTCCCTGGTCCAAATACTCCTCTGCCTAGTCCAACTACTCCTCTGCCTAGTCCAACTACTCCTCTGCCTGGTCCAGCTACTCCTCTCCCTGGTCCAACTACTCCTCTGCCTGGTCCAACTTTTCCTCTCCCTTGTCCAGACATAAT
Organism: Oncorhynchus tshawytscha; assembly: GCF_018296145.1. Taxonomy (NCBI): domain Eukaryota; kingdom Metazoa; phylum Chordata; class Actinopteri; order Salmoniformes; family Salmonidae; genus Oncorhynchus; species Oncorhynchus tshawytscha. The sequence goes on along the minus strand of NC_056433.1, from coordinate 41,634,458 downwards.
TTGTTCTCTCTCTGCTCCTCTGTGTTGTTTTGTGTCCACATTAAACAAAATCAATCCAGAGTCCCCTTTTTACTGTGTATGTCCATGTAATTGAAAGAACTTTAACACCTGGCTGTCTCTGATTGAGATTGGAATCAGCTGTGGTTGGTCTATTTTAATCAACTTACAGTAAATCAGCCATTTCTCAATGTTTCAAAGATCTGTTCATTCAAAAATGCTTATCGGCTGTTTTAATATAGCTTTTGAGCTGCTGTTGTTGCAGAAGTAGAGGCTTTATATTATATTTAAGGTTTTGAACATTAGGTCTTCATTTCTGGCATACTGTGTGCAAGCATTTGTAAATAAGACAAGAAAGATCCATCATTTTGGTATTGGGTAAGCTTGTATGTAAAGACAATTTAAGCATTTTAGAAATGTGTTAATTGACTGCATATTCTGTGAAAACAAAATTAATTGTGTTAATGGATGTTGTGCTAATTGTGTTTAGAGTTTTGAAAATGTGACTACAGATTGGACAAAAGGATGTTAGCAATTGTAAAAAAAAAAAAATGCAATTATTTGGAATTTGTCTGCGTTGTCGTGACCGCTCTTTCCTGTAGATTTCTGAACATAATGCGCCAAACAAACGGAGGTATTTTGGATATAAAAATAATCTTTATGGAACAAAAGGAAAATTTGTTGTGTAACTGGGAGTCTCGTGAGTGAAAACATCCGAAGCTAATCAAAGGTAAACGATTTATTTGATTGCTTTTCTGATTTTCGTGACCAAGCTACCTGATGCTAAGTGTACTTAATGTTTTGTCATGCGATCGATAAATTTACACAAACGCTTGGATTTCTTTCGCTGTAAAGCATAATTTCAAAATCTGAGACGACAGATTAACATAAGGCTAAGTTGTGTTTTGCAATATTGCACTTCTGATTTCATAAATATGAATATTTTAGTAATATTATTTGACTGAGGCGCTATGCTATTCAGCGGTTGCTGATGACAATTATTCCGCTTAATTAAGGGATGGGTAGCATCAAGAAGTTAATGGAAGCTTCTCTAACCGAAACCAAGTAAAATTTGGCATACCTCAAAGATAGCTATCTTGGCCCCTTACTTTTCTATTGTTACTAATGACCTAGAGCTAGTTTTGAGTAAAGCCTGTGTGTCTATGTATGCTGATGAATCAACATTATAGATGTCTGCTACCACAGAAAGTGAAATCACTGCAACACTTAACAAAGAGCTGCAGCCAGTTTTAGAATGGGTAGCAAGTAATAAGCTAGTCCTAAACATATAAAAAATGTAAACCATTGTATTTGGGACAAAATCATTCACTAAACCCTAAACCTCATCTAAAGCTTGTAATTAATAATGTGTCAATTGAACAAGTTGAGTAGACTAAACTGCTTGGTGTAACCCTAGATTGTAAACTGACATGGTCAAAACATATTGACGCAACGGTAGCTAATACGGGAAGAGGTCTGTCCGTGATAAAGTGCTGCTCTGCTTTTTAGACATCACAATCAATTTATTAAGTCCTACAGGCTTTTGTTTTTATCACATCTGAACTACTGCCCAGTTATATGGTTAAGTTCCTCAAAGAACAGCATAGACAAATTTACAGTTAGCCCAGAACGGAGGGCTAATATCAATAACATTCATGTCAATATCGCTTGGCTCAAAGTACAGGAGACATTGACTACAGCACTACTAGTCTTTGTAAGAAGTATTGACATGTTGAAAGCATCGAACTGTCTGTTTAAACAGCTGACACAAAGTTCAGACACCCATAAATACCCAACAAGACATAGTGGTTTCTTCACAGCCCCCAAGTCCAGAACAGACTCTGGGAAACACACTGTACTACATAGAGCCATGACTACATGGAACTGTCTCCACATCAAGATACTCAAGTGAGCACTAAAATCAGTTTTAAAAAACAGATAAATGAACACCTCACAGCACAATGCGGACTGTGAAGAGACACACACACACACACACACACACACACACACACACACACACACACACACACACACACACACACACACACACACACACACACACACACACACACTGTACACACACACATACACACACATTGCAATATTTGTGGTATTGTGAATTTGTAATATTACAGTAAGAATGTAATAATGTCTTGTATGATGTATATTTGATTTCTGATATATGCAGTTTTTTGTGTTGAAGCAACTGTTTTAACTGTGTTTGGACCCCAGGAAGAGTAGCTGTGGGATCCTAATATATACTATTTAGCTTTATGACAAAACATTACATATCTCATAAGGCCTTATTTTGAAGCTTTACGCTAATACAGTGGCCTGAAACTCATGGTTTACATGCCACGTCAGACCTGCATGTAGGGTTGCAAAATTCCAGTAACATTCTCAAAATTCCCATAATAATAAAACATCCTTGTTGAAGGACTTCCAGGAATCTTCCAATTAGGATTTCTGGATAACCTGGGAAATATACCAGAATATTGCAACCCTACCTGCAAGTCACATTATGCTGGTTTGTAAAAGTGATGGTTAATTACTATTGGAATCCAGACAGAGCTAGACTAGCCAACAGTTAACATTTTTATTCAACCATAACCTGCATTCATAATGACTGCCAGGGTAAGAAACATTATGAGGAAATGACCTAAGTCATTTAAACTGGACCAACCATTTCAGTAGTGGGTGTAAACAATCTAACTAAATGGTTGGATTGGTTTACAAAAATGTATGTTATTTATATATGTGTAGCATAAGATTAATCGATCAATCACTCAATGTACATGCAAAAACAGATGCATTTTATTTTATCAACCTGCAGTAGAGCATGCTGGGTAAAAAGTTAGTTTGTTATTCTAACTAGAGTTGATGTCACTTCTCATTTCGTTTTGAGTCAATATCACAAACATTTTAATAATAATCACGACTTTTCATTGACTTAGAGTTCAACTTACTAGAAGTATTTGAGGTAAACATTCCTTGGGGAGTACAGTGTAGGGGAGTAAGTGGGCAAGGGGAAATGTGGTGGAGAAAAGTTCTTAAACTGAGTTGATTCTGGGAAAGGACTCAATTTGAAGATAAAAGTACCCCTATGATTAAAATCAATGATCATGAACATCGTCATCATTACCATAAAATTGACTCATAGTGACTTCTCTGTCAAATTATTAATCTCCTTTTGGTGCACCCTTTAGTACATAAGGGCATAAGCCAAAGGATATAAGCCGTCTATGTACAATATCACATAATCCAGCCTTAAGTATATGCAATTGTCTGTAATTGATGAGTTAGTGTGTGTGTTTGTGTGAGTGCGTGCATGTGTGCATGTTTGTGTGTGTGTGCACATGTCCTTGTCGCAGGGAGTACCAGAAGCTGGTTTGTCACTAACTGCAGGCACATGGGGCCCACCGAGTCGGCGTCACAGACAGGATGAGAGCACGTCTGGGGACCTCACATCTGTCAACACTTTTTATCTGCCTGTCTGACACTGCCTTTAATTAACCCCTCACAGAGACCACAGCTCTGGCTTTACTGGAAATACAGCTAATTTATTGGCTTTGAAGCATCACAAGGAGCTCTTGTGGCGCTCTCTGGTGTTGCTATGAAGATGTTTCAGAATTATCCTGATCCTTTTCATATTTCAGTACATATTACTACAATACAGTCAGAACTCAGGCTGAATTCAAATGTGACAGATTCATAGGCTTAAATCCAAAGCATTCCAATTTGCAAATGCATTATATAAAATCTTTGGACCCTAGCTGACTAAATTGAGTTATTGTCCTTTCAAAAAGGTAGCTTTATGTCTGTTAAATGTGACAAATTCAATTCCAAGTGTTCCTCATTGAAAATAATTGAAGAGATTTGGAATTGGAATATCAATGTACCAGTATATAATTTAAACAACCTTTAACTTCAGTCCCAATCGATTCAACAGACTTGAATGCCACCTAGTGGAACACACATGAACTTATACACTGAGTGAACAAAACATTAAGAACACCCTCCTCCAACGCTTCCCACAGTTGTGTCAAGTTGGCTGGATGTCCTTTGGGTGGTGGACCAGTTAAAAACCCAGCTGCATTGCAGTTCTTGACACAAACCGGTGCCCCTGGCACCTACTACCATACCCCCATTCAAAACCACTTAAATCTTTTGTCTTGCCCATTCACCCTCTGAATGGCTCACATGCACAATCCATGTCTCAATTGTCTCAAGGCTTAACCTGTCTCCTCCCCTTCAACTAGTCTGATTGAAGTGGATTTAACAAGTGACATCAATAAGGGATCAAAGCTTTCACCTGGACAGTCTATAAATCTATTCACACGGGACTAGTATTACTATAGAACGTTGGTTATGTAATTGTTAACCCAGCATGTCCTTTTTTCCAGTGGAAGATTCGGATGGGATTAGTTTTTACCAAACTGCTCAAGCAATTCATTTTTTTCCTCATTCAAAATGTACCATTATGACGAAAGCCTGGATGCCCTTCTAGCTGTGTCAAAATAATAATGCATATCAATAAGAACCATGAAACCTTTGCAGACATTTAATTTTCCTGACGTATTTGGCAATTTATTAATTCATTGGTACAATATCATCCACTTCATCTTTTAAAAGAGAAGTATGGCACAAGGAAAGTTGATATGAGACAAAATAGTTAATTAATCTGTAGCCTACGTGCATATCACTTTGTTTTAAGAATCCATTTGTTCCTATGATCTAACCCAAACTGGGTGCAAACACAGAGATGATGATTTGTACAGGATACGTATTATCAGATTTGGGAGTTTGCTGAAAAACAGCAGATTTTTAGGGCTGGGATAATAACCTTCCTACCAAGAAAAATTACTGACATGGCATTTGGACAGGAGTAAAATTGCGGATGTGGTGATTTGTGCGCGTGCACATAATTACATTACTTGAGCTCCCCCAGTAAAACGTATCCTGTCCAAATATGTTTTATGTAATGGAATGAGTAGATATTCTTAATGTTTTATACACTCAGTATAAATAACTTCATGTATTTCCAAAAGCAGCTGCACCAATGATCTCTATAATGATTCTAAAGTGTAGACTTATTTGTGGGGGGAAAATCACCTCACTTGGAAGACTATTACAAAACTGCTTGACAATTATATCTTGAGTGTGAGACAAATAATTATGAACAGTTACAACAGTAGTTGGCATGGTTTATAAATGGCACAGTCAACTGTGTCAAACATCAATCTCTCTTAGTAAATGTGCTGGACAATTTAATAAACAGAGAGAGAGGAGCGCATATCACGTCTGCGCACACACACACACACACACACACTAACACACACACACACACACGGTCCTCTGGGGAACATGCGAAAGGAATGCTACAGGGAGGAAGAGGGAAGCCAGCCAGGATGCTTTTCCCTCCAAATTTCTTAGATGCCTTATATAGGAGAAAAAGCAGCAGTTGGTGATGAAGTCTCAGTCACTGACAACCATGGAGCTGAGGGCCACAGAAGCCTCTTGAGGTAATCCCACTGTGGGCTGATTGGGCTGTGCTGACTCATTTCCTCTGGGAACAAGAGCTTGTGTCCCAGGCAGGCGCCGACAGGCCTCTGCGCTCCGCAAGCTGAAGGGTAGGCAGGGGAAGCCGCACGAGCCGTCAACTTAATTATCCTCTCCCGTCCAACCAGTGCCTCCACACAGTCAGCACCCATTTACCTGGAGGAACCCGAAGCCTACGTGTCCGTTCCAAAATGTCTTGCATCAGCGAAACAAAACTTTCAGAGTCAGCCAAGGTGTTCGTTAACCCCTGGTGCTTTGTTCAAGCTGTTCTCTGTGACAGCTGTTTACAATTGCACCATGCATTTTCATTTGCTTGTGTAGGCTTCAGTCTATAAACATCAGCAGCATCCTGATGGCTGGCAATAACAACTCTGAATTATGACATGGCATATCCCGCTAGCATCCAAGCTCTGAGATGGTCCAGGGTAGGATTTGTCAAACTACACACATACTCCCTCTGACTGACTAGCTGAAGACATTGCCAGTCCGGTGAGAGCAGAGACTAGATGATGAATGAAGTACATTGTCAAACGGAAAACAACTCCGGATCAATTAAGGTGACAGAACATAATTCAGCACCAGTTCTCTACCATTACAACAGCGCAGACAACAGCTAGAGTCTTGAAAGTGAACTTTGCCAACTTTGTGAAAAGGACAGCCAAAATAAGAAATTAACTCTGAAGGCTGCTGTGGTGTGCAGTCGCAGTGAGGAAAACATATGCCATTTGCATATGGCGACAAATGTTTGTCTATTTCATCAGCTCATTAGTTTTACTAGGCTCTTTGCATTGTTAAGTGGAGAGAATGGGTTTGATTTAAATGAGAATGAGACTATTAAATTCATCATGGATGCTCTAATGCTGCTGGGATGCTGATTCAGCCCCTTCTTTCCCATTCTGAAGCTGTGAGGCATGTTGAGTGATCTCCCAGGTACCCTAAGCTCTGTGATGAAGTTTCCTCTAGGTACAGATCTAGGATCAACTTTCCCTCCCCCAATTCTTATCTTAACCATTAGTCGGGAAAATTATAAACTGACCCAAGATCAGTGTCTAGGGTCAACTAATCCTACTCATGACAGAAATCACTATGGGAAAACAAAATGGCTACCCAGCAATTATATCTCCTTGAGGCAGCACTCTAGCCTCTCAGCTGTCCAAAGGAAATGGCAGGCTCATAATAATCCTTGACTTCTATGCTTGCTACCTTCAAAGAGTGGGAAAAAAACACACTGCATTTTCGTGGGAACAACCGAAGATGTGAGGCCGGCACCGTTTTGTGTCCATAACTGCTGTATAAATATTATTTCAGAAGCCGCCCCTGGGCCATGCATCTTGGAGCATGTTGCTCACTCCAAATACTTTTAGGTAAGGTACAGGCGAGAGGCTATACATTTGCTACTAATTTAGGTCCTATGGCTTGAGTATAAGCCTTTCTAGCTCCAAAATGAGCTCATACCACAACAAATGACCTCCAGAACAAACAGTAGTTGAGCCGAATGACCCCTATAATCAAAATGGACAAAATAATAAATACATAAATAGAATACAGGGACTGTGTTCAACATTCTCACAAATCCTGCAGGGAGGAAGGAGAGGGGAAACGAGGTGGGTCTTTTCCTCTGTTCTTTGAACTGTTCATTGTTTTCTTGTCAACCTTTTAGATAGGTCTATTATTACCATGACTGGTGTTCTGGATACCCATTCAAAATGAAGCTTGTTCAGATAAACCTTGAGGTTTGAGGGTTCATGGGGCCGACTGAGTGGCTTTCACGAGAGAATAAGCGCAGGGTCGCGTTGGACAAGGACCAGTAGCCGCTCTCTAACCTGCGTTGGCTGGGACCTAGACTCGGTGGTGAGGACTTCTTTCCTGGCACTGGTCAGTACAGTACTCAGGATGCCTCTTAGATTCCCATCATACATACTTATAAGGCATTGGATGTCGTATTAGTAGATATCCCTTCAAGTGCGTCACTTTGCTAAAATTAAGTTATTTTCTCAGCATACAGCCCAATATTTAAGACCAGATATCTGTTTTATAACCACACCAAATCCAGCTATTGTAACCACATAAGCAATATCATGATATCACATCCTGGGACATCATTATCATGATCAAGTGGGTTATTTGAAAGAAACTGTGTTTCGGCTTTCACGGCCTCAATCCACTTAGCAGACACAGTGGAAAAGCTGTAGCCTACACAGAACATCCTCGCTTTTAATAGCATTGCTTACAAAACACCATGTCATCCTCTGGCTTATTCAACCACACTAGTCTGATGTTGCGTCAGTTTGTGAGCATTTAAGTGACAATATGAGTAAATAGTTCTAATGTGGCATCACCCCTGAAGCATTTAGCTGCTGCGCTCCCGACATGACGATACCGCCGTGGTCTCTTTTGTGACAGGGATGAGACCAGACTGGAGCTGGAGCTTGTCTGAAGCGGCTGCCAACTTTCCCACCCACAGTGGGAAACACAACCTGACTAACATGCAACGTTCTCCTAACCCTCGACTCCAAAACAGCAGACTTAATTGGATACTGCTGCAACGTTGCGTTATTGATTAAGGGGTGATAAGTGGGTGGTCTGGGTAGTGTAGAGAGAGTGACTTCGCTAGTGGCTATCTTATCCATAACCACCCAGAGCTCTTTTCACACAAACAAGAAGAGACACACACAACACACACACACACACACACACACACACACACACACACACACACACACACACACACACACACACACACACACACACTTAAGGCTTATGTCCACCTCTTCCCCATCCTTTTCTTCATAACATGACGGACCTTCACCCGGTGCTCCAGAAGATGGCAGGAGTGGCACTAGAGTGTCCTTGGAAAAAGTATTAGACACCAGAGCATCAGGTTGTCACGTACCTCTGTTCTTTCTGGGCCTTCGTATTGGCCATAGACTCCTGCTGCAAAAACTTCTGCTGTCTGTGAAGACCCAGATCTGACAACAAAACACATGTGGCTTTTGATGGGAGGCCCAAAATGGCCACCATGGTGTCATCTCCATGTATAGCACATCTGGTCATCTTAATAAGTGTTCTTTCCACACAGAGGGATGTTTTATGGATGCTTTCTTCTGATGGAGGCGTTGTCATCCTTTTATTGTAAATCCACTAAACAGAGCCAAGGAGTTTAACATCGCTTCGAAATTACCGAAAGGTCTATTTTTGAATGTTCTCGTCATGTCGGACCCTAAACAATGTCTCATACTGACGATTACAAAAATAAAACAGAATAGAGAGGCTCCCTGAACATTGGCCTTACATCCACAATCTGCTGTTTATTTTTTCACCCAAATGGTAGCCTTCACCGCCTTTTCTGCTATACAGCAGTAACTATTCCACTATTACACCTTTGAGCACCATTTTGGGGATACGGTTATGACCCTGAGTTGCCTTTGAATTCCATCCAGTTTCCACCTCTTGGCTGTGAATAGCAGAGCGACCCCCAGTGGTGTAAACACAGGATTAGTGCTCTTATACCTGCCCACTTTTTTACGCTCCCCTAGTTTTTAATGGGCCAGGGAGGTGTTCGCTATTATGGTGGTGTAATAGGAGAAAGAGGGGTGTCCCACTCCTGTGGCTTTCATTGCCACAACACTGATGAGAAATAGACAAAGACATGGTGAAAGAAGAGGAAAAAACCTCTCTCTCTCTGTAAACAAATACAATGACTAGTGCAAGAGTAACATTTACAAATGGAAAAAGCTAAACATTCATTTCAAGGTAAAGGGCTTGGGATATCTACACCTATTACAGCAGTGTTTTATTGTCAATCTCTGTAGGCTTTCATGGGCATACTAAATGGTTTATTTCTAAGTGCAGTATCTTGCCAATAAAGTGTCTACTTTTTCCAAGGCACAAACATACAGGCATATGTAATTGTCTAGGTAGTAGGGCCTGTGCAAGGTATAAATAGAGGGAGAGAAAGACAAAGAGTGTGTGTGAGCGTGTGTGTACAGTACATGTGTGTGTCCTGAGTTTGCTGACACACTACTGTAGCACTGCGGCCAATGCCAGAGCATAAAAATCCTTTGCCTTCATTTCATGTAGAACATCAACATATGTTAATGCAGGCAGTCTATTACCCATTAGCCCAGTTAATAGAATGCAGAACGTCAGATGAGCCATTGTATTTGTGTATTTTCAAATTATGCATTCATAGAGGGAGCAAGAGGCTTTGGGCTTTATCACCACAAGCCAGAGGTTGTCCTTTTAGTAAACAGACATCTACGTTCTTTGGGATGTCACGTCTGTTCTTTTCTGGACAAAGAAAATACTTTAAAATACTTCACAAATACCAGGTTGTATCTAATATTATTAGGAGAGGATATTCCAGGCATAAATTTGAATCCTTTTTCTCTTTCAGACACACAGACAGAGACAGCATTCACACACAATGGCCATGTCAGTATAAGTTGCATAAAAAGCGGAAACTGGCGAATCAGCCTACTTCTCTGTATTATATCGTTCCTTTGGGGCATTTGCTCCATTTCACTGTGTTTTATTATCCTTGTGCGGTTTGTAATTGCGAATAAATACTCTCACTGGCCTTTTCTCAGGTCAGGCCTAGTGTATTGTCATTTTTTGTGAATACAACTTCAAACGCTTCAATCGTTAAAATCTGTACAGGAACAAAGCCACAGAGATGGTGGTAACTGGAGATGTTTTTACAGTGGTTCCCTTTGGGTTTGCGTTACCGCACCAGCCAATCATGGGAACGAGAGACTGAGAACAACTTGGAGGGTTGAACTTACATCAGACGAAACAGGTTTTACTCTCCCAGGTTTAATACTGGGACACAGAGGCAAACCACCTCTGATCCCGTACAGAAATAACACTACGGCTGGTGCTGCAAAAGTTGGTTGTGTTTTACTGTACAGTAAACCCTTTTATGTATACATTCTTAAAGCCTTCATAACAGCTACATAAGACATTTTAACAGGACCACCATCTCTGTTTAAGTGTAGGTAGGTTCGCTGTGTACACACATGTCCTATGAGCAATGCGTCATAAAATAACAAGCAGTTAAGTGAAATTAGTTTTATCATCCAGACTCTCCAAAGACCCTCATTCAGGTCTCATAAAGTTGTTTACACACTAATTGAACAGCCTTATTCAACTGAAGCAGCTCAGGAATTGAGATAATAATCTTTGTGCATTGACTTCATCCTCAACTAACCCCAACCCCCTCCCTTCCTCCAACCTCCAGACTAGTACAGGTGCACATACAGTATGTCATATAAGGCCATAGGATGATCCTAAATTCATTAACCAATACAATTGTGTTGCCTCAATACAATCCTAAGCCAAAAATGCACTGTGTCAAAGGTCAGAGTTGAGACAGCAGAATCCAACCAAAGACAGTACAGTATGAAGATAGGAAGAAACTGCATCTTCAATAGAAATCCCTGATCATACTTGTAGGCGATGACATGGCAACCGTTGGCTAGATAAGCTCATGCGTAGAAACACGTCATCGGGTGTAACGGTCGTCTCGTGCCGATCTGCGCATGTGCAATCCGTCAGCACTAAGGCACTCCTTCAATATAAAGTTGTTTGTGATGAAAATTAATGTCAAAATGTCACTTTCACAAGGTTGGAGTAATATCATGTACAACTACTGTCTCGAATCTAGGTTGTACCTTTAGATTTCAAGAACATTTTAAACTAAGGAAAAAAAAAAGTTCACTTCTCTCATTGTCTTCTCAAACACCAAACCTCGGCCTGGTCTGTTTGGTCTGTTTCGCAAGTATTCCCAGAAGTTTTGTAACATTACGCCTCTGGGTTTAGAAACGCTGTGATCCAACTGTACACAAAAAAAATATAAAAGCATTACTGGCAACAGCAAGTTTCTGTGGGAATGGGGGGCTATGACCTCTTACTGTCCTTGGAACCTGAGGGTCATGTGAATTAGGTAAAGGGGATACTTAGTCATCAAGTATCAACCATATATTTATGAAGGCCAGGACACATCCTTACGTCTGTGACAGGACAAATCAGGTTTAACATTACAAGACACATGACCCCATTACTTTTTGTATGGAAATACACATCTCGTAGAAGATGTAGCTGTATTTACATTTGAATTTTAAACAACAGGTTTGAACAAAGTCTAAAGACATGTTGCAATGAAGAGAGTGGTTAGTGATCTGCATCAACAGCCTATATCAGCAAATTGTAATGTGCGACATCTTCAACCCCTGTATCCTTTCCACGAGCTGTAAAATGCATGACTTCCGGTAAATGATGCACTGTTTGTATGCTAATGACTGTCTGCCTCTGACAAATGAGATTCAGGCACTTATTTAATCCCAAAAGAGAAACAATATGTTGGCCTTTCCTCTAAACTACTTAATATACATGTCCAGAGTTGTTTTAATGGATCCCTGACAGTTTGTGGCTTTTCAAAGTGGTGTTTTTTTTTAGGCTTGGGGGATGGGGAGGGCTTGTACTGCAGGTGTCAAGAACAAAAACGCTCAAAGAACTGTCAAATCACACACACACACACACACACACACACACACACACACACACACATGGATATGTATCGGTAATCTGGTAATCTGTCTGTTAAACTGACAAACGTTCTATCAATGCAAAGGAGCGTACATAAAGTTTATAAAAAGAGCAGACAGAGACATCCAGATAAGTGATCTGACCAATTCGCGGTCAGGTCCTGACGCTCTGAACTTCACAGCATCTCCTAATATGGCTACTAAGTAACTGCAGAGATGAGACAAAATGACCAGTGGTGAGAGAATAGTCACAGTATCGCACTGGGTAAAGTAAAAACATCACAAACTTGATTATTTTGTCATAACATCAGATCCTATAATAAGAAACATCAATACATGGGATAATCATATTAGATGGAAATCTGCATTTTTTAGTATGTAGAAAATTAAGGATTTTGTTGTATATTCAACACCGGCTTTCCATGTTTCAGAATGCTCTGGAATTACAACTTCGAGAATCATATCCAGAGTTTTTAGTATTTCTGGTGGGTTTAAAATAACATTTCTGGGATCTGTTACAGCAAGAATTGGTGAGTTCTGGGTACTTGGGCAATAATAGTGATTGCTGTTTCATATCATTCCAAGTAGGGCAATGTAGAATGCAATTTCTCTCCACAACTTTAGTGTATTTTTCCCAGCAAATTTTTTGAAAGTTCCTCATACTATAATAAAACTTTGGTCAAAGCTTTGTTTGAGAATCAGAAATACACATCAGAAGCTGCATGCACAAATGCAAGTTATCAGCTTTTATGAGGGTGTTTTAACATAACTTGTGTCCCAAAATTGTGTCTGCCCAATCAAGAAAATGCCAAATTTGATCTTTGGAACTTCAAAGAAGCATTGAGTGTATTTTATGAGCACTCTTCCTCTTTCAGATCCAGTACTGTAAACTATGACCCCTTATCTTTGTCAGCTAATCTAATGATATCTTACCATGATGTATCATATTCGAGAACATGCTTGCTGTCAGTTTCAAGGTACATCCACAAATAAACAGTAAGTAAGCCATCAACAAATTTCAACAAGTTATTTGCAGTGGTGAAAAAAAGGACCCAAATTGTCATACTTGAGTAAAAATATAGATACCTTAATAGAAAGTTACTCAAGAAAAAGTGAAAGTGACCCAGTAAAACACTACTTGCGTAAAAGTATTTGCTTCTAAATATACTTAAGTACCAAAAGTAAAAGTATGAATAATTTCAAATTCCTTCCATTAAGCAAAGCAGATGGCACCATGTTCTTGTTTTTTAGATGTACGGATAGCCAGGGGTACACCTCAACACTCAGACATTTTCAAACGATGCATTTGTGTTTAGTTAGTCTGCCAGATCAGAGGCAGTAGGGATGACCATGTGTTCTCTTGATAAGTGCATGAATTGGACCATTTCCCTGTCCTGCTAAGCCCTCAACATGTAATGAGTACTTTTGGGTGTCAGGGAGTAAAAAGTAAAACAAAAAATTGTGTGTGTGTGGAGGGGTGGGGGGGGGTGTAGTGAAGTAAAAGTTATCAAAAACATAAATATTAACATGAAGTACAGATACCCCCCCAAAAAACTACTTAAGTAGTACTTTAAAGTATTTTTACGTAAGTACTTTACACCACTGGTTATTTGAAACACTTTAGAAGTGTAAGTGGGAAGTGCTGCCATATTTACTGTATGCTCTATTAAGAAGTCAAAATATCCACTTCAACGTGCCAAGTTTTTTCTTTCTTTTTTCTTCTTCTTGGGGGCGATTTTTTTTTTGTTTGTGTGTCATGCCAAGATGACCAATTTTGTGACATAATCTCCTACTTTCTCCTTTAAACATGCTGAAACTCATGGTATACCTGGTCATGTACTTTCATAGGAGGCACGGTCTCTCATGCAGATAGAGATGATCACATTGCTGTTATATCACATAACAAGTGTGAAAGCCTGAAAGTAGCGTGTGTGGGTTGATTCTAAATAATACAGCTGAATGGTGTAGTGATAGGCAGGCCAGCCAACCACGTTCTATTTAAGGGGTAAGCAGATTCCCAAATGGGAATCAACAACCACAATAAATCCCTATCCTCTCATTTGCAGTTTGGGGGCACCCCTGGCTTTATCCCCAACCCCCCTCTCTATTCTCAAAGAGTCTTCCAAACTGTTGAATTGCTGATCTTGGTAGAAAGGGGATCCAATGATACAACATTTGGGCATCGACAACATCTTTAAAATCTGCTGGATATTTGGAGGTGGAAGGTACTGGCTTTGGGCAGAGGCAAACAATACTCATATCCTATCTATAATTCACTTTCAACAATAACTTAGAAAAGAAAATGTAATGCGACATTCTCAACTAAATCTGTTTGATAATTAATGTGGGATGGGGATTTGATTGATAAGTCGTGGAATGGGGATTAAGGAGAGACCTCCTGTTGAGAATGTCCATGCCAATCAAGGATTTCCATCCCGAGGGAGGTGACTTTGAATGTGCCTGTGGAACCTGCCTGTGACATCTGACATCTCTCCAATTTGCATCCCCCGGACAAGTTTGAGGGTGACAAGGAAAGGGTCCCGTGTTTGAGTTTGCAGTGTGACAGATACTGTCCTACCATACCCTTTAAGGGTTCCCCAGCTGATTATTATAGCTCTCTATTACTCATCTGCCCATCATCAAGATTCCCCAGTGCTTTCCCATCATTAAGAGCTGGGATTTTTTATTATTTTTATTTCACCTTTATTTAACCAGGTAGGCTAGTTGAAAACAAGTTCTCATTTATAACTGCGACCTGGCCAAGAACAAAGCAAAGCAGTTCGACACATACAACAACACAGAGTTACACATGGAATAAACAAACATACAGTCAATAATACAGTAGAAAAAGTATATATACAGTGTGTGCAAATGAGGTAAGATAAGGGAGGTAAGGCAATAAATAGGCCACGGTGGCTAAATAATTACAATACACCAATTGAACACTGGAGTGATTGATGTACAGAATATTAATGTGCAAGTAGAGATACTGGGGTGCAAAGAAGCAAGATAAATAAATACAGTATGGGTATGAGGTAGATTGGATGGGCTATTTACAGATGGGCTATGTACAGATGGGCTACGTGAAAGTCTTAGTGTTGCCAGCCAAACGGCAGATTAGAGTAGACACACCCCTGTGTTCTCCACTTCCTGAATTGTGGGAAATCCAGCTCAGTGGAATATCCTCAGAATCTCGCTCCTTTTTTACCTGCCCGGCACCCATCGCTTCAATGAGTGGTTTTATGGTAAGAGACCCATGTTAAGCAACTACATCGGCTCTATTTTTAGGGAACAAATTGGACCAGGCATCGAGATCTGCAACAAAAATAACTCAATCAACTTTTAGTGGAAAGTTGAATACGTGTGGGTCTCTTGTGTGGTCTCAGTTTCATGAAAAAAGCCTAATTTTCCACTCAAGCTCTGGAAACTAGGTCCATGGTAGCGGCGGTGGTGAAGAAGGAGGCAGGGCTTGGAGGAGAACCCCTGGAGAATCCCTCGTCTGGCAATGGCTCCCTTACGAAGCCATGAGTCCCAAGTAGACGGGTCGAGTCAAGTCCAAGTCGTGCATTCTAAGAGCAAGTCAACGTTTTTCCAAGTCAAGTAAACAAAAAATCTATCCATACAATGACTTGTTCAACTACAAATCGATACCTTGGGACTATTAGGTTCTGTCTGACGTTTTTGTCCAAACTTAGTTGGTCACATCTAATAGATATTTAGATGGTTCTTCATTTCTGTTAACTTCTTGCGTCGAGCAATCCCGTATCCGTGAGCGTAATCATAGCCTCAAGCTCATTACCATAACGCAACGTTGACTATTCATGAAAATCGCAAATGAAATGAAATAAATATATTGGCTCACAAGCTTAGCCTTTTGTTAACAACACTGTCATCTCAGATTTTCAAAAATATGCTTTTCAACCATAGCTACACAAGCATTTGTGTAAGAGTATTGATAGCTAGCATAGCATTAAGCCTAGTATTCAGCAGGGAACATTTTCACAAAAACAAGAAAAGCATTCAAATAAAATAATTTACCTTTGAAGAACTTCGGATGTTTTCAATGAGGAGACTCTCAGTTAGATAGCAAATGTTCCGTTTTTCCAAAAAGATTATTTGTGTAGGAGAAATTGCTCCGTTTTGTTCATCACGTTTGGCTAAGAAAAAAAACCCAGAAAATTCAGTCATTACAACGCCAAAACTTTTTTCCAAATGAACTCCATAATATCGACAGAAACATGGCAAACGTTGTTTAGAATCAATCCTCAAGGTGTTTTTCACATATCTATTCGATGATAAGTCATTCATGGCAGTTGGGTTTCTACTCTAATGCAAATTGAAGAATACACGCAGCTGGAGATTACGCAATAATTGCAACGGAGGACACCAAGCGAGCACCTGGTAAATGTAGTCTCTTATGGTCAATCTTCCAATGATATGCCTACAAATACGTCACAATGCTGCAGACACCTTGGGGAAACGACAGAAAGTGTAGGCTCATTCCTTGCGCATTCACAGCCATATAAGGAGACATTGGAACACAGCGCCTTCAAAATCTGGGGCATTTCCTGTTTGAAATTTCATCTTGGTTTCGCCTGTAGCATCAGTTCTGTGGCACTCACAGATAATATCTTTGCAGTTTTGGAAACGTCAGAGTGTTTTCTTTCCAAAGCTGTCAATTATATGCATAGTCGAGCATCTTTTCGTGGCAAAATATCTTGTTTAAAACGGGAACGTTTTTTTATCCAAAAATTAAAAGAGTGCCCCCTATATCGAAGAAGTTAAGTTCTATTTTTTTAAGTACGTTTTAAGTGAAATATACAAAAAAAAACTAGAAAGTTCTATCTGCGTATACACATTTGAACTTGGTGCTGTAAGGTTCTATCTGAGGGAACACGCACCTGTTACCTGTTCTCCTGAGATCACCTAAGTTCCTAT
The DNA here is from genome assembly GCF_018296145.1 of Oncorhynchus tshawytscha. Lineage (NCBI taxonomy): Eukaryota > Metazoa > Chordata > Actinopteri > Salmoniformes > Salmonidae > Oncorhynchus > Oncorhynchus tshawytscha. The sequence goes on along the minus strand of NC_056433.1, from coordinate 41,617,419 downwards.
GGGGATATGGGATCGGCTGTTGACCTGGGCGCTGTCTCCCAAAAGCACTTGAAATTTAGGGCCAGACTTTTGGGCCTACTTTTTTTCACGGTCGCTGCGCTCAGACCAAGCGAGCTACGGTCACGCGGGGCATCTCGTTGAACTCGGCACAGCCTAGAGATAATGGTAATTACATTGCAGGCTCTGTGTGTCTTTAAGTATCGCACCGGGTCACTCCATCCTTGCTGTGTGTGTCTCTTTCATGTCAAGAATTGACAGGGTTGAATGCAGTGATTTTCACAATTGCAGGTTATGTATATCAAAACACCTTTAAGGGTGAATTTAATCACTTCCGGTTGCTCCAGGAAGTTTAGAATCGACGCAGGTAGACCTCATACTGGCCTGATGAATTGTAATCGAAGACTGGCTTTCCATAGATTTTCAAGACGATTTGAGTCTAAACTGTAACTAGGCCACTCAGGAACATTCAGTGTTGTCTTGGCAAGCAACTCCAGTGTATATTTGGCCTTGTGTTGTAGGTTATTGTGCTGCTGAAAGGTCAATTGGAAAGCAGACTGAACAAGGTTTCCTAGGATTTGGCCTGTGCTTAGCTCTATTCCATTTATTTTTAGCGTAAAATGCTCCCTAGTCCTTGCCGATGACAAGCATACCCATAACATGATGCAGCCACCACCATGCTTGAAAATATGAAGATTGTTGCTCAGTGATGTGTTGTGTTTTCCAAAATGTAACGCTTTGCATTCAGGACATGAAATGCACTTCTTTGCCAAATTGGTTTGCTGTTTTATTTTAGTGCCTTTTTGCAAACAGGATGCATTGTTTTGGAATATTTGTTTTCTGTGCAGGCTTTCTTCTTTCCGCTCTGTCGTGTAGGTTAGTATTGTGGAGTAACTACGATGTTGTTGCTCCATGCTCAGTTTTCTGCTATCACACCCATTAAACTCTAACTCAAATCAAATCAAATCCAATTTTATTTGTCACATACGCATGGTTCGCAGATGTTAGTGCGAGTGTAGCGAAATGCTTGTGCTTCTAGTTCTGACAATGCAGTAATAACCAACAAGTAATCTAGCTAACAATTCCAAAACTACTACCTTATAGACACAAGTGTAAGGGGATAAAGAATATGTACATAAAGATATAAGAATGAGTGATGGTACAGAGCGGCATAGGCAAGATACAGTAGATGGTATTGAGTACAGTATATACATATGAGATGAGTATGTAAACAAAGTGGCATAGTTAAAATGGCTAGTGATACATGTATTACATAAGGATGCAGTAGATGATATAGAGTACAGTATATACGTATACATATGAGATAAATAATGTAGGGTATGTAAACATTATATTAAGTAGCATTGTTTAAAGTGGCTAGTGATATATTTTACATCAATTCCCATCAATTCCCATTATTAAAGTGGCTGGAGTTGAGTCAGTGTGTTGGCAGCAGCCACTCAATGTTAGTGGTGGCTGTTTAACAGTCTGATGGCCTTGAGATAGAAGCTGTTTTTCAGTCTCTCGGTCCCAGCTTTGATGCACCTGTACTGACCTCGCCTTCTGGATGATAGCGGGGTGAACAGGCAGTGGCTCGGGTGGTTGCTGTCCTTGATGATCTTTATGGCCTTCCTGTGACATCGGGTGGTGTAGGTGTCCTGGAGGGCAGGTAGTTTGCCCCCGGTGATGCGTTGTGCAGACCTCACTACCCTCTGGAGAGCCTTACGGTTGTGGGCGGAGCAGTTGCCATACCAGGCGGTGATACAGCCCGACAGGATGCTCTCCTATAGTGCATCTGTAGTTTGTGAGTGCTTTTGGTGACAAGCCGAATTTCTTCAGCCTCCTGAGGTTGAAGAGGCGCTGCTGCGCCTTCGTCACGATGCTGTCTGTGTGGGTGGACCAATTCAGTTTGTCTGTGATGTGTACGCCGAGGAACTTAAAACTTACTACCCTCTCCACTACTGTTCCATCGATGTGGATAGGGGGGTGTTCCCTCTGCTGTTTCCTGAAGTCCACAATCATTTCCTTAGTTTTGTTGACTTTGAGTGTGAGGTTATTTTCCTGACACCACACTCCGAGGGCCCTCACCTCCTCCCTGTAGGCCGTCTCATCGTTGTTGGTAATCAAGCCTACCACTGTTGTGTCGTCCGCAAACTTGATGATTGAGTTGGAGGCGTGCGTGACCACGCAGTCGTGGGTGAACAGGGAGTACAGGAGAGGGCTCAGAACGCACCCTTGTGGGGCCCCAGTGTTGAGGATCAGCGGGGTGGAGATGTTGTTGCCTACCCTCACCACCTGGGGGCGGCCCAACTGTTTTAAAGTCACCATTGGCCTCATGGTGAAATCCCTGAGTTGTTTACTTCCTCTCCGGAAACTGAGTTAAGAAGGGCGCCTGTATCCTTGTAGTGACTGGATGTCTTGATACACCATCCAAAGTGTAATTAACAACTTCACCATGCTCAAAGGGTATTCTATGTCTGCTGCTTTTTTTACCCATCTACCAATAGGTGCCCTTATTTGAGAGGCATTGGAAAACCTCCCTGGTCTTTGTGGTTGAATCTGTGTTTGAAATGAAATGCTCGACTGAGGGACCTTACAATTATCTGTATGTGTGGGGTACAAAAATGAAGTAGTCCTTCAAAAATAATGTAACTTTTTATGTGACTTGCTAAGCACGTTTTTATTCCTGAACTTATTTAGGCTTTCCATAAAAGGGTTTGATTATTATTGACTAAATACATTTCAGCTTTTCATTTTTTATTCATTTGTAAAAATGTCTACAAACATCATTCCACTTTGACATCATGGGGTATCGTGAGTAGGCCAGTGACACAACATTGTATTTTAAATTCGGGCTGTTACACAACAAAATGTGGAAAAAGTCAAGCAGTATGAGTACTTTCACTGTGTAAGTGGACATTATAAAAGAGGCATATTTTTTTTTTAAACTTTAAAAAAACAAATGACCAGTTTGGGTCACTTTTTTGTAGAAAACATAATATAGGCTATATTTTACTCAGCCATGCCTCCTTGTCCGTATAACATTTCCTCATCTCCCACCCTTTCTAATGCGACTATCTCCGATGCTTCTCCCTCTTTTTCCCTTGCCCCGCAACAAAGTGCTAAAGGAGCTCCTGAAACTTGACCGCCAAAAAACCATCTGGGGCAGTTGGTTTAGGGCCTTTCTTCCTTAAGGTTGCTACCCCTATTAACACCAAGTCTGTCTCTCCTTTCTGGGGAGGTTCCCATTGCTTGGAGGGCAGCCACGGTTTGTCCTTTATTTAAAGGGGGAGATCAAGCTGATCCTAATTGTTATAGGCCTATTTCTATTTTGCCCTGTTAATCAAAAGTGTTGGAAAAACTTGTCAACAATCAACTGACTGGCTTTCTTGATGTCTATAGTTTTCTCTATGGTATGCAATCCGGTTTCCGCAGGGGTTATGAATGTGTCACTGCAGCTTTAAAGGTCCTCAGTGATGTTACCATTGCCCTTGATTCTGAGCAATGTTCTGCTGCTATTTGTATTGATTTGGCCAAAGCTTTCATACGGTAGATCATTCCATTCTTGTGGGCCGGCTAAGGAGTATTTGTGTCTCTGAGGGGTCTTTGGCCTGGTTTGCTAACGACCTCCCTCAAAGAGTGCAGTGTAAAAAGTCAGAAAATCTGCTGTCTCAGCCACTGCCTGTCACCAAGGGAGTACCCCAAGCTCAATTCTAGGCCCCACGCTCTTCTCAATTTACATCAACAACATAGCTCAGGCAGTAGGAAGCTCTCTCATCCATTTATATGCAGATGATACAGTCTTTTAATCACCTGGCCCCTCCACAGATGTTGTGTTTAATGCTCTACAACAAAGCTTTCTTAGTGTCCAACAGGCTTTCTCTACCCTTAACCTTGTTCGGAACAAAGCAAAACAAAAGGTCATGTGGTTTGGTAAGAAGAATGCCCCTCTCCCCACAGGTGTGATTACTACCACTGAGGGTTTAGAGCTGGAGGTAGTCACCTCATACAAGTACTTGAGAGTATGGCTAGATGGTACACTGTCCTTCTCTCAGCACATATCAAAGCTGCAGGCTAAAGTTAAATCTAGACTTGGTTTCTTCTATCGTAATCGCTCCTCTTTCACCCCAGCTGCCAAACTAACCCTGATTCAGATGGCCATCCTACCAATGCTAGATTACGGAGAAATCATTTATAGATCGTCAGGTAAGGGTGCTCTCGAGCTGCTAGATGAACTTTACAACTCGGCCATCAGATTTGCCACAAATGCTCCTTATAGGACACATCACTGCACTCTATACTCCTCTGTAAACTGGTAATCACTGTATACCCGTCGCAAAACCCACTGGTTGATACTTATTTACAAAACCCTGTTAGGCCTCACTCCTCCCTATCTAAGATATCTACTGCAGCCCTCATCCTCCACATACAACACCCGTTCTGCCAGTCACATTCTGTTAAAGGTCCCGAAAGCACACACATCCCTGGGTCACTCGTGTTTTCAGTTTGCTGTAGCTAACGACTGGGACGAGCTGCAACAAACACTCAAACTGGACAGTTTTATCTCAATCTCTTCATTCAAAGACTCAATCATGGACACTTTTACCCACAGTTGTGGCTGCTTTGCGTGATGTATTGTTGTCTCTACTTCTTGCCCTTTGTGCTGTTGTCTGTGCCCAAAAGTGTTTGTACCATGTTTTGTGCTGCTACCATGTTGTGTTGCTACCATGTTGTTGTCATGTCGTGTCGCTACCATGCTGTGTTGTCATGTGTTGCTGCCTTGCTATGTTGTCTTAGGTCTCTGTAGTGTTGGGTTGTCTCTCTTGTCGTGATGTGTGTTTTGTCCTATGTTTTTAATCCCAATCCCCGTTAGAGGCCTTTTGGTAGGCCGTCATTGTAAATAAGAATTTGTTCTTAACTGACTTGCCTAGTTACAGTGGGGCAAAAAAGTATTTAGTCAGCCACCAATTGTGCAAGTTCTCCCACTTAAAAAGATGAGAGGCCTGTAATTTTCATCATAGGTACACTTCAACTATGACAGACAAAATTAGAAGAAAAACATCCAGAAAATCACATTGTAGGATTTTTAATGAATTTGTTTGCAAATTATGGTGGAAAATAAGTATTTGGTCAATAACAAAAGTTTATCTCAATACTTTGTTATATACCCTTTGTTGGCAATGACAGAGGTCAAACGTTTTCTGTAAGTCTTCACAAGTTTTTCACACACTGTTGCTGGTATTTTGGCCCATTCCTCCATGCAGATCTTCTCTAGAGCAGTGATGTTTTGGGGCTGTTGCTGGGCAACACGGACTTTCAACTCCCTCCAAAGATTTTCTATGGTGTTGAGATCTGGAGACTGCTAGGCCACTCCAGGACCATGAAATGCTTCTTACGAAGGCACTCCTTCATTGCCCGGGCGGTGTGTTTGGGATCATTGTCATGCTGAAAAACCCAGCCACGTTTCATCTTCAATGCCCTTGCTGATGGAAGGAGGTTTTCACTCAAAATCTCACGATACATGGCCCCATTTATTCTTTCCTTTACACGGATCAGTCGTCCTGGTCCCTTTGCAAAAAAACAGTCCCAAAGCATGATGTTTCCACCCCCATGCTTCACAGTAGGTATGGTGTTCTTTGGGTGCAACTCAGCATTCTTTGTCCTCCAAACATGACGAGTTGATTTTTTACCAAAAAGTTATATTTTGGTTTCATCTGACCATATGACATTCTCCCAATCTTTTTCTGGATCATCCAAATGCTCTCTAGCAAACTTCAGACGGACCTGGACATGTACTGGCTTAAGCAGGGGGACATGTCTGGCACTGCAGGATTTGAATCCCTGGCGGTGTAGTGTGTTACTGATGGTAGGCTTTGTTACTTTGGTCCCAGCTCTCTGCAGGTCATTCACTAGGTCCCCCCGTGTGGTTCTGGGATTTTTGCTCACCATTCTTGTGATGATTTTGACCCCACGGGGTGAGATCTTGCGTGGAACCCCAGATTGAGGGAGATTATCAGTGGTCTTGTATGTGTTCCATTTCCTAATAATTGCTCCCACAGTTGATTTCTTCAAACCAAGCTGCGTACCTATTGCATATTCAGTCTTCCCAGCCTGGTGCAGGTCTACAATTTTGTTTCTGGTGTCCTTTGACAGCTCTTTGGTCTTGGCCATAGTGGAGTTTGGAGTGTGACTGTTTGAGGTTGTGGACAGGTGTCTTTTATACTGATAACAAGTTCAAACAGGTGCCATTAATACAGGTAACGAGTGGAGGACAAGGGGAGCCTCTTAAAGAAGAAGTTACAGGTCTGTGAGAGCCAGAAATCTTGCTTGTTTGTAGGTGACCAAATACTTATTTTCCAAATTACAGACAACTCTCCCAACAAATCACGAGTTTTGGTAGGCAGGGCTTAAAATGCAGGTGGGAATTGTGCTCATGTTTAGCTAGAGCAGCAAGTGGATACGGAAGTGACGTACCGGTGACGTGCTTCCAATTTCTGACTCGTTCTCTCTGTCCCAACTGACGCGTCAACTTATAGACGTTTTAGGGGAGGACCATCCTACTCAGGGAATATCAGAAATGTTTTAAATAATTAAACATTTTAAAAAGTTATCCTTTTTAGATAAAGCTAAATATATTCATGTCACCAAATTCCTGATTCAACAAATCAAACAAACATAAAGTCATGATAACTCTTACTTAAAATATATATATATTTGTCATATATATTTACGTATATATATTCATATATAAAAAAAACAATAAAAAAACAAAAAACAAAGGGGGGGAGAAAAAAGCCCAATCTCTATCGAATATGAAGAAGTAAACCAAGGCTTTTCCGGTTGCAGAAGTCAACAAATGAGAGAGCCTGGGGGATGGGAGTGGAGGTAGACACTGCAGGGCCTGGATTAACCTCTACATCACCGGAGGAACAGAGGAGTAATAGGATAAGGGTTTGGCTAAAGGCTAACAGAACAGGACGCCTAGTACGTTCAGAACAGAGAGTAAAAGGAGCAGATTTCTGGGCACGGTAGAATATATTCAAGGCATAATGTACAGACAAAGCTTTAGTAGGATGTGAATACAGTGGGGGTAAACCTGTGCATACAGTGATAATGAAAGAGATATTGTCTCTAGAAATAGAATTTAAACCAGGTGATGTCACTGCGTGTGTGGGGGGTGGAACTAAATTGTTTGCCGGGGCATGTTGAGCAGGGCTAGAGGCCCTACAGTGAAATAAAATAATAGTTACAAACCAGAACAGCAATCGACACGGCATGGTGAGGTTAGGGAAAGGCATGCATAGCCGGGTGATCATACAAGTCCAGTGCGTGGCTTCAAGCAGCTAGCGGCACGGGGCTAGCAGGCGAACAGAAAGGCGTTTAGAGGGATGACGCGACGGAGGGAAGTCTGTTGTGCCTCCCTCGTGCAGTTACATCAGCGGACGGATCAGCAGGGCTCTGTGTGGTAAACCAGGCATATTGGCAAAATATGTATAGTGGCTGAAGAAATATGTCCCAAGGGCCTCTTAAGTCAGCAGTCCAATGTGCTTAAGGTAGCTAGCAGGCCGCAGATTAGCGGCTGTGCGTTCAGGGGTCGTTAGCTGCTATAATTCCAGGTGGAAAAAATATATATAAAAAAATATCATAATAAAAATGTATTTTTTTTATATATATAAAAAAATATAATAAAAATGTATTTTTATATATATATAAAAAAATAGGTTCAGAGCTTGCGGTAGGAATCCTGAGATATCGAGAAGAATAAGTCCGACTAGCTCTGGTTTGAGTCACGCTGTACAGACTGGCGAGAGTTGTCCGGTATAAAGGTAGCTGATGACCGCTAGCAAAGGATAGCTGACTGCTAGCTAGTGGCTTCGGAATGTATTCGATGGCCATCTTAAGCCAACAGTCCATTGTATTCTAGACAGCTAGCATTCAGGGGACGTTAGCTGCGAAGGTGGGAAGGTGAGAAGGTTCAGAGCTTGCGATAGGAATCCGGGGATATGGAGAGAAAAAAAATAGGTCCGGTATGCTCTGGTTGAATCGCGTTGTACAAACTTCCCGAGCTAAGGTTAACTATGACCGTTAGTTGGCTAGTTAGCTGGCTAGTTTATGTTGGAGAGATTCCAGTAAGAGGCAAAGAAAAATACATTAGAGAAAAAGCAGGTCCACACCACATTGGGTGAGGTGGGTTGCAGGAGAGTATTTTGAAATAAGGGTTTAGAAAAATATAAAAAGATATGCGAAGAAAAATATATAAAAATATATATACATGGGACACAACAAGACGAAGGACAAATACATCTGACTGCTACGCATAGTAATAATAGTATAATAGTATAATAATAGTATAATAGCATAATAGTGAAGATATCAAAACTGTGAAATAACACACGGAATCGTGTAGTAAAATATTCTTCAAAGTTCTTCAAAGTAGCCACCCTTTGCCATGATGACAGCTTTGCACACTCCTGGCATTCTCTCAACCAGCTTAATGAGGTAGTCACCTGGAATGTGTGCCTTGTTAATTTTTTGTAATTTCTTTCCTTTTTAATGCGTTTGAGCCTATCAATTGTGTTGTGACAAGGTAGGGGGCTATTCAGAAGATAGCCCTATTTGGTAAAAGACCGAGTCCATATTATGTCAAGATCAACTTAAATAAGCAAAGAGAATGACAGTCCATCATTGCTTTAAGACATGAAGGTCAGTCAATATGGAAAATGAACAGACACATCTTAACATCAACTGTTCAGAGGAGACTGCGTGAATCAGGCCTTCATGGTCGAATTGCTGCAAAGAAACCACTACTAAATGACACCAATAAGAAGAAGAGACTTGCTTGGGACAAGAAACAGCAATGGACATTAGACTGGTGGGAATTTCTCCTTTGGTCTAAATGTAAGATTTTTTATTCCAACCGTTGTGTCTTTGTGAGACGCAGCGTAGGTGAACGGATGATCTCTGCGTGTGTGGTTGCCACTGTGAAGAATTTAGGAGGAGATATGATGTGTGGAAGTGCTTGTCTGTGATTGATTTAGGAGAGAGCGCGAGAGAGTTAGCAATGAATTAGATTAGCCCTATGTGTACGTTATGTTGGCTATGACATGTGTGGTTAATGAGTGTCCTATTGCCTATTGGTCCACATATTTCATTACAGTGATTATGTTCCCCGTATAATATATATGTTTATAGATATGTGTTGTGTATTTGATGTATTGATCCCGGGCTCATCCGTAAAAGTATTGATGTTCAGGGTTCACCGCCTGCTAAAATAAAGGATAAATAAGTAATAGTAAACTTGAGTTCTAACTGAATTTGTTTTAATCCTCAATAGTGGTAAAGACTCAGATTACCTCTGGGAGCCAACTCCAAAGAGACCACATTCAAGTCCTCCATCCCCTACTCATTCAAAAGTAGGAACTGGTTCCTCCAGTCTGACCCCTTCTGCTGTCTCTGGCTCCACACCAACCCCAGCCAGGCCAAAATACTGCAGACCTGAATGTGCCTCAGGGATAAAAGAGCACAGCAGGGAGGCGTCGTTATACTCTCACAAGAAATCTTCCATCACCTGTACTTCTTGTGCTGTTACCCTCTTCTTCACAGCAGAAAGAGACTGCTTATGGGACTTGGCATCAGCAGCACAATCTTGTGTAGAGGACTGTGGGTGTTCTAAATACTCTAATTATGAATATTGTGTAAATTGTTAGTTTTTTTCACTCTGTGTGTTGTTTGTGGTGGGTGCAGTTACAACATTAGATCAGTGTTGGCTGCTAACTTGGCCCTTAAATAGTTCACTTCTGTGTTGTGAGGCATTGGATCAGTGTCTACAGTCAGTACCTTTTATGTAGGGAAGCTAATTGTCCATCATGTATGACATTCCTGGAAGTGTGTAAACTTAAACTTTTCATTACCATTTGCCACAGTTTTACTCCGCCACATACTCACCGTTATTGTATTTACGTACGCATTTGAAATAACAAGCTATATTTTTTTCCCATAAGCAAGCTAAGACACAAAAATCCTACATGAGTTCTGCTCTGCCTTGTGAATAATCACTGAACAGCTGTTGAAAGGCTTTGCATGCATAGGTCGACAACGCACGTCACGTTCCCTCGCTAAAACACCCAGACGTAGGAACAAAACCCAGTTTTTAAATTTGACTCCATTTTGTTTATTTTTCCGCACGCTTGACCACACGAAATGCAAAATTCTGAGTGGCTCGACAGAAGTAAAGGAACAGTGCAGACAAAGGACACAAGAGTGGAACATGGTTCTCAAAGCAGGGAGAGACACAGTACCGTTCTCTCTGGTCGCTATGTCCTTGAGCTTCCTTTGAGCTGGCTTTGAGTTTTCCAGCAGCAGCGCGACAAGTGCCATTTTTGGGGATGCCTGTCTTGTCAAGCATCCAAACCACTTCCTTCCTGCTGTCACCACAGGGAGAAGCTGCTGTAGACTAAAGGAAAGATGTGGTGAGCATTAATAGCGGATAACCTTATCCCTGGGTGGAAAGTCCATCAGGGTTCATCCTCTTAATGACTGTCATAACTGAGATACTAACTGCACACTCATATCCCATGATGCACCTACCTAACAGGGCTCCTTTGGCTTCCTCCTCTCGGACAGGGATAAATGGTTTTAATGTCAGATGGTGATGTATTATTTTGCTTTCCCCTGTCATCTGGAGATATTGGTCCATATAAACAGACGACTTCAAAACCGGGGCCCCCGACTCACTGTTTTTTTAATGACAAGGCCATAATACGGGGTGTGGTGGAGTGGACACACGTGCTGCTAAATCAACAGAGCGGCTCACCGACATGTTAAAGATCACTCCAGTAGTTTCCAAGGTGCCCGGCTTCCTCTTTCCCCCTTTATCAGCTTTCTGTGTCCGCAAAGCATTTGTAGAGGGCTTTCGAAGGGGGAAGTGGAGTGCTGATAAGCATGTAGAGAGGGAGTGCCAGAGCTACACCCATGCACCAGTCTGGCCGGGACATCTAAACCATGGGAAATTGTCTGATCTTAGACTTAGTCTTTTGCATGTTACAGTACATGCTGTAGAACACCTCCCTCACCTGGATTTGATTATCGAATGCTTCTTACAAAGTCAGTGCTTATTAAAAGACTGAAAAAGACCCAACTGCTCTTTTTCATTTAATATTTTGTATTCTTCAAAGTAGCCACACCTTGCCTTGATGACAACTTTCCACACTCTTGGCATCCTCTCAACCAGCTTCAAGAGATGCCCTAGGGCTCCCGAGTGGTGCAGTGGTCTAAGGCACTGCATCTCAGTGCTCGAGGCATCATTACAGACCCTGATTCGATTTCAGGCTGTATCACTACCGGCCATGATTTGGAGTCCCATAGGGCGACGCACAATACCCCATAATGAAAAAGTGAAAACAGGTTTGTTATACATGTTTGCAAATGTATTATAAATATAATACAGAAATACCTTATTTACATAAGTATTCAGACCCTTTGCTATGAGACTCAAAATTGAGCTCAGATGCATCGTTATTCCATTGATCATCCTTAAGATGTTTCTACAACTTCCTTGGAGTTCACCTGTGGTAAATTCAATTGATTGGACATGATTTGGAAAGGCACACACCTGTCTATATAAGGTTCCACCATTGACTCTGTGTGTCAGAGCACAGGAAGGAATTGTCCTTAGAGCTCCGAGACAGGATTGTGTCTGGGGAAGGGTACAGAAACATTTCTGATTTCTGAAGGAGTGGCTTCGGGACAAGTCTCTGAATGTCCTTGAGTGTCCCAGCCAGAGCCCGGAATTGAACCCAATCAAACATCTCCGTAGAGACTTGAAAATGAAAATGGCTGTGCAGCGATGCTCCACATCCAACCTGACAGGATCTGCAGAGAAGAATTGGAGAATGTCACACCCTGACCATAGTTTGCTTTGTATGTTTCTATGTTTTGTTTGGTCAGGGTGTGATCTGAGTGGGCATTCTATTCTAGTTTGTCTGTTTCTGTGTTTGGGCCTGATATGGTTCTCAATCAGAGGCAGGTGTTAGTCATTGTCTCTGATTGGGAACCATCTTTAGGTAGCCTGTTTTGTGTTGGGTTTTGTGGGTGGTTGTCGCCTGTGTCAGTGTTTGTACCACACGGGACTGTTTCGGGTTTTCACGTTTCTTGTTTTGTAGTTTCTTCATGTATAGTTTCATTATTAAAGAACCATGAATTATAACCACGCTGCATTTTGGTCCACCTCTCCTTCACAGGAAGAATCCCGTTACAGAGAAACTCCTCTATTACAGGTGTGCCAACCTTTTAGCGCCATACCCAAGAAGACTTAAGGATGTAATCACTGCTACACGTGCTTCAACAAAGTACTGAGTAAAGGGTTTGAATACTTATGTAAATGTGATATTTCATTTTTTTTGTTTAGAATAAATTTGCTAACATTTCAAAAAACTGGTTATTAACTGGTTTATAATCCCCTCCCCGGATTTTGTGTTTAAAGCTCTACCACAAAGCTTTCTTAGAAGCTTTCTCTGCCCTTAACCTTGTTCTGAACACCTCCAAAACAAAAGGTAATTGTCACGTTCTGACCATAGTTCTTTTGTGTTTTCTTTGTTGTAGTGTTGGTCAGGACGTGAGCTGGGTGGGCATTCTATGTTGTGTATCTGGTTTGTCCATTTCTATGTTTGGCCTGATATGGTTCTCAATCAGAGGCAGGTGTTAGTCATTGTCTTTGATTGGGAACCATATTTAGGTAGCCTGTTTTGGTGGGTGGTTGTTTCCTGTCTTTGTGTTTGCTGCACCAGATAGGGCTGTTTTGGTTTTGCCACGTTTATTGTTTTGTATTATGTTCATGTTGAGTTCTTGAGTTCGTATTAAAAACATGAACTATAACCACGCTGCATTTTGGTCCGCCTCTCCTTCCCAGGAGGAAAGCCGTTACAGTAATGTGGTTTGGTAAGAAGAATGCCCCTCTCCCCACAGGTGTGATTACTACCTCTGAGAGTTTAGACCTTGAGATAGTCTCAAGTACTTGGGAGTACAGTATGGCTAGATGGTACACTGTCCTTCTCTCAGCACATATCAAAGCTGCAGGCTAAAGTTAAACCTAGACTTGGTTTCCTCTATCAAAATGCTCCTCTTTCACCCCAGCTGACAAACTAACCCTGATTCAGATGACCATCCTACCCATGCTAGATTATGGATACATCATTTATAAATCAAATCAAATCAAATCAAATTTTATTTGTCACATACACATGGTTAGCAGATGTTAATGCGAGTGTAGCGAAATTCTTGTGCTTCTAGTTCCGACAATGCAGTAATAACGAACAAGTAATCTAACTAACAATTCCAAAAAACTACTGTCTTGTACACAGTGTAAGGGAATAAAGAATATGTACATAAGGATATATGAATGAGTGATGGTACAGAGCAGCATAGGCAAGATACAGTAGATGATATCGAGTACAGTATATACATATGAGATGAGTATGTAAACCAAGTGGCATAGTTAAAGTGGCTAGTGATACATGTATTACATAAGGATGCAGTCGATGATATAGAGTACAGTATCTACGTATGCATATGAGATGAATAATGTAGGGTAAGTAACATTATATAAGGTAGCATTGTTTAAAGTGGCTAGTGATATATTTACATCATTTCCCATCAATTCCCATTATTAAAGTGGCTGGAGTAGAGTCAGTGTCATTGACAGTGTGTTGGCAGTAGCCACTCAATGTTAGTGGTGGCTGTTTAACTGTCTGATGGCCTTGAGATAGAAGCTGTTTTTCAGTCTCTCGGTCCCAGCTTTGATGCACCTGTACTGACCTCGCCTTCTGGATGACAGCGGGGTGAACAGGCAGTGGCTCGGGTGGTTGATGTCCTTGATGATCTTTATGGCCTTCCTGTAGCATCGGGTGGTGTAGGTGTCCTGGAGGGCAGGTAGTTTGCCCCCGGTGATGCGTTGTGCAGACCTCACTACCCTCTGGAGAGCCTTACGGTTGAGGGCGGTGCAGTTGCCATACCAGGCGGTGATACAGCCCGCCAGGATGCTCTCGATTGTGCATCTGTAGAAGTTTGTGAGTGCTTTTGGTGACAAGCCGAATTTCTTCAGCCTCCTGAGGTTGAAGAGGCGCTGCTGCGCCTTCCTCACGATGCTGTCTGTGTGAGTGGACCAATTCAGTTTGTCTGTGATGTGTATGCCGAGGAACTTAAAACTTGCTACCCTCTCCACTACTGTTCCATCAATGTGGATGGGGGTGTTCCCTCTGCTGTTTCCTGAAGTCCACAATCATCTCCTTAGTTTTGTTGACGTTGAGTGTGAGGTTATTTTCCTGACACCACACTCCGAGGGCCCTCACCTCCTCCCTGTAGGCCGTCTCGTCGTTGTTGGTAATCAAGCCTACCACTGTTGTGTCGTCCGCAAACTTGATGATTGAGTTGGAGGCGTGCGTGGCCACGCAGTCGTGGGTGAACAGGGAGTACAGGAGAGGGCTCAGAACGCACCCTTGTGGGGCCCCAGTGTTGAGGATCAGCGGGGAGGAGATGTTGTTGCCTACCCTAGGTATAGGTAGGCAGGCAAGGGTGCTCTCTAGCAGCTAGCTGTCCTTTACCATTCGGCTATGATATTTGCCATCAATGGTCCTCATAGGACACATCATTGCACTCTATACTCCTTTGCGAGATGTATTGTTGTCTCTACTTTCTTGCCCTTTGTCGGTGCTCACTAATGTTTGTCCCATGTTTTGTGCTGCTACCAAGTTGTGCCGCTGCCATGTTGTGTTGCTAATATGCTGTGTTGTCATGTGTTGCTAACATGCTGTGTTGCTGCCTTGCTATGCTGTTGTCTTAGGTCTCTCTTTATGTAGTGTTGTGTTGTCTCTCTTGTCGTGATGTGTGTTTTGTCATATATTTATTATGATTTTATTTTTTCATCCCAGCCCCTGTCCCCGCAGGAGACTTTTGCCTTTTGGTAGGCCGTTATTATAAATAAGAATTTGCTCTTAACTGACATGCCTATTTAAATAAAGGTTAAATAAAAAATAAATACAATTATGGGGTATTGTGTGTAGATTGATGAGGGAAAAAAAACTTAAAAAAAAAAAAAAAAAACATTTTAGAATAAGGCTGTAATGTAAAACATATCCCGACGTGATCAAAGCACTCTTGAAGCATAGATTCCGATTGGTCAGATCAACGTTGAACAGCCCTTACCATGGGTACTTCCTGTTTAGTTTCTGCCTATAGGAGGGGAGGAGCAAAATGGAGGCGTGATTGGATTTGCCGAAAGGAGGGCCTTTCTCCACAGCTACAATAAATGTGGCTTAAGGATATGCGGTTTCCAGTTTGCCCAAAGTCCAGTGTAGTTCCTTGAGAGCCGTCTTAGTAACGGCTTGGGGGGAGGAATATACACAGCCTAGACTATGACAGAAGATAATTATCTCGGGAGGTAATGTGGTCGGCATTTGATGGTGAAGTTTTCCAGATCGGGAGAACAAAAGGACACACGTTCCTGTACCTTACCACAATCACAGTAGTTAATCATAAAACATACACAGCCACCTGTCTTTTTCCCGGAGAGTTCTTTCTTCCTGTCCATGCGATGGACGGAGAACCCCTCTGGCAGTATATCCGTTTGCGAGCCATGATTCTGTGAAACAGAGTATGTTACAGTCCCTGGTATCTCTCTGGAAGGAGATCCTCTGCCTTAGCTCGTCTACTTTATTGTCCAAGGACTGAACATTAGCGAGTAATATACTCATAAGTGGTGGATGGTATGCACACCTCATGAGTTTGACTAAAAGCCCACTTCCACTTCTCCGGAGATCTTGGAGCAGCCCCTGGGATGAATGGAATTGCCGGAAAGTTCAAACAAAGGTTCCATTTTTGGGGAGGTGAATTTCTGGTCAAAATGTTGGTGAGTGACCGCAAATCTAATACCCCAAAGTTATTTTCGGCTGTAGGTAATAATGCAATAAACATTGTGAGTAGATAAGAAATAACACACAGACACACAAAAAATACTGCAAAGTTTGCTGGGAGCTAGAAACAGGGTGACCATGTCATTCGGCGCCATTTTTTACCAGTGTGAATGTGACTATCCGACCACTTTTGACCTGCACTCTAGTGGTGTGTGTGTGTGTTTCTTTACCTGTGTTTATGCATCTCTGTTAATGTCCCTATATCTGTGATGACATAAGAAGCTAACAACACCACCTGCCAAGGTGTGTGTGTGTGTGTTTTCTCCAGACAATGGCCCGGTGATCTCACTATATGGCACTTTAGTCATGCAGTAGTGTGGATATACTGTATGTCTTTGAGGATGTGTTATTCTTACCGTAATGCATTTATAACATCTATGTCTGCAATGACAGAGCAAACTCAGCCAAGGTTCTCTCGCTATAGGAAACGAATGTGTGCGTTTAAAATGGCACCCTCTTTCCTATATAGTGCAGTACTTTTACTACTACAAAAGTGCACCCTATAGGGAATAGAGTGCCAATTGGGATAGGCCCTTAGTACAGTGTGAGGTTTTACTGCAGATGGCTGTGCAATAATCACAGTGTGTGTGTCTAAGGTGAAGGAGTCAAGCACCACTTAGAAGCAACACAGAAGATACCCGACTCCAAAGCTGGAGATATCCTAATGCAGGGGTCTCCAACCTTTTCTAAGCATGAGAGCTACCTTTAAAAAATGTAACATGTTGCAAGCTACTATTTTTTTCCATTGCTTTCGAATAGGCACATTCTCTTCCTCTACCCTCCTCTAACTCTTCCCCGGGTCCTTTGTGTCCAAGAGATGTCTTTTTTAAAACCTTTACTTAACCAAGCAAGCCAGTTAAGAACAAAATCTTATTTACAATGACTGCCTAACCCGGCCAAATCCAGACAATGCCGGGCCAATTGTGCACCGCCCTATGGGACTCCCAATCACAACCGGATGTGATACAGCCTGGATTCAAACTAGGGACTGTAGTGATGCCTCTTGCACTGAGATGCAGTGCCTTAGACCACTGCGCCTCTCAGGAGCCTAGTAAAGGAATAGTTAATAATCCGTATTTGGCACGACAGGCACCATACAATTATATTTGTATTTTCACAAATTCAGTTTTGGGTTTCAGTTTTTTACTTTCAATATTAAAATGATTAATAGAAAAACCACACAAATTTATATTCTGAGTCCATGTCAATGCTTCAATCTTCCCATCAGAAGACAATTTTTGAGGTCTGGATAAAAAACGAAAACATTTCGATTATTTTGTGTAATTCCCCTTTAGTTGAGCATCTAGCAAGAGAGTAATGTGTTGGTCTAGCGATGTTCATGCTGTTGCATGAGGCCTGCTGCAGCACATGTCATGGCAGAGTTTACAAAATAATGGCCACCCAATTGATACAAATAATCATAATATTGTTCTACATTGCATTTAACATTTAATTGATAAGGTTTTTGGGGAACGTCTTTCTGTCTACCCACAAGACAGTTATCATTGGCATCGCTGACTGGCTGCATACTGACTGATAGTCAAACGCGCACACCAAACAGAGGGGCAATATTGCTGGAAATGAATTGGCAGATATTGTATGGCTTTTAAAACCAATAGTGGCTAACCAGTTTATGCAAACAAACTTAGACTAGGGCAAAGATTTATGATCCAACAGGACAATGACACCAAGCTTACAGTTAAAGCAATGCTGCAATGGCTTCAGAACAAGAATGTGAAAGTGGCCCAGCCATAGCCCAGACTTCAATCCCATTAAAAATCTGTGGAAAGACTTGAATATTGCTTTTTACCGCCGCAGTAACTTAACAAAGCTTGAGAAAATCTGCAAGGAAGATTGCGAGAAAATCCACAAATCCAGATGTTCAAAGCTGATACAGACATGCCCAAGATGCCTCAAAGCTGTAATCGCAGCCAAAGATACTTCCACAAACCTGACTCAGGTTGTGAATACTTCTTTAAATTAGATTTTTTTTGTATTTCATTTTCAATACATTTACAAAGATTTCTAAAAAAAACATATTTTCACTTTGTCATTATGGGGTATTGTGTGTTGATGAGTACAGGGGAAAAATCCATTAAATCCATTTTGAATTCAGGCTGTAACACAGCAAAATGTGGAATAAGTCAAGGGATATTGTAACAAGTGCGCTGAGAGTCGGGAAGCAAGTTCAGGGAGTGAGTGTCTTAATAAATAAAAGAAACAATGAACACAAACAACGCACCTGTTACGGTTTTCTTCCGTCGAAGGAGAGTCGGACCAAAATGCAGCGTGGTTAATAATATACATCTTTAATGAAGATGAACACGAACAATACAAAACAACATACGGAACGTGAAAACCTATACAGCCTATTTTTTTTTTTTTTTTATAAAAAATAATTTATTATCTTCAATACCATTCATTCTTTACAACTCATAATTTTCATACATGCTCAAATAATGGTATTTTAATTTAACTAATTTAACTAAACAAAAACCCCAAACAAAACCTCAGGGGAGCATCTTCCCTCCCCGTCACCCTACAAACTACTTTCCCTATCTCCCCGTCCCTAATCTATCCCCTTACAAATCTAAATGACACCCAGCCCTAAACCCCCCTTCCACCTCTCCCGAGCAGCATGCTGCCCCCACTTCCTCTCCCCCTCTTCATCCTCCCCTCAAATCTCCTTCCACCCTCCTCACTATCCCTTCCACCCCCAATCTCTCCCTGTCTTCACCATGTTCTGCCTGGCTTCCCACAGCCCCCGTTTAAAGAGACTCATGAGAAGCCAGAGCAGAAACCTGTCCCTATCCGTCCCTCTCGCTCTCCCTACACCTCTCTCTAACCTGGCCCACGTCAATACAAAATCCCCCCTTACCAAACCTAACAACACCCGTGCCCTAGCCCATACTACTCCGCAAAGGCACAGTCCCAAAAGACATGGCGCACAGTCTCCTCCCTGCCACAAGAGGATCTTGGACAGGTGGGGGATTGCACCAAACTATACCGGTACATGATGGAACGTACCGGCAAGCACTTATGGATGCTCAACCAATTCAGGTCCTTGCGCCTGCACTCCCTCCCAGACCACTTCCGAGATGCCCACTACAGGCGCCGGACTCCCTGCCTTTCTGACCTTCTCGTACAGGTGCCTGTGATCTAAACCTACTCGGGCAACTTCAACCTCAGGGTGCGCACGCAGCCACTTGGCCGCATGACCAAAGTGCCACGTCAGCTGTTCCGCCCGAGGACCCGTGTTAGACCACACCATTACGCTTCTCGCCTGATACGAGAAAAACACCCGCAAGAGGTAACCGGACGGGTGTATCACTGGATGAGCAAGCTCCGTTAACAAGAAAGAAACAAAAATTGTGTCCAGCTTGAGGGGGAAATGTGGTACCCCCCTACCTCCCTCCCCGATGGGACAGATCATGCGTGCCCTGGCGACCCACTCGCACCTGCCACTCCACATGAACTGAAACACAAGCCTCACTAGAGGCCTCCTCAGACAAGCCGGCAATGGGTAGATGTACGCCAAATACAAAAGAGACGGCAACACATCCACCTTTAGGACCAGGACTTTGCCCATAAAAGACAAATACCTAGCCTTCCACATTGCTAGCTTCCTCTGTACCACTGCGATACGCATGTTCCAGTTTAGCGTCACTGAGCCGGAGGTCTCAAAATGGACCCCGAGAATCCTCAGGGCCCCCTCACAGAGAGATAACCCCCCAGGCACATCCGTTCTACCGCGCCATCTTCCGAAAAACTTGACAGAAGACTTTGCATGGTTCAGAACCGCTCCCGACGCTCGGGTGAAATCCCCAAAGATGGCAAGGGACCTTGTCAGGCACGAGTCCTTGCACAGCAGCAAGGAAGTGTCGTCGGCGTACTGCGTCATCTTAACACGCAGCCCACCACTTCCAGGGATCAACAAGCCTTCCACCCCTGTGTCTGACCTAATGGCAGCCCCCAGAGGCTCCATGTACAGAACGAAGAGGAGAGCCGAGAGTGGGCACCCCTGCCTGACCCCGGACGAGAGGTCAAAAACGTCACCCAAGTGACTATTTACACTAACTCGGCACCCCGCTCCGACATATAATGTACGAATCCATCCTATGAACTTCTCCCCAAATCCTAATCGACCTAGCACTCTGAATAAAAAGGATCTATTCACGCGATCAAAGGCTTTCGCCTGATCTAGCGCTGCTACCATTAAAGGCAGTCCTCTATCTTCAACCCAAGCGATGGAGTCCCTGATTAACTGTAGGTTCCATCTAATAGAGCGGCCCTCTACCCTGCACGTCTGATCCTTATGGACGACGTAGGGAAGGGCTGTGCGCAACCGGTCTGCTAAAACCTTTGCAAGTAGCTTGTAATCTACACACAGCATGGTCAACGGCCGCCAGTTGCCAAGGTCTGTTTACTTCCCCCTTCTTATATAAAAGTGACAGCACACCAACAGCCATTGATCCCCCCGGGACCCCCGTCTCAAGGATGGCCTTCAAGACTTCGAGGACCACTGGTCCAAGTATACCCCAAAACTTGAGATAAAACTCAGCCGGCAGCCCATCCATCCCAGGCACCTTCCCTTTTCCCATCCTACTAAGAGCGCTCTCAACCTCTTCTAGTGAAATCTGGGCCTCCATCACTTCTCTAATGTCCTCCGGCAACCGCCTGGACATGTGTTCTAAAAACACATTTCCCTACTCTACATCTATTTCCCTTTCCTTAAATAAACCTTGGAAATGATCAGTTGTCACCCTGACCATATCCTCTGGTTCTCTAACTATACTACCATTTTCTTCCCTAACGCCATGCATTACCTTCATACTCTGTCTGGCCCTAACCGACTTAAAGAACATAGCGGAACAAGTCTCATTGTGTTCTAGAAAGCCACTATGCGCACGCTCCAGGAAAGCTCGAGCCTTCCGCTCCTGCAACTCCCTGAGCTGCGCCTTTAGGGTAGCGGATCTCTCCCAGTCAATTGACCCGCCGAGGTTGCCTGCCTCGTACTCGAGTTCAATTAACCTTTGGATACGATCCACCTCCCTCCGCTCCTCCCTTTTTTTCCTCTTGCAATACCCTATTATAAAAGCCCTAATCCTCACCTTAACTAATTCCCACCACTCTAACACCCCCTCGCACATGGACCGGAGGCCTTCAAGACTTTAAAAGAAACCATAAAACCCGTCAACAAAAGCCTGCTCCTCCAGCACATCCCGATCTAACTTCCAGTACCCCCTACCACAGACTGGCGACCCCACCTGCAGGAGCACCCCGTCGTGATCCGAAAAGAAAACAGGCAACAGCCGCCCAGACAACTTACCCAAAGACCTGGGTACAAAAATATAGTCGAGCCTCCGCTCAACCCCCCTGGAGTTGCGCCATGTAGGACCGGCCATTTTCGGAGTAGTGTGCAGACCACCATCAACCAGACCATGGCAAGCCATTAGCCCGGTAATGGCGCCTGCACTGCTATCCCCCTATTCCTAAATCTGTATTAAAATCCCCCTATCACTAATTTCCTATTTGTGACACACAGGGGCGTCAGACAGTCCACCATCTCCCTCCTGTCTGCCACCACCTGTGGCCCATACACCACCACTAATCTAAATTTACAATCCCTTATCGTGACATCCACCCCTATAACCCTCCCCATTCCACAAAAGAATCCTCCACTTTTACCTCCCTGTGCCCACACAAAATCCCTACCCCCGATGAGTGCACCCCCCCAATACCCCAAACCGACTCCACCTTGTCCCACTCCCTCTTAAACCTACTAACATCCCCTCATCCCTCAGGTGAACCTCCTGTAAAAAACAAAAATCAAACCCCACACCCTCCAAATAACTAAAAACCACCCTCCTCTTAACAAAATCCCTTAAACCCCTTACATTTAAACTAACAAAAGTAAAATTAGACCCCATGAAATAATAAAATAAAAACATGTAATTACACTCAAATTCTAAACCCAGACAAAAAAAAAAAAACAGGAGACTCACCCGATGCTCTCCTGCTCCATATCTACCGGTGAGAACACCATCCGTACTCCCGACATCCCCCCCTCTTCCTCCATCTCACCAACCCAGGATGCAGGAATAGTGTTTGGCTCCAGGGTACCCCCACACTCCTCCCCCTCCCCAGTGCTGCAGCTGGTTTGGAAAAAAATTGGGGAGGCTGAGTCCCCAAACAAAAAACTCCCCACCTCCTCCTGTACCCAGTCCTGAGTCTTGTTAGGTGTGTCCCCACCCAACAGAAGTTGAGGGCCTGGGGAAACCAGCAGCAACCCAGAGGTTTCTCCCACCCCCATCACTCTCTTGGCCATCTCCTCCCTCTCGCTGTCGGACAATCGCACCATCCTCTTCATTCTCTTCTTTGGTGATGGCGGCAGTGGAGAGATACCACCCTCCCCCCGCCAGCTCCTCCACCATACCCCTCATCTCTTCCACCAGGGCACTTTCCCCCCAGTCCACTTGCTCTTCCCCGTCTCCTTCTCCAACACTCCTCCCTCGCTTTCTTCTCTCTCATGCTCCTCCACTCGGTTGCCTTCTTCCGCCTTCCTTGCGGCCTTCCCCTCTGGACCTGTACTCTGGTCATGAGGCGTGCTTCCTTCCCCTCCTCTTCTTCCCCATCCCCCGCTCCTGCTCCCCCCTCAGCCGCAGACGCATATGACCTCTGACTAGCCGGGCACCCCCGCCACAGGTGTACTGACGAGCCACACCCGTGGCACGCCTTAGGCTTGTCACAATCCCTCGCCTCGTGTTCCTCAGAGATCCACAAAATCTGCATTTTCTTGTGCTGCATATGAATATGTGGCCGTAGGCCATACAGCGCCTGCAAAATGGGGGCTGACGTGCATAAAACAATGTCCCCCTGTCAGCCCCTAGGGAGAACATAGCAGGAGGATGGAGGTAGCCACCATGTCCCTTTGGGTCCTCCCTGAGGAGGGCCTGGAAGCCTCTCCTCCCATTCCAAAACCCAAGGGAGTCTTTGAGGTGCCTTGCTGAGGAGACGTTATCCATGTATCTCCCCAGAAAGGCCCTCACCTCTTCGTCCTTAACGTAAGGGTTGTAAATGTTGACAGTTACAACCCTAAAGTTGTTCTTCGCGAGGCTTGTTATTTCATAGTGGCTCATCGGCCTCTCACCTCCCACTGCTCTTGCCCTTCTCAGGATATCATCGTGTTTCTCCTCTGTATATAGTGCCACGTCGTATGCTCCCTCCAACGAGTTGCCTTGGAAACAAAACACGTCCTTCACCGTCAGCTTTAGAATCCCCATCAATATAGTCCTTCCAAAAGTTTCCTGTCCTAAAGGCTCCAACTCCTTTTCCTTCCAAGCAAACCGAATTGTGTTGGCCAGCACAATCCCAGGGACCGACCGTGTTGATGGATTTAGCACCATCTCCGCAAGGAGAATGGCGCTCGTTCTCTTCTCTTCCAAAACAAGGAAAAAAGAAAAACCAAAGTGACTGAGCCTATCTGGTGACAACTAACACAAAGACAGGAACAATCACCCACGAAACACTCAAAGAATACGGCTGCCTAAATATGGTTCCGAGAATCACCTGCCTCTGATTGAGAACCGCCTCAGGCAACCATAGACTTTGCTAGAACACCCCACTAAGCCACAATCCCAAAACCTACGAAAACCCCCAATACACAAACACACCACAAAATAAACCCATGTCACACCCTGGCCTGACCAAATAAATAAAGAAAACACAAAATACTAAGACCAGGGCGTGACAGCACTGACATGAAAACAGAGTCGGGGACAGGTTTGCGGGATAATCAGTAGCCGGAGAGGGAGTATACGTGACAGATATGAATAGTTTCTGAAGGGCATTCTGGCTCTCTTCAGCTAGCCGGCTCGTTCAGCTGAGCTCACCAAAAAGAGCCGGCTCTTTTGGCTCCCAAATGGTTCTTTAAAAAAGTATGTTTTGTATTTTTTCAAGTCAAACAGTTTGCGATAGTTTGACTATGATTGGTGTTAAAACAATTCTAATTAAATTAAATCATACTCTACCTTAACCACAATGTATTTAAGAATGCATTGGTTTGTTATGAAAAATAATGCTATTATACATTTGCATTTAAAGTATCAAAGAAAAATATACAACAATGTGCAAAACTGCAGCATCCCACTTAAAACATTAAACTGGTCCCTCTTTTCTCTCTGTTCTTTATTGCCATGTTATAACCAGCAGCGCACAGCAATGCGGACCATTATTTTGCTTTTATGATAGATTTGCATTCAGAAATGCAAGATGCCTCACTTTCGAGGGGTTGATGCAGTTTCTTATCTCAGAAATGATTTGTCCCGTTTTCGAGAAGACCATCTCAGAGGGAACGGATGTGGCCACAGAGTCTCCCTGTCATGACTTTAGTAGAGTCATGACAGGGAGACAGGGGCTCCTCCAAATAGGATCGGACCTCCATTATGGCATCTGCTGAGGGATTCCTTCGTGCTGCATCCCCAGTTGCCTCTTCCTGTTGCCCTGGCACCTGAATCAGCTGTCTGCTGGGGCTGTCCCTCCCTGCTGCTGAGGTTATTCTTTGAAGAGCCTCATCAATCGCTCTGGCATCCACTGAAGGCTAACTTCTTAAACCTGTGGTCAACTGCAGCGGTTTCTGATAGCACGTGATTATATTCCATTCTGTGGAACTTTCTGTCCATTGATGAACATAGAGTGTCCATTAACTCTGTCACATGTCCTGTGGTTACATTTGCTTTTCTCTGGCGGCTGGCTGTGATTCACTGCAGACCCTTACACAGGAGTATCATATTTGAGGCTGTCATGTAACTGAAAAGAGAGAACAGTAACTTAATAGTTGAGGTTCATGTTTTGTCTACTGATACTACATTCTCATCTACTGCTCATATACATATATAATACTGGATTAAATCATGATAGATTAATAACTGCTTACTGTACCTCTCTCCACTGACTGATCTCCACAGTGACATGCTCAAAAGTTTCCAGGACTCTGCACGCCTCCTCCACCACCTCCCATTCATCTTGGGTCATCCATCAACAGGTGCATTGACAATGGCCAGGGTAGAGATGATGGCACTCTTTGACTCAAGAAACCGCTTCAACATATAAAAAGTCGAATTCCACCTTGTAGTGCAGTCTTGTTTAGGCCTCAGCTCAGGCATCCCCATCTGGCGATGTGTAGACTTTTCAGCACCTACTGTGCTCCTGTGGAAGTATTCCACAGCTGCCTTCACTTTATCCACAGTGGGCTTCATCACCTTCAGAGCATCTCTAACAATTGTGTGGGCAAGACATGGATCATGGGTCCATTTGAACATTTTCATGGCTTTGGTTATGTTAGCTGCATTGTCGCTAACACAACAAACCACTTTTCCATCTACTTCCCATTCTTTGGCCACTCTCAACAGTTACTCGGCCAAGTTTTCTGAGGTGTGTCTGTCGCTGAACTCAAAGCAGTCCAGAAGACCGCTAGACATCGAAAAATCTTCAGTGAAGTGACATGTAACTGACATGTAAGAAGTGGTTACCCTTGATGTCCAGCAGTCAGTGGTAAGGCAAACTGCAGTAGCTTTTTGGACTCATTCAACACTGAAGCCTGTGTGCTCTCGTACAGTTGTGTAATAAGACATTTTAAAAGGGATTTCCTGCTTGGAATTGTGTACATTGGATTTAGACTATTGCTATCATTTCTAAAACCTCTGTCCTCCACGATGGAAAATAGCTGGATATCAGTGGCAATCGTCTTAGCCAATGCAATATCAATTTGGCCTTGCAGACAATAGACTTTGGCATAAACTGGTCCATAGAAGACTGCGTTGCTGTGGGTTGCGGTGTAGGCCTACTTGACTAAGTGGATACATCTCCATGTGTGGAGGTGATGGCTCCACCACTATCACTAACAGGCCTGTTAGTTTCTCGAATCTCCGCTACAGCTAGCTTCACAGTTGGGTGCACAATTCGCATATACCTGTGTAGGTTGTGCGTAGAACCGGATTTATAAGAGATTTTGTTTTGGCAAATTCTACACTGTGCTCTAACATTGTCTACATTATTAAAATGCATCCAAATGCTACTGTGCTTCCGATTCATTTTCCAGCTGTTGTTTTCGCAGTCGTCCTTCCTCTCTCTCCTTGGCTGCTAAGTGTGTGACTGAGTGAGTTGCACGGCTCTCCCTCACGCATCTTCTGTTCAATGGTTGACACTGCGTTTCTGATTGCCAGAACAACAGGTGAGGCTGTTAGTCTGAGCAGACAGTCAGAACGAATGTGTGCGCTTGAGCATTTAGGCCTGTTATTTTTAATTTTTTTTAAATGTTCTTTGAATTAGTTCATTCTATTCATTTAAATCTTTTCATTAGTCACATCTTAATTTTTTTGATATGTTTATAAATAGATTCGGCTCTTCTGATATGCGAGCCGGCTCCCAACGTTCAGCTACAAGAGCTGGCTCTTAGAGCCAACTCGTTCATGAACGACCCATCACTACTCCATAGTTCTACTTAACACCTTTTTTTCTGAGTGCATCTTAAGATGAATTTAAGTCACTCTGTATAGGAGTGTCTGCTAAATGTCTAAAATGTCAATGTAAAATGTTGAATGCTGTTCAATGTTCATGTCAATTAAAACGGCAGTTAAAAAACCTAGGTGTTATTTTAAATTCTGAACTAAATATCGAATCACACAATTAGGAATGTGAGGAACATTGCCAAGGTGTGGTCATTTCTCTCTCAGGCTGATACAGAGAGACTCATCCATGAGTCTTTTATTACGAACAGGCTTGACAGCTGTAATGTTCTCCTGCCTGGTCTACCCAAGAAAGCCATTGGTCAACTGCAAAACATATAGAATGGTGCAGCACGGGTCCTGACAAAGACCAGTCGGAGAGCAGACATTACATCGGGTTTAAAGTCTCTGCACTGGCTGCCTGTGAGTTTTAGAATACATTTAGTTATTATGCCCCCAGTCTCTGGAATTGCCTGCCAGAGAACCTGAATGGGGCTGAAACTGTGGACCCATTTAAAAGAGATCTTAAAACACATAATTAAGCTTTGCTTTTCCTCTGGGTGCTTTTTAGTTGTTCAGTTTGTGTCATTCTTTAGTTTTTTTATCTTATGTTTGTTGTGTAATAAATATTTCAGCTTTTATTTTCATTGTTATTTATTTGTTTTTTCTTGTAAAGCCCATTTTGCATTGCATTCCATGTCTGAATTGTGCTGTATAATTGTAATTACAATCCATTTCATTCCTGTGATACAAATGGTGTAAGTATGTGTAATAACATGGCTATAAACTAATATTGTTGTGTCTTGTATGGGTGGACAGTTTGTCTGTTGATATTATGTTAATTACATAAAATAATCCTATTTTATGTAAAGTCCCCTAAAGAGGGGACTTAGGTGGTTCTGGTACCGGTTCTGACCATCATTTTCGCATACAAATCGATTGGTGGACAGTGACACCGTAGATTGAAATAGCTTGCATTCAGCAATAGCCCTAATTCACATGGACTCTGGAGTATATATCCTCCCCCTGTGTGAAATCTGACACCACTTCAAGTTGGGATGTCCCACCTACCATGTCATTCGCTCATCTGACTGTCCAAGTCCTGACCGAACATCACAGCCACTGACAAAACACATGCCTGCAATCCTTACAAGCAAACCACACAGGCCACATTGCGGGCAAGAACTTTGCAAAATAAATGTACACGTAGAAGTTATTCAATCATTTCACCCCCAGCGCTTGTGCACGTGAACGAGCGTCTCCGTAGCCAAGCGCTAAAATAGAACTTGGTTCTATTTAAAGATGCTTCACATACTGCAAGTCCCCTCCTTATTGGATATCGGGAAGATACAACCATATGTGGATCCTTGAAAGACAAACGAGGAGAGATTAATTAAAGATAACTAACAAAAAATTAAGAATCAGAATTCTACAAAGAACCAGTTAAAAGAGGACCATATTCATGTCATGTTAAATAATAACCCAATGTTCATTTCACAGGACAAACTAGCTAAATATCCATGAAAGTTGTATGTGTTTCAACCTGCCCCAAAATTAATATAAATGATTTACAGAAGGTTTTTGTACTTTATCCTGCGTG
The DNA here is from genome assembly GCF_018296145.1 of Oncorhynchus tshawytscha. NCBI lineage: Eukaryota > Metazoa > Chordata > Actinopteri > Salmoniformes > Salmonidae > Oncorhynchus > Oncorhynchus tshawytscha. The sequence continues at coordinate 41,589,352 of NC_056433.1, read as the reverse complement.
ACATGATCGTGTCTGGCACAGATAAAATCAACATGCGCACGATATGGCGCAAACGGACACAACTGCGTGGCCAGTGTAGTCAGCATGATAGATCCTAGGGCAACAGGGGAGAGTGCTTTTGTCGCTCTAGTAGATTCAGAGATTGATTTATAGCCAACTTTATCAAAGTAATCTAAAATAATTAAAGTACTTTAAACAAATGTCTTATTCTGTTTGTTATAGACGGTCACGATTAACATAAGATGAAAGGTCAGTTGCTAACGAGTTCAGGAAGCCAAACTAGAGCCCTGTTTAGGTGGGGGGAATAAGTGAGACCTTTAGATATGCAAATATGTATTTTACAGTTATAATGAAGGTGAAATTTTATAGTTAGTTGTTTCATAATTATATTTTACTGTATCTCGTAAAATATAATTTCATGCATTATACATTAAGCTTGGTTGAATAGTAAATACATAAAATATCAAATGTTTCATATTTGAACTTTGTATTTGAGCTTGTGTCCTCAAAAGTGTCCTCAAAAGTCACCTCAGCAATTTCTAACTAATTTTACCGGGAAGGTGAGATTTGAATCTTTCTGGCAGTATAAGCATTACTAGGTTTTGTTTATGGCCCTCTTATGATAAAGAATTACTTCTGGGTGTGCCTATTTTGCAGAAAATCTACATTTTGGCATTACATTTAATGCAACTTCATCAAAAGTGTTACCCAAATAATTTATGAACTCTTTTATATACACGGACAAATGTATGTGGACACCTGCTTGTCGAATATCTCATTCCAAAATCATGGGCATTTATATAGAGTTGGTCCTCCCTTTGCTGCTATAACTCGATGTTGGAACTTTGCTGCGGGGACATGCTTCCATTCAGCCACAAGAGCATTAGTGAGGTCAAGCACTCGCAGTAGTTCCAATTCACTCCAAGGGTATTCGATGGGGTTGAAGACAGGGCTCTGTGCTGCCCAGTCAAGTTTTTCCACAATCTGGACAAACCATTTCTATGGACCTCGCTTTGTGCACGAGAGCATTGTCATACTGAAACAAGTAAGGGCCTTTTCCAAAAGGTTTCCACAAACTTGGAAGCACAGAATGGTCTAGAATGTCATTGTATGCTGTAGCGTTATGATTTCCCTTCACTGGAACTAAAGGGCATAGCCTGAACCATGAAATACAGCCCCAGACCATTATTCCTCTTCCACCAAACTTTACAATTAGCACTATGCATTTGGGCAGGTAGTGTTCTCCTGGCATCCGCCAGACCCAGATTCGTCCGTCGGACTGTCAGATGGTGAAGCGTGATTCATCACTCCAGAGAACATGTTTCGACTGCTCCAGTGTCAAATGGTGGTGAGCTTTACACCACTCCCTCCAACGGAGGTTAAATAGAACCATGGTGATCTTAGGCTTGTGTGCAGCTGCTCGGCCATGGAAACCTATTTCACGAAGCTACTGACGAAGAGTTCTTGTGCTGACATTGACTCCAGAGGCAGTTTAGAACTCAGTAGTGAGTGTTGCAACTGAGGACAGACGATTTTAACGCGCTACACACTTCAGCACTCGACAGTCCTGTTCTGTAAACTTGTGTGTCCTACCACTTCGCGGTTGAGGCGTTGTTGCTCCTAGATGTTTTCACTTTACAATAACAGCATTTACAGTTGACCGGGGCAGCTCTAGCAGTGCAGAAATTAGACAAACTGACTTGTTGGAAAGGTAGCATCCTATGCCACGTTGAAAGTCACTGAGCTCTTCAGTACGAGACATTTTACTGCCAATGTTTGTCTATGGCTGTGTGCTTGATTTTATACAGCTGTCAGCAACGTGTATGGCTGAAAGAGCCGAATCCACTAACTTGAAGGGGTGTCTACATATTTTTGTATATATAGTATATTTCAAAACCCAAATCAGAGTACAAACATGCATATGCAGTGTTTATGATAGTTAATAGTTGTTGAGCATGTATAAATGGACAATCCAGGGTTAGAACATCCATTCTATGGTTCAGATTTGTGATATTCCTGCTATTCAACTGGAATGGTTTGAAAATAAGTGCTCCCTAGGCCTCCCGGGTGGCGCAGTGGTTAAGGGCGCTATACTGCAGTGCCAGCTGTGCCATCAGAGTCCCTGGGACGCCCCCAGGCTCTGTCGTAACCGGCCACGACCGGGAGGTCCGTGGGGCGATGCACAATTGGCCTAGTGTCGTCCGGGTTAGGGAGGGCTTGGTCGGTAGGGATGTCCTTGTCTCATCGTGCGCCAGCGACTCCTGTGGCGGGCCGGGCGCAGTGCGCGCTAACCAAGGTTGCCAGGTGCACGGTGTAGCCTCCAACACATTGGTGCGGCTGGCTTCCGGGTTGGATGCGCGCTGTGTTAAGAAGCAGTACGGCTGGTTGGGTTGTGTATCGGAGGACGCATGACATTCAACCTTCGTCTCTCCCGAGCCCGTACGGGAGTTGTAGCGATGAGACAAGATAGTAGCTACTACAACAATTGGATACCATGATATTGGGGGAAAAAAGGGGGAAAATTCTAAACAAAAATTTAAAAAATAAGTGCTCCCTGGCATGAAAGCTGCCTCGATTGCGTTTGACTTCTGATTGAAGGGTTATAGAGATGGATAGATAGAGAGATGACGTGTATGTTCTCTCTCCGAGGACGGAAGGTGACAGAGTGTTTAATGCACCCCATTAATGCACGGTCGTTGGGGTGATTACTTTGATAAAAGTCTTCCCAAATGTACTCTGAATCGACACAGATCTTATATACCTATATCAGATTGTGGCAAACTAATCTAGATAGTATGAATGCGTAGTGCCCATTTATCGACTTTAGCGGATAATTTACTGAGCAAGGCTAGTCAATGAGAATCTATCCTTTAAATGCACTCTGTTTGCCAACTGCTAAGTCACAACTTCCCCGATGGACCTACTTCAGACATTCAGGCACAGACATTCCCTGTGCCCTTCTGAAGTATAATGCTATTGCCAAGGTAGCCAGAGAGGTGTGTTGCTTTGCCCCACCGATGACGTCGTCTTAGGAAAGGAAATCTTACAATCTGTACAGTAGCACCTTCAAAATATCCCAAGGCTCCACGTTCATCTGTACAAACAATAGTACGCAAGTATAAACACCATGGGACCACGCAGCCATCATACCGCTCAGGAAGGAGACGCGTTCTGTCTCCTAGAGATGAACATACTTTGATGCGTAAAGTGCAAATCAATCCCAGAACAACACCAAAGGACCTTGTGAAGATGCTGGAAGAAACAGGTACAAAAGTATATATATCCACAGTAAAACGAGTCCTATATCGACATAACCTGAAGGGCCGCTCAGCAAGGAAGAAGGCACTTCTCCAAAACCACCACTGCAGATCGTACTTTTTGGAGAAATATCCTCTGGTCTGATGAAACAAAAATAGAACTGTTTGGACATAATGACCATTGTTATGCTTGGAGGAAAAAGGGGGAGTCTTGCAAGCCGAAGAACACCATCCCAACCGTGAAGCACGGAGGTCGCAGCATCATGTTGTGGGGGTGCTTTGCTGCTGGAGGGACTGGTGCACTTCACAAAATAGATGGCATCATGAGGAAAGAAAATGATTTGGATATATTGAAGCAACATCTCAAGACATCAGTCAGGAAGTTAAAGCTTGGTCGCAAATGGGTCTTCTAAATGGGTAGTGCCCATTTATTGACTTTAGCGGATAATTTACTGAGCAAGGCTAGTCAATGAGAATCTATCATTTAAATGCACTCTGTTTGCCAACTGCTAAGTCACAACTTCCCCGAGGGACCTACTTCACAGACATTCCCTGTGCCCTTCTGAAGTAGAAACATCTTGGCCATGTTCTGTTATAATCTCCACCCGGCACAGCCAGAAGAGGACTGGCCACCCCACATATGCTCTCTCTAATTCTCGCTTTCTTTCTCTCTCTCGGAGGACCTGAGCCCTAGGACCATGCCCCAGGACTACCTGACATGATGACTCCTTGCTGTCCCCAGTCCACCTGGCCATGCTGCTGCTCCAGTTTCAACTGTTCTGCCTTATTATTATTCAACCATGCTGGTCATTTATGAACATTTTAACATCTTGGCCATGTTCTGTTATAATCTCCACCCGGCACAGCCAGAAGAGGACTGGCCACCCCACATAGCCTGGTTCCTCTCTAGGTTTCTTCCTAGGTTTTGGCCTTTCTAGGGAGTTTTTCCTAGCCACCGTGCTTCTACACCTGCATTGCTTGCTGTTTGGGGTTTTAGGCTGGGTTTCTGTACAGCCTTTTGAGATATCAGCTGATGTACGAAGGGCTATATAAATAAATTTGATTTGATTTGATATGATATAATGCTATTGCCAAGGTAGCCAGAGAGGTGTGTTGCTTTGCCCCACCGATGACGTCGTCTTAGGAAAGGACCCTCATTAGTTAAAAGGAGAGAGAGCATTTAGATGGCACAATTAACCTTTAAAAATGCCACCAATTTGGGATGAGCGTGAATGAATGACAGTGAAGCCACTAATATAAATCCAAGGCATTGACCCCCTTTGGTTTTCCCAGGAGATCACAGTCAGACCATTTAGTCACTGTAGCCTACAATTCCTCTGCCGTGACATTTTTCGTACATGGTGATACCGGAATCAGAGCTCCACGCTAAGTGTTGCGACCATTCTATTGAACTGCAGACTAATCAATCAACGGATGACCGACAGAATGTCACTGTTTATGCGATATTAGCAAGATATGTTGTTAGTGAAAACATAAATCACTCCAACGATGCCTTGCAATTGAAACACAGTGGGATTTGGTCACAGTGACGTCTGCAGGCACAATGGTGCCGCAGGGCCCATGGGGCTCCTGGAGGGGTCAGTGTTTGTCTCTGGATGATTTGGGTTTGACACTATTGCCTCCAACCTCACACCAACCCAAATCAGCCTCCACCACACCACCCACGTTTCTGGGATGAGGGAATGAGTGGGGAATTACAATTCTTCTGACAGTGCAGTATGAGCAAAGTGGGGTGGTTTGAAATGGCTTTTTGTGTTTGTGTACAGTTGAAGTCGAAAGTTTACATACACTAAGGTTGGAGTCATTAAAACCCGTTTTTCAAACACTCCACAAATTTCTTGTTAACAAACTATAGTTTTGGCAAGTCGGTTAGGACATCTAATTTTGTGCATGACACGAGTCATTTTCCCAGATTATTTCACTTCACTGTATCACAATTCCAGTGGGTCAGAAGTTTACATACACTAGTTGACTGTGCCTTTAAGCAGCTTGGAAAATTCCAGTAAATTATGTCATGGCTTTAGAAGCTTTTGATAGGCTAATTGACATAATTTGAGTCAATTGGAGTTGTACTTGTGGATATATTTCAAGGCCTACCTTCAAACTTAGTGCGTCTTTGCTTGACATCATGAGAAAATCTAAAGAAATTAGCCAAGACCTCAGAAAAAAATTGTAGACCTCCACAAGTCTGGTTCATTCTTGGGAGAAATGTCCAAACGCGTGGAGGTACCACTGTCGTGGAAATTTCCTCTATTTACCAAATCATGAGCGCAAACCACACACAAGTCAGAGTTCGTTATCAAGGTCCATCTTTAATTATATGAGCTCTATCATAACCCTGTGACTCTCAGATCGATTCAGTGTCTATCAATGAATTCTCTGAGAGCCCCTTCTGCATTGCAACTGCGATCCTTTAATAGCAAAGAACACACATAGTCAGACAGCATAGACATAATAAATCGTTCAGCTTAGTCTCCTTACTGAAACCCTAGAACCATAAACCAATCCTCCATATCAACAGGCATATATCAAATTGTCATTTAGATACAACCAACTCTAAATACAACCAATCCTGGACAAACTCACGGAGAGGATATAATGATTCCAGACACTGCCATCCTTCTTTCCCCGATGGGAAAAGTAGGGAGTTACTGGCACACAGACACAGTGGAGCAAAAGATATGTTTACACATGATGACACTTTGACCTCTCCCCTCTCTGTGGCCCATGCAACTTAGTCTTGACATAGAACAGATACTGCAACCTTGCCCACAGTATTATACAAAAATAACATTCTTGATGAGAAGTAACTTACAAACATATGATGAATATAAAACATCTTACCTATGTTACCAACCAATTCTGATTATTCCCCAACATTCCCCTCTCAAGGGACTCAGTCCCTTCTGAAGAATCAGAATAGTAACATACTCAATATTTAAACATTCAAATCCCCTCAATGTCAAATACCTTTGCTTATATGTAAGCTTTCTCCCTTCTGGAACTAAGTTTACAACCTTTATTCCAGAAGACAAAACTTGCACATGTTTAATAACACAGAATAATCCATTTGAGGAAAATAAAAACATATTTATGCTCTTTAAGTTACATGAGAACCTGTGTCTAAACACAGGCCTCCTCACAACATATAGGACAGACATCCCTCTAAGTCCTCATGCTCAGAAATATACTCAGGAATAGAGAATAGGTCATTGAAATCATTCATATTCCAAATCATAAGTAACAACCCAACTATTTATCAAACCAATATTTAGAATAGCATTCCTCAGTGATTCAAACTTGTCTTATCACTCAAAGTAAAAACCTCAATTTAACACACATCAATATTATCAGATTTACATACCGTATAATTATCCCACAATTCTACTATTAACTTTTTTAATCATGATTATAATACAGATCAATATCTCAATGCATTCTTAATCTAAATTACTACAATTTACATGGTGTAGACCTCGTCAATCAACCTGATACCACAAAAGTATAAACAATTTTAATGGCACAGTTGACCAATACCCCCTTACATAGGCACAGCATCTTCGTTTTTCTTCAGATAGCTTTACAGTTCAAAGTGGACGGGCCATGATAATGTCCCAATTTCAATGTCTCATCTTTACCACTCATGTCTTGTCCATTCGTCAACCAATATACCAGCATCATAAGAAAATGTTAGAACAGATCTTTCTCCATGATCACTCCAAGTGGACTCATCACAGTATGAGAGAACCATGAAAGAAAAGCAGTTGATAGCTTAGATCTGATACTGTACACCAATTTCTGGCTTGGTTCTTTTCTCTCGGTAGATGTGGTTTGGAAAGCCTCCTTCAACGCCTTTGTCACTCTTCTTCAGCCAGTTAGAGGGGGTTTTGAGGTACACACACCATTCGGTCCAAATTATCTCTTCCATGCATTAAGATACCGTCTGATGTCACTTTTCATGATAACCTCGAAAGAACAGATCAGAACAACAGTTTAGTTCAGTTCATTAACTACATGATAAATGATTACTTGTACCAATTATTCTTAATACACATATCTAAACATATTTCACAGAGAATATCAAAACATTCTATTGAAACTACTCTTTCAAATTGGTTTAATCTCCCCATCTCACTGTCAACTCCATCGTAGAGCCAAGGATCAAGAAATTAGACCTATACCCCTTGGGAATAGGACAAAACAAACACAACAATACAATACACTCAACAATACAATACACTCATTCACATATCACTTAAGTTGTATAACTTCAATTCAAACCCTCAAAAAACTGAATCCTCCCCCATGTTTTACACTCATCTCTCCGTATGAGAGTAATGTAAAACAAAACTGAAAACAAATGTAAAACAACATTTCAGCTAACCTAATCAAATTAAAATCACTAAACTGAAAAAAAACTCCACGAAGTAAAATTATTTAACCCCTATGGTCATAGGAAAATTGACTTAAAGCAGCATACCCTTAGTTTAAAAGCAATGCCCTCCACAGTGGTCCAAATTACAAATATGGCTAAGAAACATATTTACCAATTACACAAATTATTTTGAAAGCAGTATTACAGATGACCCTAATTTCATTATCCAAATGGCTTTCCAATGCGGGTGATCAAGCCACAACGGAAAGTCATCAGAAGGTCATAGGTCATACAAAACCCTTCAAAGCAGTGTTTTTCACTATATAAAACAATTTGCAAACAACAATCAACTAGTTCCAAACATTTTCGTATTTCCATGTTCCCAGAACATTCCTTTATCAAAAGAATTTGCGTGTGTAATGAAAAGTCAGAAAATAAAAACTCCCAATGTGGTAGTTTACGACCTCAATTTCACTCACTCTCCCCAAGAGTATAGTCCCTGGAAACATTCCAGAGAGAGACAGTGAAATATCCATTTTCCTGGAGAAAACACAAAAACACTTAGTATTCATTACACTACATCGATTCAGAAACTCAAACGTGAAACTATAAACCAAACCTAATGATAATTCCACTGTATCTCAAATCATTAATCATAAGTTTTAATAAAATCAATGTATATTGTATGATGCAATGTTTAATTAAATTAAATCAACTCCTAAAAAAAACTTTTAATCAGCAACCTAATAATTTCAACCTGTTGATATAAATTTAGTAAAAACCAATCCTGATTTTTTTTAAACAAATCTAAAATCTTTCAAAAAATGGGCGCTGTCTCATCATCGTAAAAATAAAAATAAACTTAATTTTTCCCCCCACTGATATCCACAAAGGTCAAAACTGTTCAGCACATCCATTAATGATCTTCCTTTAGTCTGTACAGGGTCTGAAGTTCCAATGTATGCAGATGATACAGTGATGAATTCATGCAAATGACAAACTACACAAGAACTCACTACTATAATGATTCAGATGACAAAATTGCTCAGAGACTCGTGTTTACATCTCAATAAAATAAAACACAGTCTGCATGTTCCTCAACAAACAACTACTGATGTAAAAAGCTCCTGGTGGTATCTGATTTTAAGTGCCAAGGCATCATACTTGATTCCAACCTTTCTTTTAAAAAGCAAATAATAAAGGAACTCAAATACAAAGTTCAACCTAGCTAATTTCCCAAAACATATGAAATTGTTTTGACTATTGCGGTAACAACACTATAATTAAAATCTATGATACTCCCCCACTTAACATACTAGTTTACTAGTTTGGCCCAAGCTTGCTTTTCAACATTCATACCCATTCAGTCTTCTGTCAACAGGCTCTCATACTATTCAATCCAGCAATCACCTTTAATGGCGTGACATTGTTTCACATAATGGAAACATACTATAATGTTAGACTACATGAACTTTCCTGCTCAAATTAACTGGTGTTACCTAAACAATCAAACCAAGAATCAATAACCATCAGAATCTATTCTTACGATGTTTTATAATTCAGACATCCAGTGTCCCAATTCTCATAGGCTAATACAGTAGATATAAACACCACAAATCTATGATGCCCACCTAGCGAATCAGCTGCTAGAAATACAGAAAAAAATGTACCTGAACAACGGTCAAAACAATTAGAGTAAGGTTATTGTATATTCAAACTAATAATGCAAATTTACGTTATTCTACAACAATCTACCTGCCTCCAGCAACTTTCCCTGACAGTTAGTAGCCAACATAGTAACTAACTCTCTTCCATACTTTCAACTCAACTTTCCTATTTCTTTTTCTCATTGGGCAAAAATATATAACCCCTCTCATTTCAACGTTTTTCCTTGCCTCTATGTAAGATTAAAAACCCCAACTTTATAACTTCCTCTTCTCATTGCTCTCCACATTTATGAAATGTATCCTATTTCTTTAAAAATAACACACAGCGCCAAAATTATAACATGCGTCAGTCAATCAATAAGAATGAAAAACATTTCGGTAACCACTTTCTATTGCCATTCTCTCCCTGCTAATTATTCAGAATTTCTTTAACTTAGGTAACTGTCTGATACAGTAATTTAAATACGACCCAATTCTCAACAACATTATTCCAGCAGATAATTTAGTGAACAGACATCGTCTTGCATCAGAATTCGCTTCGTTATTATTTTAAGTTGAATTAGTCTATCAATATAACCTAAACAATCTATTGAAAACGTTCAATCTATTCTTTTATACAAACACTAGCGACCATAACTTTCCAGGCAAAACATTCAAATAGATTATTTACAATCAAAAACTCTGAATTCAGCCAGCGCCATGACTGGGAATGGAACCCCGGGCCTCCCGTGTTGCAGGTGAGAATTCTACCACTGAACCACTAATGCTATTGTGAAAAACTAAGATTCTCCGCATATAAACCCAATTTCTAAGTAAAATCTAAACACGTCACTATCGGTAATTCCCAGAAGAATAATAGCCCAATTTTAATAGTACAAATGTTACTCCAGCCATGATTCTCATACTCCAGGTATGATTCTCAAATTCCAAATGAATATATTAGCAATCAAAGAATAAAATCGACAGTTAATGACTAGGAAACAGATATTGTGCCTTTTAGTAAAAATAGATTATGTTTACTTATGCAACGTCAAAAATAGATTATGTTTACTTATGCAATGTCTTTCAATTACTTTACTACATCACATTAATCACGCAATGATAATTAGTTTGATGGAAAACCTTAGGCTTTGTACGACATTATAAATTACATCGAGCATCCCTCGAATTCTCTTAAACTTTATGAAAAACAGTTTATTCAATAAATCCCGCAACTTCTCTCATACTGGGAAGAAAAATTATAACATGTTCAGACCTTAAAGGCAGTTCAATTTCAAATGTTTCACCCAGACGGAGATAATCCAATATGCGTTCTAAAGTTACATCGTTAGGGTAAGATAACCAAAAGTGGACACACTCTAATCAGTTTCTAGAGCTCAATTTCCCAGATTTTGTAGATTATTTTAATAGTGCTTAAAAACTTCATCTTTATCAAATTATCCATTTAAGATGTCAACTCAAAACCTACGTACGTCTACGAATGGGTGGTTTAAATTGTATCTAATCATTCTCAGCATTACTTTATCAAATCTCTAGTAATTGATTATACACACATACAATTCATCATAATTTCAAATAATTCACAGAATCCATATAAAACTTAAGAAATCTTAGGTACTCACACAGAACTTTCAGGATCATCCACACAGGATTGGTCAGATGTTCACATAGAACTGGTCAGACGTCCACACAGAACATCAGAAAAAAGGTTTGCCCACACAGAGTCAACCCTACCCCGCTCACACAGAACGGTCCGACAACTATTACCTAGTGATCCCATAACAAAATACTCACACAGAGTAACCCAGGGCATACCTGGCTAGCGCATTTAAAATAATTGGAATTCACCACACCTGAGGGTCACTTAGACAAATCACACAGACGCACAGAATGAGGTCCTTCTTCCAATAGGGCTTCACCAAGTGCCGTGTTTCACCTAGAACACACAGACCCCCTGGCCCATCACCCCGACAGACCTCACCAAATCCCCACTGTGATCAATTCAGTGTCAGGAGGGCTCTTGGTCACTGGCAACCGGACAGTGCAGAGTATCTTTTGAGTCCACAAAACCCCCAGATTACTCTCCTCTGACTCGGCCCTGCTTACGCCGCCAAGGTGCCTTCCTTACAAAGGAATTCACGCTCAGAGTATACGTAACAGGCATAATTAAACAACTTGACTTCAAATCTGTGTGTGGTTCGCTCACCTTTTTCTTTAAAAAAACTCAGTTCGAGATGTGGTATCCACTCGGCTCGCTTCCTCTTAGATCAAAGGTTGGTCCATCTGCTTCGTTCCCGAAGTGTGGTTCTCCCTGAGATCCCAAGTTTAGGGGATCCCTCGTGCACGATTTATTTACCTAGATCGTAGGAACGGTCACCGAGTGAAGATTCACATCCCCTCCTCGTCGCCAAATGTCGTGGAAATTTCCTCTATTTACCAAATCATGAGCGCAAACCACACACAAGTCAGAGTTAGTTATCAAAGTCCATCTTTAATTATATGAGCTCTATCATAACCCTGTGACTCTCAGATCGATTCAGTGTCTATCAATGAATTCTCTGAGAGCCCCTTCTGCATTGCAACTGCGATCCTTTAATAGCAAAGAACACACATAGTCAGACAGCATAGACATAATAAATCGTTCAGCTTTGTCTCCTTACTCAAACCCTAGAACCATAAACCAATCCTCCATATCAACAGGCATATATCAAATTGTCATTTAGATACAACCAACTCTAAATACAACCAATCCTGGACAAACTCACGGAGAGGATAGAATGATTCCAGACACTGCCATCCTCCTTTCCCCGATGGGAAAAGTAGGGAGTGACTGGCACACAGACACAGTGGAGCAAAAGATATGTTTACACATGATGACACTTTGACCTCTCCCCTCTCTGCGGACCATGCAACTTAGTCTTGACATAGAACAGATACTGCAACCCTGCCACAGTATTATACAAAAATAACATATTTGATGAGAAGTAACTTACAAATATATGATGAATATAAAACATCTTAACGATGTTACCAACCAATTCTGATTATTCCCCAACACCACGTTCATCTGTACAAACAATAGTACGCAAGTATAAACACCATGGGACCACGCAGCCATCATACTGCTCAGGAAGGAGACGCGTTCTGTCTCCTAGAGATGAACATACTTTGGTGCGTAAAGTGCAAATCTATCCCAGAACAACACCAAAGGACCTCGTGAAGATGCTGGAAGAAACAGGTACAAAAGTATATATATCCACAGTAAAACGAGTCCTATATCGACATAACCTGAAGGGCCGCTCAGCAAGGAAGAAGGCACTGCTCCAAAACCACCACTGCAGATCGTACTTTTTTGGAGAAATATCCTCTGGTCTGATGAAACAAAAATAGAACTGTTTGGACATAATGACCATTGTTATGCTTGGAGGAAAAAGGGGGAGTCTTGCAAGCCGAAGAACACCATCCCAACTGTGAAGCACGGAGGTGGCAGCATCATGTTGTGGGGGTGCTTTGCTGCTGGAGGGACTGGTGCACTTCACAAAATAGATGGCATCATGAGGAAAGAAAATGATTTGGATATATTGAAGCAACATCTCAAGACATCAGTCAGGAAGTTAAAGCTTGGTCGCAAATGGGTCTTCTAAATGGACAATGACCCCAAGCATACTTCCAAAGTTGTGGAAAAATGGCTTAAGGACAAGGTATTGGAGTGGCCATCACCAAACCCTGACCTCAATCCTTTGTTTGTGGGCAGAACTGAAAAAGTGTGTGCGAGCAATGAGGCCTACAAACCTGACTCAGTTACACCAGCTCTGTCAGGAGGAATGGGCCAAAATTCACCCAATTTATTGTGGGAAGCTTGTGGAAGGCTACACGAAAAGTTTGACCCAAGTTAAACAATTTAAAGGCAACGCTACCAAATACTAATTGAGTGTATGTAAACTTCTGACCCACTGGGAATGTGATGAAAGAAATAAAAGCTGTAATAAATAATTATCTTTACTATTATTCTGACATTTCACATTCTTAAAATAAAGTGGTGATCCTAACTGACTTAAGACAGGGAATTTTTACTAGGATTAAATGTCAGGAATTGTGAAAAACTGAATTTAAATGTATGTATATTGACATCGGCTTTTGTCTATTTGTCTATAGACACATTTAAATGTATGTATATCGACATCGGCTTTTGTCTATTTGAGCTGGTCAGTCTGTGTTGGTAATCCTGTCTAACACTGCTTTAAAAAAATGCATCGTGCTGTGGAGCTGTACAGTGGGGCAAAAAAGTATTTAATCAGCCAACAATTGTGCAAGTTTTCCCACTTAAAAAGATGAGAGAGGCCTGTAATTTTCATCATAGGTACACTTCAACTATGACAGACAAAATGAGTAGAAAAAAAATCCAGAAAATCACATTGTAGGATTTTTTATAAATTTATTATGGTGGAAAATAAGTATTTGGTCAATAACAAAAGTTTATCTCAATACTTTGTTATATACCCTTTGTTGGCAATGACAGAGGTCAAATGTTTTCTGTAAGTCTTCACAAGGTTTTCACACACTGTTGCTGGTATTTTGGCCCATTCCTCCATGCAGATTTCCTCTAGAGCAGTGATGTTTTGGGCCTGTTGCTGGGCAACACAGACTTTCAACTCCCTCCAAAGATTTTCTATGGGGTTGAGATCTGAAGAGGCCACTCCAGGACCTTGAAATGCTTCTCACGAAGCAACTCCTTCGTTGCCCGGGCGGTGTGTTTGGGATCATTGTCATGCTGAAAGACCCAGCCACGTTTCATCTTCAATGCTTCACAGTAGGTATGGTGTTCTTTGGATGCAACTCAGCATTCTTTGTCCTCCAAACATGACGAGTTGAGTTTTTACCAAAAAGTTATATTTTGGTTTCATCTGACCATATGACATTCTCCCAATCTTCTTCTGGATCATCCAAATGCTCTCTAGCAAACTTCAGATGGGCCTGGACATGTACTGGCTTAAGCAGGGGGACATGTCTGGCACTGCAGGATTTGAGTCCCTGGCGACGTAGTGTGTTACTGATGGTAGGCTTTGTTACTTTGGTCCCAGCTCTCTGCAGGTCATTCACTCGGTCCCCCCGTGTGGTTCTGGGATTTTTGCTCACCGTTCTTGGGATCATTTTGACCCCACGGGGTGAGATCTTGCGTGAAGCCCCAGATCGAGGGAGATTATCAGTGGTCTTGTATGTCTTCCATTTCCTAATAATTGCTCCCAAAGTTGATTTCTTCAAACCAAGCCCATCGCAGATTCAGTCTTCCCAGTCTGGTGCAGGTCTACAATTTTGTTTCTGGTGTCCTTTGACAGCTCTTTGGTCTTGGCCATAGTGGAGTTTGGAGTGTGACTGTTTGAGGTTGTGGACAGGTGTCTTTTATACTGATAACAAGTTCAAACAGGTGCCATTAATACAGGTAACGAGTGGAGGACAGAGGAGCCTCTTAAAGAAGAAGTTACAGGTCTGCGAGAGCCAGAAATCTTGCTTGTTTGTAGGTGACCAAATACTTATTTTCCACCATAATTTGCAAGTAAATTCATAAAAAATCCTACAATGTGATTTTCTGGATTTTTGCCCTCATTTTTTCTGTCATAGTTGAAGTGTACCTATGGTGAAAATTACAGGCCTCTCTCATCTTTTTAAGTGGGATAACTTTTTTGCCCCACTGTATATAGGAGTATGCATGGGAGAGAGAGAAACTTTAAAATGGCAGCTCATCAGTAGCCTATGGATTATACCTTAAAATGGGCAAATATGTGATCCGTTGCAGGAAGCTAGGCATATGTTGCATATGTTTATTATTTTTATCAAAATGCATTTTTAGGCAGAAATGTCTTCTGGAACATGTGAACTTTCATGTGCCTTAATATGAAACTTCTATTCTGTCTGTAAATATGAATAACAGTTTAAAATCACAAGCCTAATTGGTTTAACCACGGAAAAAGGCAGCAACCTTTCCGCTAGCCATGATTGGCTGAGAAAATGGATGGGCTGGACATGCTGGGAGATGAGTTTGGATTGGTATAACATGTATCACGGTTCTGTCTATAACGGTATGTGTTGATAAGCCTTTCTACCGCGGCGTTCATGAAAGTTATAACGTTAGCCATCAAGAAATACAAACGTTTTGCTACTTTTCTCAACCACACTGATTCCCTGGATTTATCGACAGATCAGTTGGAAAAAGTTGTGATGGGCTACTTTCTGCACACACCACGGTCAGTATGAACCGGAGTGACTTGACACAACGCTGGCCAAACAAGATGTAGCTACATACAAAACAGAGTTAACATTTTGTCAAAGTTGTTTTCATTGCAAGTTAAAGCATAATGTTAGGTAGCTAGTGAACGTTAGCTTGCTGGCTCGCTAACTAACGTTATGTGTAGGATTTGATGCAGAAATCCATTTGCATTGCTAGTTATAGCCTAATTTTAGCTATCTAGTTAACATTGAACCGAGTTAGGTACCTGCAGAGCCACACTACAGCTATGACAATCAGTTTATATTGGTAGTAGTATGAGTTGGGATTATTCCGGTTCATTGTTTAGCTAGCTATCTCAACACTTTCTGTTTTTGATATTGCTACTTTGCAAATATGCAAGTAACCATTTCACTGTACTGTTTACACCTTCTGTATCCTGTGCATATGACAAATAAACTTAGACTTTATTTGATATAGTGTGTGTTTACCAGAGATGGTAATGTAAAGAACAACATGACCTGCACCAAAGCCAGATTAGGATATAGGCCAAGGACTAGATAAAGTGTATTTTTATCTGGAGATTTTCTTAATTTTAGGCTAGTACTTTTACCACTGTTAGTCTTGAAATCTTTTGGTTGTTTACTACACTACTCACTCTGTTTGGCACATGGCATCACATGTGAATCCTTAAAGAGATGTGTGGGGCTATGTTTTAAGATGGTGTGAACGATGCTGAATGGGTGTAGACAAAGAAGAGCTCTCAAGCAGGTGTATCAAAACATTCACAGGCCATTTTCTAAAAAGTGTGGTTACAAGTTTAGCAACTTTGAAAGAAGATCTACTTTCTCAATGTTCCTCAGCTGCAGTGTATGATATATCACTTTCTATATCTTAGTCTCCACTTTTATCCAATGTAAAAACCACAATTTTGCTACATAGGACCAAATCCAGGTGGTGGGTCATATATGCTATCTTGTTACATTGGTTTTCAGAGCCTTTTTTAACTGTATCAAAATAAAACACTAAATACTTTCGCAAAATATTGTGTTTAATCAAAATACAATTACTTTATGTTTTCAATGTAAATTTGCAAGTACTTATGCCTTCACTAAAACAATATTTTCAATAACGATAACCAAAGCGTTTTTTATTTGTAATATGTGGTTGTTCATCTACCTTATTTGAATGCAATGTCTGTAAGTCTCTCTGAATAAGAGTGTCTGCTAAATGAGCAAAATGTAAAAGTTTATGTAAAGTTTTCGGGGGTGGAATTCGTTAGAATAATGACCAGCTTGCTTAGCAAGTCTCCATTTTACATTCACATTCACATTTTCATTTTTGTAAGAAA
Organism: Oncorhynchus tshawytscha; assembly: GCF_018296145.1. NCBI lineage: Eukaryota > Metazoa > Chordata > Actinopteri > Salmoniformes > Salmonidae > Oncorhynchus > Oncorhynchus tshawytscha. The sequence goes on along the minus strand of NC_056433.1, from coordinate 41,572,458 downwards.
CTTTTATCACATCATAGTACCATCAGACTTCTGGTACTAATGCAGGCTGAAAGGCGGCCACAAAATTGTGAACCGCTAGAATTATTATTTTTTAAATGGTAAAATATTGTTGTATTCTACACACAACATTTTAAAAAATGAGAGGTTTCAACATTTTCTTGTTACAAAATACATTGGATTGTTCAGGCCAGTAAAATATTAATGACAAAATACTTAAAAGTAATTGAAATAGTGCTCATTTCTGATTATACCTGTCATGTTGATCAGTATGATACAATAGGGGTTAGAAGGTCCACTGCCAAGGCTGCTCAATGTATCCTTCCAAATAGGTTTCTATGTGTATGCCTGTTCTTAAGTAGTTAAAATGGCTCAGGCGAGTGGATGAATACAAAACCATTAACAAGGATAAGGGGAATGATTATTTTCTGTTTTTACACCCCTCAAAACGCAAAGAAGCATGATAATTTCCACCTGGTTATTGAGAAATGCTACCAAGAGTGAGAGAGCGACACCTCACACATGGACATATCCACAAGCATGAGCACACACGCACCTACAGTTGAAGTCAGAAGTTAACTGAATTGCCTAGTTAAAAAATATAAAAAATAATGGCACGTCTGAGATCTTTTATTTCAGCTCATGAAACACTTTACACGTTAACGTTCAGTATACTTTTGCAAAGTATTGCATTTATTGAAAAAACTTTTATAACGTATTTTGTAAACTTGCAAGTGCATGCCTTCACTATGACTATGATATGTGTTCGTTTATCTACCTTAGTTGAATGACCTCTCTGCAAGGACCTAGGATCAAGGGAGACATTCGTGTTTTTTAGTACTATATCTCTTGACACATTGATGAAAATAATCATGGCCTCTAAACCTTCAAGCTTGCATACTGGACCCTTTTCCAACTAAATTACTGAAAGAGCTGCTTCCTGTGCTTGGCCCTCCTATGTTGAACATAATAAACGGCTCTCTATCCACCGGGTGTGTACCAAACTCACTAAAAGTGGCAGTAATAAAGCCTCTCTTAAAAAAGCCAAACCTTGACCCAGAAAATATAAAAAACAATCTGCCTATTTTGAATCTCCCATTCATCTCAAAATTTTAGAAAAAGCTGCTTCAGTTTGGTTTTAGACCCCATAATAGCGCTGAGACTGCACTTGTGAAGGTGGTAAATTACATTTTAATGGCTTCAGACCGAGGCTCTGCATCTGTCCTCGTGCTTCTAGACCTTAGTGCTGCTTTTGATACCATCGATCTCACATTCTTTTGGAGAGATTGGAAACCCAAATTGGTCTACACGGACAAGTTCTGGCCTGGTTTAGATCTTTGTCTCTGTGGATGGTTTGTCCTCTGACAAATCAATTGTACATTTCGGTGTTCCTCAAGGCTCTGTTTTAGGACCACAATTGTTTTCACCTCTTGGTGATGTCATTCGGAAACATAATGTTACCTCACTGCTATGCGGATGACACACAGCTGTATAATGCGATGAAGCATGGTGAAGCCCCAAAATTGTCCTCCCTGGAAGCCTGTGTTTCAGACATAAGGAAGTGGATGGCGGCAAATGTTCTACCTTTAAACTCGGACAAAACTGTCACGGCTTCTATGAGTAGTGGGTGGAGAAGTCAGGCGCAGAGAGCAGGGTAGTTCACAAGATGTGGATTTTTATTTTCCAAAACCCAGAGAGACGGTCACGCCACACACACAAGGGCGTGTAAAAACCCAGTCCAAACAACAGGTTTGGCTTTTTTAAGAGAGGCTTGATTACTGCCACTTTTAGTGAGTTTGGTACACACCCGGTGGATAGAGAGACGTTTATTATGTTCAACATAATATGACCGGAAAAATAAATACCACAAAATAATCACACACTATAAACAGAAAAACAAGCCCGCACAAAAGCCGGCGGGCCTACTGGGTTAAAATAGCACAATCAAAACCAAAACACAAAACAGGTGCAACTAATCAGACACAACTATATGAAACAGAAAAGGGGATCGGTGGCAGCTAGTAGGCCGGCGACGACGATCGCCGAGCGCCGCCCGAACAGGAAGAGGCACCATCTTCGGTGGGATTCGTGACAAAAACAGAAATACTTGTTCTAGGTGCCATGAAACAAAAAGATCTTCTGTTGAATCTGACAAATAATGTTGATGGTTGTACAGTCGTCTCAAATAAAACTGTGTAGGTCAGCGTTACTCTGGAAACTGATCTTTCTTTTGATGAACATATCAAGACTATGTCGAGGACAGCTTTTTTCCCATCTATGTAACATTGCAAAAATCGGAACCTTTCTGTCCAAAAATGATACAGAAAAATGTATCCATGCTTTTGTCACTTCCAGGTTAGACTACTGCAATGCTCTACTTTCCGGCCACTCGGATAAAGCCCTAAATAACTTCAGTTAGTGCTAAACACGGCTGCTAGAATCTTGACTAGAACCCAAATATTTGTATCATATTACTCAAGTGCTAGGCTCTCTACACTGGCTTCCTGTTAAGGCAAGGGCTGATTTCAAGGTTTTCACTGCTAACCTACAAAGCATTACTGTTTGGCCCTGTCCGGGGGTGTCCTCGGATGGGGCCACAGTGTCTCCTGACCCCTCCTGTCTCAGCCTCCAGTATTTATGCTGCAGTAGTTTATATGTCGGGGGGCTAGGGTCAGTTTGTTATATCTGGAGTACTTCTCCTGTCCTTTTCGGTGTCCTGTGTGAATTTAAGTGTGCTCTCTCTAATTCTCTCTTTCTCTCTCTCGGAGGACCTGAGCCCTAGGACCATGCCTCAGGACTACCTGACATGATGACTCCTTGCTGTCCCCAGTCCACCTGGCTGTGCTGCTGCTCCAGTTTCAACTGTTCTGCCTTATTATTATTGGACCATGCTGGTCATTTATGAACATTTGAACATCTTGGCCATGTTCTGTTATAATCTCCACCCGGCACAGCCAGAAGAGGACTGGCCACCCCACATAGCCTGGTTCCTCCTTAGGTTTCTTCCTATGTTTTGGCCTTTCTGGGGAGTTTTCCCTAGCCACCGTGCTTCTACACCTGCATTGCTTGCTGTTTGGGGTTTTAGGCTGGGTTTCTGTACAGCACTTTGAGATATCAGCTGATGTACGAAGGGCTATATAAATACATTTGATTTGATTTGATTACATGGGCTTGCTCCTACCTATCTTTCCGATTTGGTCCTGCCATGCATACCTACCCGTACGCTACGGTCACAAAACGCAGGCCTCCTTATTGTACATAGAATTTCTAAGCAAACAGCTGGAGGCAGGGCTTTCTCCTATAGAGCTCAATTTTTATGGAATGGTCTGCCTATCTATGTGAGAGATGCAGACTCGGTCTTAACCTTTAAGTCTTTATTGAAGACTGATCGCTTCAGTAGGTCCTATGATTGAGTGTAGTCTGGATTGAGTCTAGCCAGGAGTGTGAAGGTGAACGGGAAGGCACAGGAGCAACGAACCGCCCATGCTGTCTCTGCTTTGCCGGTTCCCCTCTCTCCACTGGGATTCTCTGACTCTAACCCTATTACAGGGGCTGAGTCACTGGCTTACTGGTGCTCTTCCATGCCGTCCCTAGGAGGGGTGCATCACTTGAGTGGGTTGAGTCACTGACGTGATCTTCATGTTCGTGTTTGCGTACCCCCCCTTTGGTTGTGCCGTGGGGGAGATCTTTGTGGGCTATACTCAGCCTTGTCTCAGGATGGTAAGTTGGTGGTTGAAGATATCCCTCTAGTGGTGTGAGGGCTGTGCTTTGTCAAAGTGGGTGAAGTTATATCCTGCCTGTTTGGCCCTGTCCGGGGGTATCGTTGGACGGGGCCACAGTGCCTCCCGACCCCTCCTGTCTCAGCCTACAGTATTTATGCTGCAGAAGTTTGAGTCTTGGTGGGCTAGCGTCAGCCTGTTATATCTGGAGTATTTCTTCTGTCTTATCCAGTGTCCTGTGTGAATTTAATGTGTGTATTTAAATCGAATGTGTCGTCGAAAATGGAATGAGACGGAATTCACGGCACAAGCGGTTCACAAAATGTTTCGTGTTAGCCTATAAAAATGGATTTGATCAAACAAAAGAATATTCATTATGTAACAATGAGCATTGGGATTGCAAACAGAGGAAGATCGTCAAAGGTAAACTATTTATTTGATTGCAGTTTGTGATTTTGTTACGCCTGTGCTGGTTGAAATAGTTGTTTTTTATGGGGCTCTATCCTCAGATAATCGCATCGTATTCTTTCGCAGTAAATCCTTTTTTAAATCTGACAACGCAGTTGGATTAGCAAGATTCTAGGCTTTCGAAACATGTGAGACACTTCTATTTTCATGAATGTTTAATATGACTATTTATGTAGCTATCGTATGTTGTCGAATTTCATCCCGCTAATGGGTTCGGTGCGCAGAGAGGTTAAACAACAATGAACAAAGTGGCAGCAATGCCACAGTGCTGGGAGCTAACCAACCAGGTCCAATGTAGCTAGCTAACATTAGACTCTAATTAGAAAAGAAAATTGCTCTGGGAAACCAATGATAATGTCAGCTAGGGAGCCCGCCAGCTAACGTTAGCTAGCTAACAGTATACTTTAGCTTGAAAGTAAACCACTTTCTGTCAAAATTATAAACGTATAATATCTGAAAATGGAGCTAGCTAACGCTAGACTATCTTCCAGCGTACATCACCATGCATCGTGAACGTATCTCCCTGTCAGGAATGTCATACCACGGTTGCCCTTAGTTTGAAGATGTCATCCGGAGACAGGTGTTTTCAACATCTCTTTAGCTATCATACTCTAATTCCACTGATTTCAAAACTTCATCCTCCAGAAAATGGAGAGGAAAACTTATGCAGCTCCACTACAAAATATATTTTTTTAAAGCTGTGTTCGACAGAGTTACCAACACAGACTGATGAGCTAAAAAAAACAGACCAATCCAAACTCCTCTCTCGGCATGTCCAGCCCACACATTATCTCAGCCAATCATGTCTAGTGGGAAGGCTGCTGACTTTTTCTGTGGCTTAAACAACATGGCGCGCTTGTGAGAGAACTAGATCGTTATGCCCTTACTGCATTCCTCATGCCTTTTCAATTTTACAGTAAAAAGTGTGAAGTTAAATTCAATACATGTGTTCAATGTATTGAGTAGAGGTGTTCATGTAAAAATGAACACTTGCAAAGCATGCTGGAAATTATTCTTATAAGCCCCGAATCCAAAACAAGGCCAATAGTAATACCCATTGTGCTTTGCAACCTTTACATATTGCTAATTTTGCCCACTTACAGTCAAACAAAATCAATCAAATTTATTTCTAAAGCCCTTCTTACATCAACTGATGTCACAAAGTCATGTAAAGAAACTCAGCCTAAAACCCCAAACAGCAAGCAATGCAGGAGTAGAAGCACGGTGGCTAAGAAAAATTCCCTAGAAAGGAGGGGTGGCCAGTCCTCTTCTGGCTGTGCCGGGTGGAGATTACAACAGAACATGGCCAATATGTTCAAATGCTCATAGATGACCAGCAGGGTCAAATAATAACAATCACAGTGGTTGTCAAGGGTGCAACAGGTCAGCACCTCAGGAGTAAATGTCAGTTGGCTTTTCATAGCCAATCATTCTACCGCTCCTGCTGTCTCTAGAGAGTTGAAAACAGCAGGTCTGGGACAGGTAGCACGTCCGGTGAACAGGTCATATAGCCGCAGGCAGAACAGTTGAAACTGGAGCAGCAGCACGGCCAGGTGGGCTGGGGACAGCAAGGAGTCATAAGGCCAGGTAGTCCTGAGGCATGGTCCTAGGGTTCAGGTCCTCTGAGAGAGAGAAAGAACAAAAGAAAGAGAGAGAATTGGAGAGCGCATACGTAAATGATTTCGATTTTGCACTGAAGTTGTGTCCCACAACATGCATGCAGTCCTGCTACCAAAAACTATTTAGTCTGGCAGAGGAAGAGAAAAAACAGTTAGTCGGATGACACAGAGGAAATTACATCATCAAGCCATTTGCTAACACCAAAGGTAAGTCCTCTCTTCTGTTTTTCATATTTTTCCAGTCTTTTCAGCCTTGCTTGAGTGTGTCACGCTAACCAACACAACCCCTTTATTCTGATGATATGAGTAATATTATGTAAATAAGACAAATACATTTAGTTGTCTGTTTTTATTTATATAATTCTTATTTATATAATGGCTGGTGATGTCTTCCACTAGATGTCAATAGTCAATAGAACTTTGTCTGATGACTAATGTGAAGGGGAGTCGAATGAGACAGGAAATAGTCATCACTGCCACGAGTTGACCATGCTTTCACTATGGGCGTTCACAAATCAAATCAAATCAAATTTTATTTGTCACATACACATGGTTAGCAGATGTTAATGCGAGTGTAGCGAAATGCTTGTGCTTCTAGTTCCGACATTGCAGTAATAACCAACGAGTAATCTAGCTAACAATTCCAAAACTACTACCTTATACACACAAGTGTAAAGGGATAAAGAATATGTACATAAAGATATATGAATGAGTGATGGTACAGAGCGGCATAGGCAAGATGCAGTAGATGGTATCGAGTACAGTATATACATATGAGATGAGTATGTAAACAAAGTGGCATAGTTAAAGTGGCTAGTGATACATGTATTACATAAAGATGCAGTAGATGATATAGAGTACAGTATATACGTATACATATGAGATAAATAATGTAGGGTATGTAAACATTATATTAAGTAGCATTGTTTAAAGTGGCTAGTGATATATTTTACATCAATTCCCATCAATTCCCATTGATACAGCCCGACAGGATGCTCTCGATTGTGCATCTGTAGAAGTTTGTGAGTGCTTTTGGTGACAAGCCAAATTTCTTCAGCCTCCTGAGGTTGAAGAGGCGCTGCTGCGCCTTCTTCACAATGCTGTCTGTGTGGGTGGACCAATTCAGTTTGTCTGTGATGTGTACGCCGAGGAACTTAAAACTTACTACCCTCTCCACTACTGTTCCATCGATGTGGATAGGGGGGTGTTCCCTCTGCTGTTTCCTGAAGTCCACAATCATCTTCTTAGTTTTGTTGACGTTGAGTGTGAGGTTATTTTCCTGACACCACACTCTGAGGGCCCTCACCTCCTCCCTGTAGGCCGTCTCGTCGTTGTTGATAATCAAGCCTACCACTGTTGCATCGTCCGCAAACTTGATGATTTAGTTGGAGGCGTGCGTGGCCACGCAGTCGTGGGTGAACAGGGAGTACAGGAGAGGGCTCAGAACGCACCCTTGTGGGGTGAGACCCAGGGTCTCGAGCTTGATGACGAGTTTGGAGGGTATTATGGTGTTAAATGCTGAGCTGTAGTCGATGAACAGCATTCTCACATAGGTATTCCTCTTGTCCAGATGGGTTAGGGCCGTGTGCAGTGTGGTTGCGATTGCGTCGTCTGTGGACCTTTTTGGGCGGTAAGCAAATTGGAGTGAGTCTAGGGTGTCAGGTAGGGTGGACTAGTCTCTCAAAGCACTTCATGATGACGGAAGTGAGTGCTACGGGGCGGTAGTTGTTTAGCGCAGTTACCTTAGCTTTCTTGGGAACAGGAACAATGGTGGCCCTCTTGAAGCATGTGGGAACAGCAGACTGGGATAGGGATTCATTGAATATGTCCGTAAACACACCAGCCAGCTGGTCTGCGCATGCTCTGAGGGCGCGGCTGGGGATGCCGTCTGGGCCTGCAGCCTTGCGAGGGTTAACACGTTTAAATGTTTACTCACCTCGGCTGCAGTGAAGCATGTTTTGGTTGCGGGCCGTGTCAGTGGCACTGTATTGTCCTCAAAGCGGGCAAAAAAGTTATTTAGTCTGCCTGGGAGCAAGACATCCTGGTCCGTGATGGGGCTGGTTTTCTTTTTGTAATCCGTGATTGACTGTAGACCCTGCCACAAACCTCTTGTGTCTGAGCCGTTGAATTGCGATTCTACTTTGTCTCTATACTGACGCTTAGCTTGTTTGATTGCCTTGCGGAGGGAATAGCTACACTGTTTGTATTCGGTCATGTTTCCGGTCACCTTGCCCAGATTAAAAGCAGTGGTTCGCGCTTTCAGTTTCACGCGAATGCTGCCATCAATCCACAGTTTCTGGTTTGGGAATGTTTTAATCGTTGCTATGGGAACGACATCTTCAACGCACGTTCTAATGAACTCGCTCACCGAATCAGCGTATTCGTCAATGTTGTTGTCTGACACAATATGAAGCATATCCCAGTCCACATGATGGAAGCAGTCTTGGAGCGTGGAATCAGATTGGTCGGACCAGCGTTGAACAGACCTCAGCGTGGGAGCTTCTTGTTTTAGCTTCTGTCTGTAGGCAGGGAGCAACAAAATGGAGTCGTGGTCAGCTTTTCCCGAAAGGAGAGCGGGGGAGGGCCTTATATGCATCGCGGAGGTTAGAATAGCCATGATCCAAGGTTTTACCAGCCCTGGTTGCGCAATCGATGTGCTGATACAATTTAGGGAGTCTTGTTTTCAGATTAGCCTTGTTAAAATCCCCAGCTACAATGAATGCAGCCTCAGGATATGTGGATTCCAGTTTGCAAAGAGTCAAATAAAGTTTGTTCAGAGCCATCGATGTGTCTGCTTGGGGGGGAATATGTACGGCTGTGATTATAATCGAAGAGAATTCCCTTGGTAGATAATGCGGTCGACATTTGATTGTGAGGAATTCTAAATCAGGTGAATAGAAGGACTTGAGTTCCTGTATGTTGTTTTGACCACACCACGTCTCGTTAACCATAAAGCATACGCCCCCGCCCCTCTTCTTACCAGAAAGCTGTTTGTTTCTGTCGGCGCGATGCGTGGAGAAACCAGCTGGCTGCACCGACTCCGATAGCGTCTCTCCAGTGAGCCATGTTTCCGTGAAGCAAAGAACGTTACAGTCCCTGATGTCCCTCTGGAATGATACCCTTGCTCGGATTTCATCAACCTTGTTGTCAAGAGACTGGACATTGGCGAGTAGTATGCTAGGGAGTGGCGCGCGATGTGCCCGTCTCCGGAGCCTGACCAGAAGACCGCTTCGTTTGCCTCTTTTACGACGTTGCTGTTTTGGGTCGCAAGCTGGGATCCATTCCGTTGTCCTGGGTGGAAGGCAGAACACAGGATCCACTCCGGGAAAGTCATATTCTTGGTTGTACTGATGGTGAGTTAACAGAGGAAGGACCTGTGTTCCACCGGTCATCTGAAGTCATTCTAATTCTCCGGTTGGAACGTTATTCAAGATATATGTAAACAACATTCCAAAGATTGATTCAGTACATCGTTTGACATGTTTCTACTGACTGTTACAGAACTTTTGGACATTTCGTCACGTTATAGTGGACGCGCTTTGTGACTTTGGAATTGTTTACCAAACGCGCTAACCAAAGTAGCTAATTGGACATAAATAACAGACATTTTTGAACAAATCAAGCATTTATTGTGGACCTGTGATTCCTAGGACTGCATTCTGATGAAGTTCATCAAAGGTAAGGAAACATTTATCGTGTATTTTCTGGTTTCTGTTGACTCCAACATGGCGGCTAATTTGGCTTCTGTTCTGAGCTCCGTCTCAGATTATTGCATGGCTGACTTTTTCCGTAAACTTTAAAAAAAAATCTGATACAGCGGTTGCATTAAGGAAAGGTATAGTTATAATTCCATGTGTATTATCATCTACATGTATGATGAGTATTTCTGTTGAAATGATGTGGCTATGCAAAATCACTTGATGTTTTTGGAACTAGTGAATCTATTAAACCAATGTAAACTCAGATTTTTTGATATATGAACATTATCAAACAAAACATGCATATATTGTGTAACATGAAGTCCTATGAATGTCATCTGATGAAGATAATTCAAGTTTAGTGTTTAATTTTATCTCTATTTCTGCTTTTTGTGAATGCTATATTTCGCTGGAAAATGGCTGTGCTTATTGTGGTTTGGTGGAGACCTATCATAATCGTTTGTAGTGCTTTTGCTGAAAAGCTTATTTGAAATCAAACACTTTGGTGGAATTAACAACGAGAATGGCTTTAAAATGGTATGAGACACATGTATGTTTGAGGAATGTTAATTATGAGATTTTTGATGTTTTGAAAATGGCGCCCTACACTTTGACTGGCTGTTGTCAAATCGCTCCCGTTAACGGGATTGCAGCCATAAGAAGTTAAATGAGGATGAGGATTATTAAATTATTTGGATTTTTACGAATTATCTTTGAAAGACAGGGTCCTGAAAAAGGGATGTTTCTTTTTTTGCTGAGTTTATAATATTTCCCAGCATGCAGTGAGATTTTCAGTTATTCGATTTTGTGCTGTTATATTTTTTTCTAAGAGTGTAGGCCTGTGAAAAGGTACAGGGAAGTGCCCCCATCTGTCAGCTAATATCTTTATTTGATCGCTGAGCATTTAAAATCATACAAACACAACTTAGTCTTGATTAATCATATTTGCTAAAGCACTGTTTTCTCACTCCTTATTTGGATATTTATGAAGTTAAATGGGGTTGTTCTGACTGTAAAGGCATTTGGTTTGGACAGCTTCATAAATATGTATTGTAAAGGACCTCTCTACACCTCTCCACACAAACTTGGACCTCTTTACACAAAATATGTTTATGTGTAGGAGAGGTTCAATGAGAGTGAAAAAGACCCTTTCCAAATGTTGGTAGAAGAAGAGGAAGATGCCTGCCTAAAATTTTCCTATCGTCTGACCAATGTTCCTGGAAACATGCCTCTAAGAGTTACATGAAGAAAACCAAATTGGCACCAACTTCAATTGAGTAACCAGAAGCCGCTATATTGGCACATTTACCTCCAGGTGAATATGATGATGAATAATAACTTCCCTGACTGGGGAATTTGGGGTGGCAGTGACGTGTTGTGGCAGGTGCTAGGCCTGTTTACCAGATTGGTTGGCAGTTCGCTGATACCTCAGGAATGCCCAGACCTCACCACACCTGACAGACTGGGAGCAGTTGTTGGAGTAATCAATTTCAAATACAAATTGCTTTGTATACACATTAGATCCCTCCTGTCCCTATGGTACCTCCCCAGCTGTCTATTTCCCAGCAACCCCCAGCAGACAGACAGGATCGCCAGGAAGGCAGTAGACACCAGGCTTTAATTACATTTTTTATCATCCACACGCCTCTTCAAATCAGATTGTATTTCTCACATGTGCCGAATATAACAGGTGTACAAGCCTTTAACCAACAATGCAGTTTTAAGGAAATTCCCCCCCAAAAAGTAAGAGCTAAGAAAAACAAATAATTAAAAAGCAGCAGTAAATAACAATAGCGGGGCTATATACAGGGGGTACCGGTAAAGAGTCAATGTGCGGGGGCACCGGTGTTGAGGTAATTGTGATAATTATGTACATTTAGGTAGAGTTATTATACATAGATAATAATGGAGAGTAGCAGCAGCATGGGGGGGGGCAACGCAAATAGTCTGGGTAGCCATTTGATTAGCTGTTCAGGAGTCTTATGGCTTGGGGGTAGAAGCTGTTCAGAAGCCTCTTGGACCTAAACTTGGCGCTCTGGTACCACTTGCTGTACGGAAGCAGAGAGAACAGTCTATGACTAGGGTGGCTAGGGTTACAATTTTTTTAGGGCCTTTCTCTGGCACAGCCTGGTATAGAGGACCTGGATGGCAAGAAGCTTGGCCCCGGTGATGTACTGGGCCGTACGCACTACCCTCTGTAGTGCCTTGCCATACCAGGCAGTGACACAACCCATCAGGATGCTCTCAATGGTGCAGTTGTAAAACCTTTTGAGGATCTGAGGACCCATGCCAAATCTTTTCAGTCTCCTGAGGGGAAATTGGTTTTGGCCTGCCTTCTTCACAACTGTCTTGGTGTGTTTGGACCATGTTAGTTTGTTGGTGATGTGGACACCAAGGAACTTGAAGCTCTCAACCTGCTCCACTACAGCCCTGTTGATGAGAATGGGGGCGCACTCCTTTTCCTGTAGTCCACAATCATCTCCTTTGTCTTGATCATGTTGAAGGAGAGGTGGTTGTCCTTGCACCACACGGTCAGGTCTCTGACCTCCTCCTTATAGGCCTCATTGTTGTCAGTGATCAGGCCTACCACTGTTGTCATCAGCAAACTAAATGATCGTGTTGGAGTCGTGCCTGGCTGTGCAGTCATGAGTGAACAGGGAGTACAGGAGGGAACTGAGCATGCACCCCTGAGGGGCCCTCATGTTGAGGATCAGCATGGCGGATGTGTTTTTTCTTACCCTTACCAACTGGGGGTGGTCCGTCAGGAAGTCCAGGATCCAGTTGCAGAGGGAGGTGTTTAGTCCCAGGGTCCTTAGCTTAGTGATGAAATTTGAGGGCACTATGGTGTTGGAACGCTGAGCTGTAGTCAATGAATAGCATTCTCACATAGGTGTTCCTTTTGTCCAGGTGGGAAAGGGCAGTGTGGAGTGCGATAGAGATTGCATCATCTGTGGATCTGTTGGTGTGGTATGCAAATTGGAGGGGGTCAAGTGTTTCTCGGATAATGGTGTTGATTTGAGCCATGACCAGCCTTTCAAAGCATTTCGTGGCTACAGACGGGAGTGCTATGGGTCAGTCGTCATTTAGGCAGGTTACCTTAGTGTTCTTGGGCACAGGGACAATGGTGGTCTGCTTGAAACAGACAGGGAGAGTTTGAAAATGTCAGTAAAGACACTTGTCAGTTGATCAGCTCATGCTCGGAGTACCCGTCCTGGTAATACATCTGGCCCAGCGGACCACCATTTTTAAAGGTCTTACTCACATCGGCTCTGGAGAGCTTGATCACACAGTTGTCCGGAACAGCTGATGCTCTCATGCATATTTCAGTGTTACTTGCCTCAAAGCAAGCATAGAAGTTATTTAGCTCGTCTGGTGTGCTTGTGTCACTGGACAGTTCTCGGCTGTGCTTCCCTTTGTAGTCTGTAATAGTTTGCAAGCCCTGGCACATCCGATGAGCGTCGAAGCCGGTGTAGGTTCATTCGATCTTAGTCCTGAATTGCCGTTTTTCCTGTTTGATGGTTCGTCGAGGGCATAGCAGGATTTCTTATAAGCTTCCGGCTTAGAGTCCCGCTTCTTGAAAGCTGCAGCTCTAACCTATAGCTCAGTAATGTTGCCTGTAATCCATGGATTCTGGTTGGAGAATGTACAATACGTGCAGTCACTGTGGGGACCACGTCCTCAATGCAAAAATTGATAAAGCCAGTGACTGATGTGGCGTACTCCTCAATGCCATCAGAAGAATCCCAGAACATATTCCAGTATGTGCTAGCAAAACAGTCCTGTAATAAATCTGCTTCAACTTACCACATTTTTATAGGCCTGTTGCTTCCTGCTTTAATTAAAGGAATCATGAGGATAGAGTTATGGTCAGATTTGCCAAAAGGAGGGCAAGGGAGAGCTATGAATGCATGTCTGTGTGTGGAGGAAAGTTGATCTAGAATTTTTTCTCCCTCTGGTTGCACATTTAATAACATGCTGATAGAAATTAGGTAAAACTGATTTAAGTTTCCCTGCATTAACCTTTCTGGGTATGTGGGACGCTAGCGTCCCATCTGTCCAACATCCAGTGAGATTGCAGAGCGCCAAATTCAAATACAGAAATACTCATTATAAAAATTCAGAAAACAAAACATATTTTACATAGTTTTAAAGATTAACTTCTTGTGAATCCAACCACGGTGTCAGATTTAAAAAATGTTTTACGGCGAAAGCATACCTTACGATTATTTGAGAACATAACCCAGTTGACAAATGATTACAAACAGTAACCAGCCAAGCAGAAGTGGTACAAAATTCAGAAATAGAGATAAAATGAATCCCTTACCTTTGATTATCTTCATATGGTTGCACTCAGAAGACATTCATTTACTCAATTAAAATTCCTTTTGTTTGATAAAGTCTCTTAATTTCCAAAAACCTCCGTTTTGTTCGCACGTTTTCTTCAGTAATCCACAGGCTCAAACTCAGTCAAAACAGGCAGACAAAAAAATCCTAATTGTTTTTATCCTAAATGATATATAATATTTCAACCGGACAATAACGTTATCAATATAAAAGGTAAACAAGAAATGCACTCTCGGGATTGTGCATGAAAAATCTCTGTGCATTCAGACTGGTCTTACTCCCTCATTTATAAGAATACAAGCCTGAAACAATTTCTAAAGACTGTTGACATCTAGTGGAAGCCATAGGAAGTGCAATTTGAGTCCTAAGTCAACGGATACTGTAATGGCATTCAATAGAAAACTACAAACATTTAAAAAATATCACTTCCTGGATGGATTTTTCTCAGGTTTTCACCTGCCAAATCAGTTCTGTTATACTCACAGACATTATTTAAACTTCGGAGTGATTTCTATCCAACTCTACCAATTATATGCATATCCTAGCTTTTGAGCCTGAGTAGCAGGCAGTTTACTTTGGGCACGCTTTTCATCCGGAGGTGAAAATAGTGCCCCCTACCCGAGTGAAGTTAAGTAATGACTATTTCATTCATAAAGCACTTTTCACAATCCCCAAAATGTAACATTTGTATTTAAAATTAGTTGTGATAGAATGAAAGCATACCAGAACGCGCTTCGGTAGTTGAACTAAAGGCAAACGAGCCACATACCGTACTAAAAGTTAATTTAACAGAGCTATAAATAGTGCCTTAAGAGGCTTGAAATGACTCATGCATCAATTCACAGGAACACATCAGCCAGAGGGCTGTCACTTCTCACACAACATACAAGAGCAAATACTTATCCACTATTGTTCAGTAGAAAAAAAGACATGCTCACAACAGTCTTAATGCAAGGGGATTATGTTCCTGGCAGCTGATACACCATGGTCTGTAATAATTCCCATGTTGGTGCACAAAGATTGGGAAAGCTAAACCGACGTCTGTGTTGGCGTTTTTGTTGAGCAGGCATTTCAATGCCATGGCAGGGTATCACGTCTGTTGCAGACGCAGTTGAGCTTATTTCTCGAGTTAGTTGTTCGAATGGCGCTAGAAATGTTCATGTTTCCAAGTATGTTCTCAAATGCCATTGAAATGGCAGCAGCGGTATGAGAACCAGCACATTCTTGAACATGCAATATATGGCTTTCCTCTGTACGATATCCTCATCGACCCACTGTGCTGTCAGACTCATAATGCTCATGGGGCTGACATTGCTGGTCCAAATGTCAGTCGTGAAGCTAATAGCAGTGACGCCCATAGCAAGTAGCTCATGAATGTGAGTTTCAACAATACTGTGAAACTCCGGTAGGGCAACATCTGAAAAATAGCGCCTACTTATTAGTGTGTACCGGTGCTCGACCAGTCGGCGAAAGCCAAAATCATCCACGACAGAGAACGGTTGATTGTCAATGGCAATGAATTCCATGATCTTGGCGTTAATGGATTTTGCCTTTGAGTTGTCTCGCTGAAATATTCTTACTCTTTCAAATGACTGCTCGACTTGTTGACTGCTCTATCCACACAGCAAACAATGTAGGCTAGGTTAAGAATGCTGTGTTGCACGTGTAGCGCTATATTTTTTGTGGCATCATTACGTCATCCACTTCCGTTTATATAGGTATGCATGTCAGCTTTGACATCGGTTTGGCACATTGGCTTAAACTAGACATCAGGCCAATGCCGAGGTTTGCATTTTTAGCTAATTATCGTCCGATTCCGATATGCTTACCGCTATATCGAGCATCCCAACCAACAACCCAACCTTGCTGTTTTTACAGAAAACAACCCAACTATTGACCCAATGCCTGCATCCCAGCAATTTGGTCTTCCAAACAAGTGTAACTTACATCTCAAAGTTATGCACGCAAGAAGCCTTTGTCTGTCTGGTGCACATGTATTTCTCTGTCCTCAGTTTGATTGAAGGCCTCAATCTGTACCTTGTAACTTATTGCTTCTAGAAAGAGAGAAGGAACACCGCATGATCAAGATGAGCAAGCTACTACTTTAAAGCCATGAAAGATCTAATTGTTACAAATAATGAATGTATGGGCTACATTTATAATGCATGTATTTTTCTTACCTTATCAATTTTGAAGGCGATAAACGCATTTATCATTAAAATAAAGTATTATGAAAAAATATTTCCAAGTTGTTGATGGGTCCTCCAGGGTGTTGATGCATTCCAGGGTGTTTGTGGATCCTTCCCCCACGGGAAGTTTTGCTTTGATGTCAAGTCAACTCATAATGTTGCTAACTAGCTACCTTAGCTGTTGTGCTAGCTAACATGCTACTGAACCGTGAAAAATTAGAAGGGTAGCCATCTTTGGATACAAACTGTCAATCAATTACGCCTTTAAACTGTTACGGATTTGGGTTCCCAGTTGGGAACCGACGTTAACTGGGACGTGGCGCATGGAACGCAAAAATATTCTTAAAAATATTTAACCTCCACACATTAACAAGTCCAATAGCTCAAATGAAAGATAAACACCTTGTTCATCTAGCCAGCAAGTCAGATTTCTAAAATGTTTTACGGCGAAAACATAGCACATATTTATGTCAAACCACCACCAAAGACACAGCTAATTTGAATTAGCCACGTTGAACAAAATATGCAATCAACAACCGCAGGATTAAAAGAAAAATAATTCACTAACCTTTTGAAAATCTTCATCAGATGACAGTAATAGGACATGTTACACAGTACATTTATGTTTTTTTCAATAATATGCAATTTATATCCATAAATCTCTGTTTACAATGACGCCATGTTCAAAAAATGCTACTCAAATGTCCGGAGAAATGATGATATCTGCCGGAGCTAACGTCAATTAACAAGCAATACACATCATAAACTTTGACTAAATATACATGTTCTACATATAGTTAGAAAGATACACTTCTTAATGCAACCGCTGTGTTACATTTATTTTTAACGTTACAGAATTCGTTCACTAGGCTATAATATGAGACGGCGCTCAGAAATTAGCATTATGTCTCCTCTATCTCGGAGTCCACAGAAAATCATAATTAACACATAAATATTCCCTTACCTTTTATGTTCTTCGATCAGAAGACGTGGAAGGAGTTATACTTACCAAAAACTGCATTTGGTTTTCAAGTCTGTGTCTTTAGGTTATCAAACACGACAAATTCCGGTCGAAATGCAGGCAAAATTCTAGTGGATGCGCATCAAAACTTCAAAATTACATATTATATGTCGACTAAACTGGTCAAACTAAGTGCAGAATCGAGCTTTAGCATGTTTTAAACATAGAAAACAATCCTTAGCGTGAACAGACAAACCTACATCGTTTGGTGAATCTTGGAACAAAGAGAGCTCCGGACTCGACGTGCGCATGAAAGTGCATGTATTTTCGCGTGACCCGGAGGTTTCAGCCCGCCAAAACTCGAGGGAGCGCGCGATTCTCACAATGGCAGGCCCCACTGAAAGGGGACATCGCGCTGAAGAGAACTGTTCCCAGATCTGTAGCTGGTTGGGAAGGGTGGGGGCGATGACGTCAAAGTTGTTCCAACTTTTCTGTTGCCAAGAGAGAGTTTGGGAGAATGGCTGCCCTGAGAGTTCTGCTTTACATAGAGACATAATTTGAACGGTTTTAGAAGCTTTAGAGTGTTTTCTACTCAATAATAATTATTATATGCATATATTAGCAATTTTTGACAGATTTTTTTTCTGTTTACTATGGGCACGCAATTCCTCCAAAGGGGGCAGTAGTCAGCCCTATCCCTGTTTGTGCCGTGAATTCCGTCTCTATCAATTTTTTACGGAGCATTCGACGTAATTACACAGTAAACCATCGTTTATCTAGTCATGGTTGGTTTCAGTGCATTCCTCTGGATGTTTGCAACACAGCCAAACGTCATTGGTTTTTTTGCGGGGAGTATTGACCGAAGTGAACTGATTTGAAGACAACGAGCAATGACTACCTGGTGCACCAATCATTTTAGCGAAGCTTCGTTGATGGACTGTATTTCTGCCCAATGACCACTGATCTTCTTGAAATCTAGCTGGGTAGATAGCCAATGAGCTGAGGTAAATGCCAGTATGTAATGGTTTTGGGTTGGAGCACCATTCCTTGTTTGATATCGCATGCGTAACGAACTCCATTCTTGCCTTGACGATCAGAGGAGTTGCTGTGAGGCTTGTTACACGCAGCTGTATTTCGGAAAGTTGTATTTTCAACGATTTCATTGCAGATATCATGGTGAATAAATCAGGAAAAGCGAAGTCAAAGTCTAAAGTGAAAGTGAAAAAGTGAAAGTGAGACAGATTTTTTGTTTGAGGAATCTTTGAGTGTTATGATTCAAACAGGAACTGAGGAGCTGTTTCTGCAAGGACAGGATGTACTTCTGGACGGGTAAGTGCTAATGCCGTTTCATGAAATATAAATATATATATATAGTTTTGCAAAAAAATATATGTATTTTTAATTTGCAGTGAAATGTATGGTTTGTTTGTGTGTGTGTGTGTTGGTTTGTTTGGGTGTATATATATATATATTTCTTTTCCATGTCAGATTATATTTTCCATTTTTTTATTCAAATGGAATGGAGTAGAACAGCAACCACACACATGGCCACTGTGCCTACTACTCCTCTTCATTTCCATATGAAATAGCCATTGGGTGCTGTTCAGGGGAGGGCAGGCCCACAACAATGGCCGGAGTTGAATGGAACAGCACTTCACCTTAGTGACTGTTCCCTCTGCTCTATACTCTATACATATCTGTTTATTTTATGTGATGATAAAAGGCTCACACAATACAAATATTTTTTAAATGTTTTCTTTCACAGTGATAGCGACTACGACTGGGAGCCCCCGGTGCCTAGCTACCCGCTCTACCTCTGCCCCCAGTGGTGTTCATATGCAACAGTTCATTTCTGCAGGCATGACTGTGCCTCAGGGCCAAAAGGGCACAGCATGGAGGTGTCGTTGTGTTCTGTGTCTCTTGAACTGCACCACTTGTTCAGTTTGCCTCTGCTTTACATCAGAAAGAGACTGCTATGGGACATGGCACAGGCAGCAAAATATTGTGTTGAGGACTTACAAAGGGTGTACTGTTTTTTAAATATTTATTTTCTAATATTTAAAAAAAAAAATGTGTGTGTGTGTGTGTGTGTTAGAATTGATTTTTGATATGTTGTATATAGTTATTTGCACTGTTGTATATAGTTATAGGTCATTTCACCAATTCGGCCACATGGGTACGTTTGGGACACCTGGGTGACTTCATGCTAAATGTCATGTAGCTCACCCATTCCTGAAGTTATCAGTCTGAAACCTTTGCACACCTACAGTTGCCCTCTTGTGTTATCCATCAAAATTATCTCCAGCATCCTATCTGACTGTGTGGCTATTCTAGTACATGTGAAAGATGATACTACAACAATAAAAAACTGAAAACGTATGCTCTTTCTTTCTCTTTTCTTCCACCAGATCTACTGTGTTATATTCTCCTACATTCAATTAACATTTCCACAAACTTCAGAATGTTTCCATTCAAATGATACCAAGAGTATGCATATCCTTGCCTCTGGGGCTGAGCTACAGGCAGTTAGATTAGGGTATGTCTTCAGGTGGAAATTGAGAACAAAGGGATGCAGCCATAACAGGCTAGATTCCCCCAGGGTGAAATTCCCCTTCAAGAACCCAGGTCCCAGGCCTCAAGCCCTCAGCCCATTCACTATAGAGCAGAAGCACAAAGATTTAATAACACAGGGCAACAAAATTATCACCCATGAGCTGATCAACAACTCAGGAACACAGTGTGACCCTATTTGATTGTCAGCTTTTGAGGCTAGATAATTGTAAAAAACATATGCCTGAAGTTACAATACAACGGAAGGCAGCATGGTCACGTGACAATTCACATGAACATAGTCCCTGTGCTTGCATCACTATAACATAGCCATTTTCTGCAGCGTTACATTTAGAAAGTGAAGGGTACATTTGTTTTGAAGGGTTTCATCTAGGAAAACCTTTCCCCACTATATTTGTGATGGGAAATCTAAATTGAGCTCCCGTTTGATTGTCCTTGCTTGTAATATCCTTTTTCATCAGGCGCTTGAGTTGAAGTTCTTGGCCGTTATTACCCGAAAAGAAGATTAGCCAGCCACCACATTTTTTGTGGATTCCACTGTTGTTGCTTCTCTCCACTATTTCCTTACCTTAAATCTAGTGCTCTCTCTTTTTACGACATCGGAGTTGCACCAGTGGCACTGGACAAACCATATACATGGTGTCCAATACCACTCAATTCGACGTTGTTTCGTTCAAAGTTTGATTGCAAATGCCATATGGCAAATGCCAGGTGTAACACTTTAAAAATCCAACAGGTGGCGAGTGCGCTCCACCGTGATTTTTCATATTGCGAAAGTCAACATCCAAAAGCAAAATTTTGAAAAAGAGAAAAATAATCAAAAAACCTAGCAACCCCTTAAAAAAGTGCTTTCGATTTTTTTGTCAATTACATATGTGTAAGAACTGTATGAATATACTTTTGTCTAATTTTATTAGCATCATTTAAAAAAATGTTTTAACTTGTGCATAAGGCATATGTTTTCTCCATTTCCAATATGATTTCATAGGAAGTCAAAAGTCAAAGTCAAAGTCAAAAGTCACTTTTTTGGGGGCCAAATGCCATAAGAAATTTGACATGCTCCAAAATCCTGCAGAAATGCAAAATTGACTGGCCTGATGAACTCGGGATGGCCGGGCAGTGATAGTTGTTCCTTTCCATCACTCGTTGTGTTGATTTTATCATGTCCATTTGGTTTTTTCACTGTTGAATCATATTGCAAGTGCACGTGCATTTGCAATATGTTTCAATGGGCATTTACCATCACGAATTTGGCATGCTCAAAAGTCAAACTATACTTTGCTCAAACTATACTTTTGTCAACTTTTATTATACATTTTTTTACTTGTGCATAAGATATATGTTTTGTCCATTTGCAATATGATTTCATAGGAAGTCAAAAGTCAAAGTCAAAAGACACTTTTTGGGGGGCCAAATGCCATAAGAAATTTGACATGCTCAAAAATCCTGCAGAAATTCAAAATTGACTGGCCCGATGAACTCGGGATGGCTGGGCAGTGATTCTGGTTCCACTCCATCGCTCGTTAGGGTTGATTTCAGAATGTCAGTTTGGTGATGGTACCTCACTGTTTAAACATATTGCAAATGAACAATAGTCACCAGCAAGTCACTGTCCATCAGTCAATTAGATATCATTCTGACACCAAACTGATACAAACTGACACCAAACCCACTTTTTCCAACTCGTTTAGTAGCCAACTATCACATACTACAGAGCTGGCCCAAAATTCACAATACCTTCTATTCAAACCATAATAAAAACATAAAAAACGTAGTTACATTCCAGCTGCGGGTCCAGTTCTGATGTTATGTGTAGGCCTAGCTGAGGCGACCCCGAATTCCAAGTTTCGGCTCGATAGGTAATTTGGTGCCTGAGCAAGACCCTAATTGGTGTTGAAAATCCATTTTTTTATCCATGACTTGCTACGGGGTCCTTGAATGAGCTATCGGACAGAAACGTTGGGGTCCGTCTTATTGGCAGAAACGGTCGCAATGCACCCAGTCTTGCGACTCTGGGACATTTCTAAATGTTGTCATTTTTGTGATGCAAAAATGAATTGAAGTTATTGCAAATGTATGAGGCTGTTTCTCGGTCCGAGAACCTTCTAGAGCCATGCAACTCACCACGCACTATCGACCTGAGGTCTAGAACAGGTTTCTAAAGTTTCAGAACTCTAGGTCTGACGGTTCTTTTTTAGCTCGAACAATATCTTTAGAGGTTTTGGAAACGTGTTTTCTTTCTAAAGCTGTCAATTATACGCATAGTCGACCATCTTTTCATGACAAAATATCTTGTTTAAAATGGGAACGTTTTTCATCCAAAAATTAAAAGAGCGCCCCCTATATCCAACTGGTTAAGCACAGCACTTTGTCACTCCATCCTTGCTGTGTGTGTGTGAGAGAGAGAGAGCTTTTCTTTGACATCTGTTGGGAGAAATGACTGATTTACAGTTCATGGGGGTTGCCTAATCACACATATGAAGTTTTGAAAAGATCTGACCTTTTAACCCTTGGAAACAGTAACTATGACACCATTTTAAGGCACTTCCAGTTCACACAGGAAGCTGAAAGTGAACACATATCCTCCTTGGGATAGGCAATTATAGAATTTTGAGTTTTAAGTCTTTTTGTTAACCTGTTGAGGAACTGACTTATTTACGGAGGGATTAGTGAGTGTGTGTTATTTCAGAAAATCACAGAAAATCACAGAAATCTCGCAGAGCTCTGAAGCACACTTTAAAAAGATTCATATGAACACGCTGCAACTGGATCTGTAACTGTTTAAAAAAATATATATATCTTTTTGAACATCACCGATTTGACATTGTACGATTTCTCTTAAATGACGATAGATAAATGGCTGGTTCTTTTTTTATTGACACCGGAGGCTCCTTGACTTTGATGTGAAGCGGAAAAATTATTGCTCTATTTTCATTTTGGACCTTTAATCCCAGAAAAATGGCCAGAACTCAAAAACCGTTGAGGCCTAGACGCCATCTTGTTCGGGGCCAACTGCCCATTATGCCAAACTATGCTCACCAAGTTTCGTCTTTGAAGTCTTTTCCGTTTTGGAGATAAGGCCACGTCGTGATTTGTGATGTTTTGTACATTTGCAATATGATTCCATTCGCCCTCTTGTGGGATTTATCGGGACAGCGGAAAAAATACCAAAATTTGATTATTTTATAAAACGGAAACCGAATGTCCGAGAAAGTTCGTTTGATGACTTCCCGGTAGATCCAGCCCTGCCGCACGGCCCGACGCCGTCCGCAAATTTTACAAACGTCTTTGGACATCTGGTAAGGGACCGTACATTTACAATATGGACTTTCTCACTAACCATATGGCGAATGTCAAAATGTTCCCTTAAGGTATGGAAGGTGACACACGGGCCACCTAGGGCTGGCTTGCCTTGGTCACAGTGCTCAGAAAGGCACCATTTACCTCCCTATCTACCAGATTGAGTGGTGAGGGGAGAGTGGTGTGACCCTAGGAAGTGATTGACCATTGACTTGATCAGGTAATTTTGCAGAACTTGTGCAGACGCCTGTCTTAACTCGGTGAAATGGTGCGACGCTGACGTCCATGGACGTTTATGAGAGAATCACTGACATGATGTCAGCTGGTCCTTTTGTGGCAGGGCTGAAATGCAGTGGAAATGTTTTTGGGGGATTCAGTTCATTTGCATGGCAAAGAGGGACTTCGCAATTAATTGCAATTCATCTGATCACTCTTCATAACATTCTGGAGTATATGAAAATTGCCATCATACAAACTGAGGCAGCAGACTTTGTAAACATTTATATTTGTGTCATTTTCAAAACTTTTGGCCACGACTGTAGTAGTCAAAAACCATTCATTTTGGGGCGATGGGGGAAGTGGGGTTGCAAAATGCAATCATATCATGCAATTATACCATTTAAAAAATGATCAGATATTTTTATGCACACTAGCTAAAAAATAAGTGCAAATTGACAAATTACGAATGGATTATTCAAATTGTCTGGTAACATTTTTTTAAAACATTTTCTTCATGGCTCAGTGGACGCAATACTTTTTTGGCTCAGCTCAGTTGCAAAGTTAAGGAACTTTGCAGTCGTGCACATAATCTCATAAGGAAACATGCAGTGGAGATAAGTATTTGATACACTGCCGATTTTGCAGGTTTTCCTACTTACAAAGCATGTAGAGGTCTGTAATTTTCATCATAGGTACACTTCAACTGTGAGAGACGGAATCTAAAACAAAAATCCTGAAAATCATATTGTGTGATTTTTAAGTAAATAATTAGCATTTTTTTCCAGCCAAAGATAAAATCACAAAAGCAGGATGAGAGATAAAATGAATCACCAACCTTTTGAAAATCTTCATCAGATGACAGTCATATGACATGTTACACTGTACATTTATGTTTTGTTCGATGATATGCATTTTTATATCCACAAATCTCGGTTTACATTGACGCCATGTTCAGAAATTCCTCCAAAATATCCGGAGGAATTATAGAAAGCTACGCCAGATAACAGAAATACTCATCATAAACTTTTACTAAAGATACATGTTCTACATGTAATTAAAGATACACTGGTTCTTAATGCAACCGCTGTGTCAGATTTTTTTTTAAACATTACGGAAAAAGCCTAACATTGCAATAATCTGAGACGGCGCTCAGACGTAACAGTATTTCTCCGCTATGTTGGAGTCAACAGAAATACGAAATTACAACATAAATATCCCCTTACCTTTGATGATCTTTCATCAGAATGTAGTGCAAGGAGACCTAGCTCCACAATAAATCATTGTTTTTTTCCATAATATCCTATACTAGTGTCCAAGTAGCTGCATTTGCTATCACTTTCAGCTCACGTGCCCAAAAACTGACTGCTGGTCCAAGATAACTCGCACGAAAACTTCCAAAAGATACATTTCAGGTCGAATAAACTGGTCAAACTAAGTAGAGAATCAATCTTCAGCATGTTATTATCATATATATCCAATAACGTTCCAACTGGATCATACGTTTTCATCTGGAGCCAAATGGAACAGCGGTAGCACCCACAGAGAAATGCGCCACAGGAAAATGGCATTCTGTCAGGACTATTTCCCCTCCCATTAGGTCAAAGTTCACAGCAAATGCTCCATTCCACTTTCTACTGAATGAGGACATCTAGTGGAAGACGTAGGAAGTGCTTCCAGATCCATATCTTGTTGGGAAAGGAGGGGGCGATGATGTCAAAGTTGCCCCAACTTTCAGAATTTCACTTCTTGTTTGGAAGATTGCCTGCCCTACGAGTTCTGTTATACTCACAGACATAATTCAAACAGTTTTAGAAACTTCAGAGTGTTTTCTATCCAATAGTAATAACAATATGCATATAATAGCAATCTAGGACAGAGTTTGATGCAGTTCACTATGGGCACGCAATTCATCTAAAGTGAAAATACTGCCCCTTATCCTCAACAAGTTTTAACTTGTAAAACTAAAGCGTTACAGACTCAGTAATGTATTTAATTTCAGATTGAGCCGACATACTTTATACAGCATTTAACCTGAATGCAGTTTATATGCCAATATATTTGTAAAGCTGATCTTCTGCGATGTCGATTGAATAGAGGCCAACATTTATTTGTAAAACTCCAACAGAAGGAACAGAATCTAAGGCAACGCAGGATCATTCTAATGTGGTTGTTAGTTATCCCACAGTGGAAAAGAGGTAGTTTGATGAATCACGCTTGCATGATGAGTAACCTTGCGTGCGACCTGAAGACTTGTTAGCTTCCCCAATATTGTGATGTGCATGAGACCCTGGCTCAAACCAGGTCAGTCACAACATCATACCTGATAACACTCTTCAGCCCTTAGCAGAGTTGGTCACTGCTCATTCTGAACTTCCCTGCCATTCCCCTAGACTTGTACTTATATTATCTGGAGAAGCATTCACCACAATAGAGAGAGAACGTAAACCTCAACCAGTCGGTAGTCCTTACGCTTATGCCCATGTGTCTCCTTCTGTCCCATTTCAGTGAGCAAAATTATGTTCAAAATAGGATCATTTTTGCTTCTGAATGAAATTTGAAAAGATTATTTAAACTGTACGTTTGTAAATACATATTTTACGAATGTTGAAAATACTTAATTTTTGGGTGTTTGTTTCTACTTGACTGTGGTGTCCAAACTTGTGAAACATAGACATCTATGATTGTACCGGACCAAATCTGAATAAATCATAGTCATCTATGTTTGGGCCAAATCAAGGCTGGACCGGACCAAATCTGAACCAAACACAGACATCTACAATTGTTTCAGATTTGGTCTGGTCCCAGGTCAGGGCGGACCAAATGTCTGTCTTTTAAGAGTATCTCTGTAAATTGATGGGTCTCTCTGCAAAATCACTGGATGTTTTGGAAGCAAAACATTACTGAACATAACGCGCCAATGTCACATGAGATTTTTGGATATAAATATGAACTTTATCGAACAGAACATACATGTATTGTGTAACATGAAGTCCTATGAGTGGCATCTGATGAAGATCATCAAAGGTTAGTGATTAATGTTATCTCTATTTGTGCTTTTTGTGACTCCTCTCTGGCTGGAAAAATGGCGGTGTTTTTCTGTGACTAGGTACTGACCTAACATAATCGTTTGGTGTTTTTTTGTCATAAACTCTTTTTGAAATCGGACACTGTGGTGGGATTAACAAGAAGTGTATCTTTAAAATGATGTAAAATACTTGCATGTTTGAGGAGTTTTAATTATGAGATTTCTGTTGTTTGAATTTGGCTCCCTGCACTTTCACTGGCTGTTGTCATATCGATCCCATTAATGGGATCTCAGCCGTAATAAGTTAATTAGGCTAGGGTCCATTTTTCTAAATTTCCCCCTGACTGACGTGCCCAAAGTAAACTGACTGTTACTCAGGCCCTGAAGCCAGGATATGCATATATTTGTTACCAATGGATAGAAATGTTAACATAATAAGAAAAAACAACCAGATTAATTGTTTTGAGAACCAATGCTCTTACAATGGAAAGTAAGGGGCATATCCAAATCCAGCTCCCAGATTACAATTCATGTGGCTTCCACTAGATGTCAACAGCCTTTGTTCAATGTGGGGTGGCAGGGTAGCCTGGTTTAGAGCATTGGACTTGTAACCAGAAGGTTGCAAGTTCAAACCCCTGAGCTGACGAGGTACAAATCTGTCGTTCTGCCCCTGAACAGGCAGTTCACCCACTGTTCCTAGGCCTTCATTGAAAATAAGAATTTGTTCTTAACTGACTTGCCTGATTAAATAAAGGTAAAATAAAAATGTTTCAGGCTTGTTTTTCTTCCAAAACGAGGAAGAATAATGAGTTTTAGTACTGGGATACAGACTCGGAAATTCGTGTATGCGCAACGAGAGGACGCACACCTGCTAACTTACTTCTTTCCATATGAAATATTAGAGTTTAATTATATTTTAGGGTATCTGAGGATTAAATAGAAATGTATTTTGACTTGTTTTAACAAAGTTTAGTGGTAGCATTTTGGATTCCTTTTGTCTGCATGTTGAATGAGTAGATTACTCAAATCAATGGTGCCAACTACAGTGGGGCAAAAAAGTATTTAGTCAGCCACCAATTGTGCAAGTTCTCCCACTTAAAAAGATGAGAGAGGCCTGTAATTTTCATCATAGGTACACTTCAACTATGACAGACACAATTAGAAGAAAATCCAGAAAATCACATTGTAGGATTTTTTATGAATTTATTTGCACATTATGGTGGAAAATAACCCACCCAACTCCATTTAAAGGGATATCAACCAGATCCCGTTTTCTATGGCTTCCCTAAGGTGTCAACAGTCTTTAGACATAGTTTCAGGCTTTTATTTTGAAAAATGAGTGAGAAAGATCACATTGCGTAAGTGGATAGGTGGGGGCTCTGAGAGTGAGTTTTGCGCAAAAGAGTAAAGCAGCCATTGTTTCTCCCTGTCCTATTGAAAAACCTCTACTCCCGGTTGATATATTATCGAATATATATTTTAAAAACAACCTGAGGATTGATTATAAAAAACTTTTGACATGTTTCTGTGGACATTATGGATATTATTTGGAATTTTTGTCTGCGTTGTGCGTGACAGCTCTTTCCTGTGGATTTCTGAACATAACGCGACAAAGAAACGGAGGTATTTTGGATATAAAATAATCTTTATGGAACCAAAGGAACATTTGTTGTGTAACTGGGAGCCTCGTGAGTGAAAACATCTGAAGATCATCAAAGGTAAACAATTAATTTGATTGCTTTTCTGATTTTTGTGACCAAGCTACCTGATGCTAAGTGTACTTAATGTTTCGTCATGCGGTCGATAAACTTACACAAATGCTTGGATTGCTTTCACTGGAAAGCATAATTTCGAAATCTGAGACGTCAGGTGGATTAATCAACTGACACTAATTAGCATAACGCAACGGACAAAAAATATTATTAGAAAATATTCATATTCATGAAATCACAAGTGAAATATAGTGAAACACAGTTTAGCCTTTTGTTAACCTTTTGTGACTAGGGGGCAGTATTTTCATTTTTTGAAAAATAACGTTCCCGTAGCAAACGGGATATTTTGTCAGGACAAGATGCTAGAATATGCATATAATTGACAGCTTAGGATAGAAAACACTCTAAATTTTCCAAAACTGTAAAAATATTGTCTGTGAGTATAACAGAACTGATATTGCAGGCGAAAGCCTGAGAAAAATCCAATCCGGAAGTGACTCATCGTTTGAAGGCTCTGCGTTCCAATGATTACTTTTTCTCCATATTCCCCAAGGTGTCTACAGCATTGTGATGTAGTTTTACGCATTTATGTTGAAGAATACCCATAAGCGGATACATTGCGCAAGTGGTCACCTGATGGCTCTCAGAGTGATTCTCGCGTAAAATACAGAGGTAGCCACTATTCCAATCGCTCCTACTGAAAAACCAATTGTCCCGGTGGATATATTATCGAATAGATATTTGAAAAACACCTTGAGGATTGATTATAAACAATGTTTGCCATGTTTCTGTCGATATTATGGAGCTAATTTGGAATATTTTTGGGCGTTTTCGTGACTGCAATTTCCATGCGATTTCTCAGCCAAACGTGAAGAACAAACGGAGCTATTTAGCCTACAAAAATAATATTTTGGGAAAAAAGGATCCTTGCCTATCTAACTGGGAGTCTCGTGAGTGAAAACATCCAAAGCTCATCAAAGGTAAACGATTTAATTTAATCTGAGATGACAGGGTGATAAACAAAAGGCTAAGCTATGAATAGGAATATTTTCTAGGAATATTTATGTCCGTTGCGTTATGCTAATTAGTGTCAGTCGATGATTACGCTCCCGGATGCGGGATGGGAAGTTACTAGAGGTTAATCACCCTGTCATCTCAGATTTTGAAATTAGGCTTTACAGCCAAAGTGAGACAAGCATTTGTGTAAGTTTATCGATAGCCTAGCATAGCATTATGTCCAGCTAGCAGCAGGAAGCTTGGTCACGAAAATCAGAAAAGCAATCAAATTAAATCGTTTACCTTTGATAAGCTTCGGATGTTTTCACTTACGAGACTCCCAGTTAGATAGCAAATGTTCCTTTTGGTCCACGCCAGTCAGCATAAATCCAAAAATGGCGCCAGAAGAAATGGCAGCAGTTTTATGGGCACCCGACCAATTTTGCTATTATGTGGGGTTTTTGCGCGTTATTCCTTTTGTACATAATGTTTCTGCAACCGTATCTGCAAAAAAGAGCTTCTAGATATCAGGACAATGATCACTCACCTCGGATTATACAAAGATTTTTTCTGCAACAAAGACAATGCACAAGACATTCTCCAAACACCCCACAGGACCGACATCCCCGTTATTTGCAAGAGGAAGCAACACAGGTACAGAGGACAAAGAGCCAGATGCCTGGTCAGGACCCGGAGAAGGCGACTGGGAAAGCTGCTATTACCTACCGTCAATACTACTCACCAACGTGCAATCATTGGACAATAAATTAGACGACCTACGATCACAAATATCCTACCAACGGGACATCAACAACCGTAATATCCTATGTTTCACGGAATCGTGGCTGAATGAAGACATGGATATTCAGCTAGCCGGATATACGCTGCACCGGCAAGATAGAACAGCACACTCCGGTAAGACGAGGGGGTGGTCTGTGCATATTTGTAAACAAGAGCTGGTGCACGAAATCTAAGGAAGTCTAGATTTTGCTCACCTGAAGTAGAGTATATCGTGATAAATTGCAGGCCACACTACTTGCCTAGAGAGTTTTCAGCTATACTTTTCATGGTTGTTTATTTACCACCACAGACAGATGCTGGCACTAAGAACGCACTCAGTCAGCTGTATAAGGAAATAAGCAAACAGGAAACCACTCACCCAGAGGCGGCGCTCCTAGTGGCCGGAGACTTTAATGCAGGGAAACTTAAATCAGTTCTAACCAATTTCTATCAACATGTTAAATGTGCAACCAGAGGGAGAAAAAAATCTAGATCACCTGTACTCCACACACAGAGATATGTACAAAGCTCTCCCTCGCCCTCCATTTGGTAAATCCGACCACAAATCTATCCTCCTGATTCTGTTGTATTCGGCGCACGTGACAAATAACATTTGATTTGATTTGATGTAGGAAATAGGGAACATTCTACTAAAATGTTGCTTCAATTTTAATTATACATTTATAGTAAGCAGTATGGAATAGTGACGACTGTTGGAATATTTAAACATTCAGATTATTTTTGGAACACCACTAAATAGTTATAATCTGAGAGCCTCGAGTCAGATTTGAATTGTTAATTTGGCACGTGCCAGTATTGCTGTATTCTTTCAATCGTTTCTTGTTCTAAATCAGAGCTGACACTTTGGGATCGGTTTCAAAATTATGCTGTGGCTGTCACTACTGATTCATTAATCAAATACGCTCAAACTATGTGGGGTTTTTAGTATACAAGTTCAAACATAGTCTCTCCCCAGCCTGCTGAAGCAAAGAAAAGTAGCACTTGTTAAATACTTCCACCAGAGCTGATCTCAGACCCTCATTTGATACCTTTTGCACTTCCAAAACTATGATAGAAGTTACATTTAACAAAAAAACGCTGTTTCACAACTCAGTTTTGAATTTGCACCTTCTGTAATCCTCTATTCTAACCATGAACAGTAGGTTGAGACCCAGACTG
Organism: Oncorhynchus tshawytscha; assembly: GCF_018296145.1. Classification (NCBI taxonomy): domain Eukaryota; kingdom Metazoa; phylum Chordata; class Actinopteri; order Salmoniformes; family Salmonidae; genus Oncorhynchus; species Oncorhynchus tshawytscha. The sequence continues at coordinate 41,541,681 of NC_056433.1, read as the reverse complement.
AGTATCTTTTTTAATTTTGGGAAACAATCCTCATATGTTGTGGACTGGAGCCATCTCTTTGGCTGAGACTGGTCAACCACTTTTCTCTGTCATCTAACAATGAACACCAAACACCAGTATGAGAGTTGCTCATGTCCCACTGAATAAGCTGTGACAAGTTATTCAACTGCAGACACACTTCCTCTACAAACAGAAGTCAATAAAGATTATTCTCTCTTTTTTACACAGATTGCTCATATCGAGTCGCTCATTGAAGTAAAAATAGCTCTTAGATTTCTCCTCTGGTTTGTTGGGAGGGAAGCTTGGGCAGTGTTTCTCTTTGTGGCAAGTATGAAACTTTCGTCATGGGAATGAGGGCAGAGGATTTGTGTCTCAGTTTCCTTCCTGTCTGCCCGGGCCAACTGCAGACCTTTAGCCCAAGATAAGACTCCAGCATGGGCTCTCAGGCTGCTTTATTGATGTAGATGAAAACCTTCCCCATACTTAATAAAAGGGACTCCCACTTTCCTGTGCTCCTTGGGCACTGAGGCATTTCTGCTCTCCCATTAAAACATCATTAATAAGAGACAGCTAGGAACGGAAGCTCGGGAGGCAATCCTGGAAAGGTTGTCAGTGTGAGGCTGTGTCTGTTTTACATCTCCAACAAATGCCATATTACGGAATTGACTGATGCGACGAGCCAAAGGAACACGACACAGAGGATGATACGTAGTTCCGATGACGATACACCATTCCAAAACACAAGGACTACTTAGAACCACACCTCCCATATCTATTCCATGGTGAATCGGGCATACGATTATCTCATGGGTTTACGTTTGCTGTGAAAGTAACTCTCAAATGAGCCACAATGGTGAGTCATTGTTAGTTAGCCCATGGCATGAATGGTAACCATAAACAAAGTCCCTCTGTTTAGGCTGAGACAATGTTTTCCTTTATCAGTGACGAACAATGATAGTGTAGAATTTCAATTTAGGATGAGCCAGCCCGCTCAGACATGCATATTGACTTCCTGCCATGAACAAATGGACATATATCTGGTAAGGATTAATCATACTTATACGCATTGAAATGTCAACATAGAAATAATATGTTTTTGCTGCGTTCTTTTAAGAGAAGTTGCAATACCTATTTTGGGGTTTCTGGTTTGCAGCAATGTAGACCTTTTTCTTGAGACCAGGAGGGGGAATTTACCCTGAGATTTGAAGCATCATTTCATTGGTGGAGCTTGGCACAGAGGGGCACTAGCTATGCATGTGATCGCCTGAACCTCCCGTGGCTCCGGCTTAGCGCGTGCTGACACCAACAGGCAGAACAAATGTTGTCTCCAAGTGACCAGGGTTAATAATAATTAACTTTCTCCGTGTGCATCATGGAAATCTGAATTTCATATTACAATGGGAGTGTCCACTGGTGACACAAGTCCTTATGTTTTAGTCAAAGTGACAAAGCTAAAGCAAGTCCCCTCCAAAAGGAAAAACACAGTCAGTCACTAAATTCCGATTGGATTTGTAGAAAGCATTAAGCAAACATGATTATTTTGGACTGGCTCCGAATTGTCGAGTTAGCCCTGGAGCTCAGTTGTCACAAAGGTTGCTTTAAGTGGATGATATTTTCTATTTATTTTTTTATCATCTGCCAACTACCCCCTAATAATCTCACAAATTACAAGGATTCACCAGAAAGGAGATGATTTTTCCATTACATATCAGTGATTTAGGTCTACTTTAGATGGATCTGCATGAGGTTTACTTAAGGTATACTTTATAATAACACATTTTACTGTATATAGGTCTTTTCATTACAAGTAGAATCAAAGTTGCTTTAAAAACAAAATTAACAAAAAACAAACGTAGGAATTTGGCAGTTCCTGGTCAATGGTATTCCACAGCTTTAGATGATAGGCAGTTCAGTAGGGTAGTATCTTGAGAGAAGGGAGCATAAATGGTAGAGCCAAGGAGGGAGAAACATCTGACAGACAGGCCACGGGTCTTCGATAGTCACAGCTCCTCGTCTGTAGGTTAGCTGGATCATCCTCTACTGAAATGTAGCACCCACCTGGGTGAGGCTTTGGTGACTGTAAAAGCAGCAGTAAGGTGACCACACCTTATCAGTGGTCACCTCTGCATTCCCTCACACCGCAATCCCTTCCCTCTAGGGACTTGAGCAGGCTGCCAAAAAGCTGATACTGTTGATCTGGTGTTGCTGCACCATTCAAATCATACTAGTAAGCTAGCTAGGCAAATATAAACTGACTTGCCATGATCAGTCCTGCAATTCCGTTGGTCACAGCCAGATATTTCAGTTAATCTGTCAATAAGTTATTTACATTTTTTATTGTTGATAACAATATATATATTAAATACAGCGCCATGGAAACAAATTCCTAATTCTAAACTAATTCCAACTTACACTTTCACATCTTTCAGGTCAGCTGCATTCCATTGCCACCTCAGCCTCCAACATGACGATATGCAAGAAATGGGGACAGAGAAGGAGCCATAAACAAAAAAATATTGGACTTATTATTGTTTTGGAATAGGTTCTCATAAGCGATATCTTTTAAAATCGCCACTCTCTTCCAAGATCAGTCTATTTAAGTTAATCTCACAGGACATGCCTCGTAGTACACGTTTCATAATAAAACATAGAAACCCAAACATTTGAACTATGCACTAGGTTGTTAATGAAGCCTATATTGACTATGGTCTGTAAACTGGTGAGAAAGAGGGAGAGAGAGAAAAATGCAAATGGTTCACACTGAGCCACTAACCCTCATTGTGGCTGCTGCCCGGTGCGGTCTGTCTCATATTTTTTAATAACACAGTGCTCTGAGGCCGAGAACAGCACAGCTGGGACACAGCACACACTGCTAAAGGAAGTGGTCCGCCGCCAAAACAAGCAATAGAAATGTTCAGCTAATTCACCGGTCTGCTAAGATTCCCTCCTTTCTTCAACCTCTTAGTTTCAGAGAGAAAAAAAACTGTTCTCTGTAATTAAACTTTGTATTACTGTGGTGAAGAACAATTCATCAAGGCTATCAAATTAAGAGTAATTAACAAATGTAGGAATCTTTTGTGACTTTAACGTAACTCCTGAGGTGTCTGCATATCTCCTAAGGAGGTGTCTGTATTGTTTTAATTTGAGAAAAAAGGGTTAAGAAAATGTATCTTCAGAGAATCTGGTAAGTTAGACATGTTATTGACAACAATGATGTGAGTAGAAAAATCCTCAATTTCGCTAGGTTCCCCAAGTAGGAGAATGCAGCAGAGCGAAGGTATAATGAGATCTTTGGAAGCCACTGCCATTATTGTGAATGTAATGGAGGGAGAAAACATACTGTGTCTTTATCTTATCTCATCAAGTCAAGAATCACAACAGGCAGTTTAGCAGCACCACTTCCCTCAGTTTCCATTAGCACATCTTCATGAAAAGCCATTTTATTGAACACTCAGCAGTCCTTTCCTTCTATACCTTAAGGCATCTCCATATGCATTTTACTGAGCACATAATAGGACAATCCATCACCGTGCAAACCCACAGGTGCAATTCTACGCAAGTGTCTGACAGGTGTATGTTTCAGTTTAGTACCAATTGTATATGTGCAGGCCAATGAGTGCCAAGTACTTCAAATTCATTCATAAAAATCCCAAGAACAAAACAAAGGCATACAAAACTGCAGCCTTTAGAAAAACCCTAGGCACAAACATGCTTGCTGTATAGTTCTGTGGTGTTTGGCTTAGGGGCTCTTCAGTAATAACATTCAAGTATTATTATTAAGAGTAAATTTCATTGAATCATGTCACCTTTCATTTGTTTATAACTACTGATGTATTTTATTTATATTCAAATAATGTTTGTAACATGCAAACATTGTGTACATCACCATTTGCTCCATTTATTCTCCAATTTAACATTTCCAGACCCACTGACAAGTTCTAACATGAAACACATACTATATAGCTGCACATATAGCTGAGACTATTAAAATCTTAATCTGGAACTATTTTAACTGTGTCTACAGCATTGCAGGTGCTGAAGCAGTGAGTTGCTTTCTTTCCAAAGTTAATTTTGATAGGATTAAATTGATTTTGAATGCAGACATCAACCATGACAAGCTGAATGATGCTGAGGTTGCTACCCAAACAATTCTAGTGGTTTCCCTCCCCAAATTGCAGCCTAGGCTTCAAATGTATCATGTGCTTCCTTCACTCTTCGAATAAGTGGTGCCTTGAGGAACCTTTTGAATTGCCACACCGGCGAAACCTTGAAAGGGTTCCCTGAGGAACCCATGTGCAAAGGTTGAAACCGGAACCTGTTTGTGATGGGAGGAGTTAAATTTAGATTTTTTTTTAGGTACAAAATTCTTGCTTTTCTAAAGAATAATGCGAGCAGATAACAAATACTGTTATCTTGGGATAAAATATTGAAAATAGGTGGTCCTTATCCATTCTGGCTAAGATTGAATAACTGTGATGGACTCTTGAATGTATTTAAAGACCTGTGGTTGAAATGTCCAAATGGAATCTTTTAAACTACCATTGGACCTCTGCAAGCCAATGATATTAGTGAAATCTGCATCAACTTGCAGCAGCTTAATGCTGGAGTGACCTTTTGATGCTGAGTTTTTTTTGGTTTTAAATTACAATCATCAGCAAACGGAACCGTAGGCTACTTTTTCCATTGAGCCCAGCCTAGCTTTACTGCACTTTTACGCAGGACGAAAAAAATCTTCAAGTTCATTACACCACTGTGAAGAAGGAAGTCCTGTTCCAGGAAACACAGTGGCCATTCTTGTGATGAGTCAATGAGACAACTAAAGATTAACCTTAGTTCTTCTGGAGGAAAAGTAGAGCACAGTGATTCATACCAAGTGACTATGGTACCTTAACTCCACCTAGACTTGGCACAATGGAACACTGGTGTTCTTATATGGCTCAGATGGTAGAGAGCATGGCGCTTGTAAAGTCAGAGTTGTGGGTTTCATTCCTGCTGGGGCCACACATAAAAATATGCATGTACACACTACTTGTAAGTTGTTTTGGATAAAGCCTCTGCTGAGTGGTATATATTATTATATACACCGAGTTCACAAAACATTAGCAACAACTTACTAATATTGAGTTGCACCTCCTTTTGTCCTCAGAACAGCCTCAATTCATCGAGGCATGGACTCTACAAAGTGCCAAAAACTTTTCCACAGGGATGCTGGCCCCATGTTGACTCCAATGTTTTCCACGCTTGTGTCAAGTTGGCTGGATGTCTTTTGGGTGGTGGACCATTCTTGATGGACCATTCTTGATGGTCCACCACACAGGAAACTGTTGAGCGTGAAAAACACAGCATTGCAGCAGTGTTGCAGTTCTTGACAGACACACACCAGTGCGCCTGGCACCTAATGTCAAACCCCGTTCAAAGGCACTCTGAATGGCACACATACACAATCCATGTCAATTGTCTCAAGGCTTAACAATTATTCTTTAACCTGTCATCTCCCCTTCATCTACACTGATTGAAGTGGATTTAACATCAATAAGGGATCATAGCTTTCACTTTGATTCACCTGGTCAGTCTATGTCATAGAAAGAGCAGATGTTCATTCTAATGTTTTATACACTTATAAATGGAATTAGTCACAATTATACATTTTGGTTTGTTTTACAGCCTTTTGATGAATCGATTTCACAAGACATACACCTCACACGTATAGTATATGTCAATTGAACCTGTAAGCACATTAGAGCTGAGTATTATACCTGTATTGTCCAATATATAGAGTGCTATTACAATTATATAAAATACTGGATGAGTGTAAGAAATCCTACTCAAATTTCTCAATTAAATCTTAAATCACCTATAGGTCTGTGTCTTCTTTCAATTTAGTCTGAGATTAGACAAGGTACCTCCATTGAAAGGGGATCAAGCAGGGGGGCAGGTCTCCAAGAAACAGAGAGATCTGATGAAGCCAGGAAGATAATAAAATACAAAGGAGGGGTAGAGGAGGGTCAGCAGGAAGGAAAGTGTTTGGCTTGGGTGGGATTGGATCAGCTGCTCATTTAGAGGTTTCTGCAGTGTAATGATTTGGCATGTATCCATACCACTCTGGGTTATCTTTGGACATACAAAGCCTGACTTTTTGAGAGAATGACTCCAGCGTTACACAGCAAGCTGCTCTGAGGAGATTGTGGAAGGAGCCTGACTCAATGGTCCAAGGGGAGCCTCATTAGCTGGTTACAAGTGGAAGACTGTGGCACCAGGCAGGGATGCCCAAGATACCCCATCAACGTCTGTAGGAAGCGAATGAACGGGGACAGACTTTGAGTGTCATCTCAGCAAAGCAGATGCTGTTCAGTGTTGTATGATTATGTGCAAGCCAAACCCTCAAAAATAAAACAACTTTTGGAAAGTTTGAAAAGTATGGTCCACATATCTAGTTGAATCCGTACAACCATTTCAAGGGAAACTTCACCACAGACACTGTTAGGGTGTTTTTCTAGTCTCCATACATAATTATGAGTGATGGGCGGGTGTTTCAGACATAAGTGTGACTTGCTCTATCATAATCAGTCATATTGACCCTAAAACCCATTTGGTATTTTATACAGTGATGGAAAGAGGAGAATGTTAGCTTTCTAATGAGACCAACATGATCTCTTTACTCTGAGTGTATTTTAAAAAGTGCAGTCAAAGTTTGCAGTTACTTTTAAGACATTTATTCAAATAATTAATTAAATATTTACTTAATACAAAAAAAAATACATGATATTCCATGACATTCCATGACATTCCCTGTTCTTTCTCCACTCACAGGAACACACAAACATACAGGTTACAAATAAATTACTTCTTGCTCTAACTATACAGACATCGTTGTCGGACACACACACACATGTATATGCATACCTGTGTACACACACAAGCAAGAGAATGTATTGGCTACATTCACCCATTTTCACACACGTGCACACACACGCACAACTGCACAAACATACAGTGACTTCAGAAATTTTTCAGACCTTTTTACTTTTTCCACATTTTGTTAGGTTACAGCCTTATTCTAAAATGTATTTAATAGTTTTTTCCCCCGCATCAATCTACAATCTGCAAAAATAGTTTTTTAGAAATGTTTGCAAATTTATATTTAAAAAAATATCACATTTACTTAAGTATTCAGACCCTTTACTAAGTACTTTGTTGAAGCAAGCTCTATCAGGTTGGATGGTGAGCGTCACTGTACAGCTATTTTCATGTCTCTCCAGAGATGTTAGATTGGGTTCAAGTCTGGGCTCTGGCTGGGCCACTCAAGAACATTCAGAGACTTGTCCCGAAGACACTCTTGTCAACCTTTGCCCCAGACTGAGGTCCTGAGCGCTCTGGAGCAGGTTTTCATCAAGGATCTCTCTGTACTTTGCTCCATTCATCTTTGCCTCGATCCTGACTTGTCTTCGAGTCCCTGTCTCTGAAAAACATCCCCACAGCATGATGCTGCCACCACCATGCATCACCGTAGGGATAGTGCCAGGTTTCCTCCAGACGTGACACTTGGCATTCTGGGCAAAGAGTTCAATCTTGGTTTCATCAGACCAGATAATCTTGTTTCTTATGGTCTGAGAGTCTTTAGGTGCCTTTTGGCAAACTCCAAGCGGGCTGTCATGTGCCTTTTACTGACAAGTGGATTCCGTCTGGCCACTCAACTCTAAAGGCCTGATTGGTGGAGTTCTGCAGAGATGGCTGAGGATTTTTTTATTTAATCCATTTTAGAATAAGGCTGTAACGTAACAAACTATGGGAAAAGTCAAGCGGTCTGAATACTTTCAGAAGGCACTGTACATGTACATGCACATACATACTGTATTTATGACAGAGAAATATTCACACTGCACGTTCACTTTTTTCCCTCTGACATGTCCCTCGGCACAGATTATAAACAACATCTGAAAAGAGCTAAAATAGGGAAGGGGATGGAGGGGGTGAGAGCTAAAAGGGTCAGAGTAAGCTTGGGTATCTCTAAGCAGCAACTAAAATGAGAAACATTAAAGAAAGTGTGATCACACACACAAGTCACCAGAGTAAGTACTGACAGTCTTGTCGGATCCAATTCGTTTGGGCTTTGGTTAGTTTCTTTGCCGCTGGCCCACTTGCTTGAGCTGACAAACGTTTGATGCAAATATAAATATCAAGATTAAGAAAAACACTCACCATGATCACACAAGTTTCATACTTGCACCACAGAGAGGACTTGGTCTTAATTGTCAGTAGCACCAGGATGTCTGCCCTCTTAAATCCAGGGATCCGTCCTGGGAGTGGCATCGCGTGGACATCGGCGAAGTTGTTGACAAAGTGAACGATTCGCTGAATGTCCTCATAGGACAGCACCCGTTTGCTGGCGAGACGACAACCACACTTCTTCTCCCTTGGAGCCACAAGATGTTCTTTGTAGAACTTTATCACTGCAATCAGCTCATCTGTAGGAATTCTGAAACCAAAAAATATATTTTTTAAAACATGCTTTTAATATGTGCTGAAAGGCACAATGTGTTCTCAGCTTTTTTTATATTCATGATACAGCCTACTATACTGTAAAGAATATTCTGCTAGACTATCTGCATCAACTTTTTGAGTATGTATTTTTATGTATAGTATACTTAACTTTTAATGTTTCACAAACACTAATATATTAAAATCCAGCATAAAAAAATTGCAGACGCAACTTAATTCGAACAACTCTAGAACTGTTATTGTACATTAGAACTAGTTAATCTTTTTGATTAGGTACTTTCATGAATATTGTCTTTGTGTTATTGTGTTAAATTGATATACTGTATTTCATTGGTTGATATTATTATCCACTTGAGAAGAAATTGTTGGGCAGTGTTCATCGCTGTAGCAATAACTGCAGGTAAAGCTGCAAGCATTGTCGATTTATGTATTTGCCTCTGTCAAGTGGGGCACACCTGACCTTACTAATGTTCATCATTGAATGTCAATTTGCCAACGGTTTTGAAATCCGTTCATCATGATCCATTACACCTCATAACAAAACAAACTGTTTGATACTAATATAGAAATGTACTTTTGGTTCTTCAAACATGTTCAGTTGAAGTAGGAAGTTTACATACACCAAGGTTGGAGTCATTAAAACCTTTTTCAACCACTCCATAAATGTATTTTTAACAAATTATAGTTTTAGGACATCTACCTTGTGCATGACACAAGTAATTTTTCAAACAATTGTTTACAGACAGATTATTTCAGTTGTAATTCACAGTATCACAATTCCAGTGGGTCAGAAGTTTACATACACTAAGTTGACTGTGCCTTTGAACAGCTTGGAAAATTCCAGAAAATTATGTCATGGCTTTAGAAGCTTCTGATAGGCTAATTGACATAATTTGAGTCAATTGGAGGTGTACCTGAGGATGTATTTCAAGACCTACCTTCAAACTCAGTGCCTCTTTGCTTCATGGGAAAATCAAAAGAAATCAGCCAAGAAAAAAATTGTAGACATCCACACGTCTGGTTCTTCCTTGGGAGCAATTTCCAAATGACTGAAGGTACCACGTTCATCTGTACAAACAATTGTACGCAAGGATAAACACCTTGGGACCATGCAGCTGTCATATCGCTCAGGAAGGAGACGCGTTCTGTCTCCTAGAGATTAACATACTTTGGTGCGAAAAGTGCAAATCAATCCCAGAACAACAGCAAAGTCCCTTGTGACGATGCTGGAGGAAACAGGTACAAATGTATCTATATCCACAATGAAACGAGTCCTATATCAACATAACCTGAAAGACCGCTCAGCAAGGAAGAAGCCACTGCTCCAAAACTGCCATAAAAAAGCCGGACTACAGTTTGCAACTACACATGGGGACAAAGGTCAGACTTTTTGGAGAAATGTCCTCTGGTCTGATGAAACAAAAAATAGAAGTGTTTGGCCATACTTACCATCGTTATGTTTGAAGGAAAAAGGGGGAGGCTTTTGCAAGCTGAAGAACACCATCCCAACCGTGAAGCATGGAGGTGGCAGCATCATGTTGACACTACAAAGTTGATAATTATAACAATTGAAATGCTAATCTTTTGCACATGAACGCTTACTCATTCGGGAATGATTGCAAACAATATATATATTTACGCTCAGTGTGTCATCGTGGTCTCTGTTGGAAAGTTTGTTTCTGTTGGAGAGCGTGTCCGCCCTCTCTCTCTCTGCCGTGGTTAGAACGGATAGTTCAGAGTAACATTCAGCAATGTTGGTTATAGAATAGATGTTTCGGCGGTTGTCGGTCTTCGCGTTCAATGATACCAAATTCCTAGCTGCAGACTAGTAATTAGTATCAAAGATTTGTTCTTATTCTGTCGGTTCGATAGTCTAACCACGTGGTATGGTTAAGAATTCAGCAATCGCCTGAAACCTTAGCCCTCTCATGGTTATTCAGGTAAGCTAGTCTCTACTCAAACCTTAGCCCTCTCGTAATTGAGAGAAGCATGGTCTGAAGATAAATTCCCAAGGTGGGGGTTATTTTTTTATTTGATGTCCTGTTTGTGGATCATTGTTGCAGTCCCCTCTGGTGGTTTACCTTGGTAGGCTCTCTGACAGCGGGGCATTCCGCCACAAGGATGACAGTGGGTGTCCGGATTTGGGATCGCCGTTCGTCTGGTTGTCCAGACTGGAAGATCTGGGTAGTAATTTAGGGAGATGTTAACAACGCACACACACTTTTTTTTACTGCCATCATGTAGAATGGAGAAGAGTTAGGGAGATTAAGTTCACCCCCCCCCCCACAAAAGCACTTTTCTTTCTCTCTGTTAGAGTGGAATGCTTATGGAAAGATGTTTGGAGTGCTGTGACGTCAGTACTACAACTTGCTGCACAGTTTGGAGGAAGAAGGCTACCTTGACCTGTCGAATTCTATCCACCTCTTCTCTGTGGGATATGTGTTCCTACCTCGTCTATGGGTAGATCTGCAGCATTTCACAGGGAGTTGAAATAATCACCCTTTAACTTCTTATGGCTGGGGGCAGTATTGAGTAGCTTGGATGAATAATGTGCCCAGAGTAAACTGCCTGCTACTCAAGCCCAGTTGCTAATATATGCATATTCTTAGTAGATTTGGATAGAAAACACTCTGAAGTTTCTAAAACTGTTTGAATGATGTCTGTAAGTATAACAGAACTCATATGACAGGCAAAAACCTGAGAAACAATCTAACCAGGAAGTGGGAAATCTGAGGTTTGTAGTTTTTAAAGTCATTTCCTATCGAATATACAGTGTCTTTGGGGTCATATTGCACTTCCTAAGGATTCCACTAGATGTCAACAGTATTTAGAACCTTGTTTGAGGTTTCTACTGTGAAGAAGGGGGGAATGAGAGCTGATTGAGTCAGTGGTCTGGCAGAGTGGCATGAGCTGATCCCGCTTGCTCACCTGAGAGTTAGCTGCGTTCCATCGCATTTCTACAGACAAGGAATTCTCCGGTTGGAACATTATTAAAGATTGATTCTATACTTCGTTTGACATGTTTCTACGAACTGTAATATGACTTTTCGTCTGAACTTTCACCTGGACTTGCCCGCTCCTCGTGAGTTTGGATTGTGTACTAAACGCTTGAACAAAAAGGAGGTATTTGGACATAAATGAAGGACTTTATCGAACAAATCAAACATTTATTGTGGAACTGGGAATCCTGAGAGTGCATTCTGATGAAGATCATCAAAGGTAAGTGAATATTTATAATGCTATTTCTGACTTCTGTTGACTCCACAAAATGGTGGATATCTTTATGGCTTGTTTTGTTGTCTGAGCTCTGTACTCAGATTATTGCTTTTTTAAAATCTCACACAGCGGTTGTATTAGGGAGAAGTTTATCTAAAGTTCCATGCATAACACTTGTATTTTCATCAACATTTATGATAAATGAGGTCGCTCTTGCTGCTGGTGAGTCTCTGATCCACCTCTACGCAGACGACACCATTCTGTATACTTCCGGCCCTTCTTTGGACACTGTGTTAACAACCCTCCAGGCAAGCTTCAATGCCATACAACTCTCCTTCCGTGGCCTCCAATTGCTCTTAAATACAAGTAAAACTAAATGCATGCTCTTCAACCGATCGCTACCTGCACCTACCCGCCTGTCCAACATCACTACTCTGGACGGCTCTGACTTAGTGGACAACTACAAATACTTAGGTGTCTGGTTAGACTGTAAACTCTCCTTCCAGACCCATATCAAACATCTCCAATCCAAAGTTAAATCTAGAATTGGCTTCCTATTTCGCAACAAAGCATCCTTCACTCATGCTGCCAAACATACCCTTGTAAAACTGACCATCCTACCAATCCTCGACTTTGGCGATGTCATTTACAAAATAGCCTCCAATACCCTACTCAACAAATTGGATGCAGTCTATCACAGTGCAATCCGTTTTGTCACCAAAGCCCCATATACTACCCACCATTGCGACCTGTACGCTCTCGTTGGCTGGCCCTCGCTTCATACTCGTCGCCAAACCCACTGGCTCCATGTCATCTACAAGACCCTGCTAGGTAAAGTCCCCCTTATCTCAGCTCGCTGGTCACCATAGCATCTCCCACCTGTAGCACACGCTCCAGCAGGTATATCTCTCTAGTCACCCCCAAAACCAATTATTTCTTTGGCCGCCTCTCCTTCCAGTTCTCTGCTGCCAATGACTGGAACGAACTACAAAAATCTCTGAAACTGGAAACACTTATCTCCCTAACTAGCTTTAAGCACCAACTGTCAGAGCAGCTCACAGATTACTGCACCTGTACATAGCCCACCTATAATTTAGCCGAAACAACTACCTCTTTCCCAACTGTATTTAATTTTTATTTATTTATTTATTTTGCTCCTTTGCACCCCATTATTTTTATTTCTACTTTGCACATTCTTCCATTGCAAAACTACCATTCCAGTGTTTTACTTGCTATATTGTATTTATTTTGCCACCATGGCCTTTTTGCCTTTACCTCCCTTCTCACCTCATTTGCTCACATTGTAAATAGACTTGTTTATACTGTATTATTGACTGTATGTTTGTTTTACTCCATGTGTAACTCTGTGTCGTTGTATCTGTCGAACTGCTTTGCTTTATCTTGGCCAGGTCGCAATTGTAAATGAGAACTTGTTCTCAACTTGCCTACCTGGTTAAATAAAGGTAAAATATTTTTTTTTTTAAAAGGATGTTTTGAAAGCAATGTTTTGATGTTTTGGAAGCAAAACATTACTGAAAGTAACGTGCCAATGTAAACTGAGATTTTTGGATATAAGTATGAACGGGATCTAACCTAACACCTCATCAACTGTTGCCTTAGCAATACACAAAGGATTCAACTGATCAAGTCATCTTCAAGCTTCAAGTGGTATTTATGTATTTTATGTATGACACCATTCTGTATACTTCTGGCCCTTCTTTGGACACTGTGTTAACAACCCTCCAGGCAAGCTTCAATGCCATACAACTCTCCTTCCGTGGCCTCCAATTGCTCTTAAATACAAGTAAAACTAAATGCATGCTCATCAACCAATCGCTGTCTGCACCTGCCCGCCTGTCCAACATCACTACTCTGGACGGCTCTGACTTAGAATACGTGGACAACTACAAATACTTAGGTGTCTGGTTAGACTGTAAACTCTCCTTCCAGACCCATATCAAACATCTCCAATCCAAAGTTAAATTTAGAATTGGCTTCCTATTTCACAACAAAGCATCCTTCACTCATGCTGCCACATACCCTTGTAAAACTGACCATCCTACCAATCCTCGACTTCGGCGATGTCATTTAGAAAATAGCCTCCAATACCCTACTCAACAAATTGGATGCAGTCTATCACAGTGCCATCCGTTATGTCACCAAAGCCCCATATACTACCCACAATTGCAACCTGTACGCTCTTGTTGGCTGACCCTTGCTTCATACTCATCGCCAAACCCACTGGCTCCAGGTCATCTACAAGACCCTGCTAGGTAAAGTCCCCCCTTATCTCAGCTCGCTGGTCACCATAGCATCACCCACCTGTATGACTGGAACGAACTACAAAAATCTCTGAAACTGGAAACACTTATCTCCCTCACTAGCACCGGCTGTCAGAGCAGCTGCACCTGTACATAGCCCACCTATAATTTAGCCCAATCAACTATCTCTTTCCCTACTATATTTATTTTATTTATTTATTTCACACCCCATTATTTTTATTTCTACTTTGCACATTCTTCCACTGCAAATCTAACATTCCAGTGTTTTACTTGCTATATTGTATTTACTTTACTTTGCCTTTACCTCCCTTATCTCACCTCATTTGCTCACATCGTATAAAGACGTGTTTCTACTGTATTATTGACTATATGTTTGTTTTACTCCATGTGTAAGTCTGTGTTGTTGTATGTGTCGAACTGCTTTGCTTTATCTTGGCCAGGTCGCAATTGTAAATGAGAACTTGTTCTCAACTTGCCTACCTGGTTAAATAAAGGTGAAAAAAAATTTGTGATCTGTTATTGATGTAAAAGTCTAATAATGACATTACCTTCTATTGTTTCTCCTCGTGTGTCTGTTTTTCAACATAAAGTACTCTTGTAGCCACTTAGTGTGGACACCAGGTGAGACTACACACATACAGTTAAATCAGCTGTGTTGGTGAACCCCTCCCGCATCTGAACTGGCTGACACAGCATGATCATAGGTGAGAGGTCACTTGGTCGTATTATTAAAGAGATGCTTTACATTGAAATACAGATAGAGATGTAGTAATCCCAGAGTTAATGATCCAAGGTCAGTTTTGCATTTCACCTCCTGATGATTGTGATAACTGACCGTGTTAGAATAAAAAAAACAAAGCTTACTCATGCTCTCTTTATCCATCTATCTCTCATCTGCAGATATGTGTTGATGTGAGAGAGGAAGCCAGTCCTGTCATCGCCACCTCACCTGCTCTTAACCTTTGGGCCGACTGGGAGCCCAAGGCTGGTTAGGAGACACCGCTAGAGTTACTATGTAATTGTGATGAACTGAGAGAATATTAGTGTAGCACTATAAATCATTAATCATATGCTGTCTTCCCTGCTCCTCTGTTTTACCTCTTTCCTCTTCTGTCTTCTACACCTATCTCCACACCTCCTCTTTGTTCCTCTTTACTTGGGGCTTTACTTGGCTCATCAATCTCTAGCGACTCCTTGTGGTGGGCCGGGTGCCTGCAGGCTGACTCTATTGTCAGTTGAACTGTGTTTCCTTTGGCACATTAGTGCATCTGGCTTCTGGGTTAAGCAAGCGGGTGTTAAGAAGAGTGGCTTGGAGGGTCATGTTTCGGAGGACGCATGACTCGACCTTCACCTCTCCTGAGCCAGTTGGGGAGTTGCGGTGATGAGACAAAATTGTAGTCAGGAAAAAGGGTGGTAAAAATTGCAACAGAAAAAAAGGCTTCTGAAGATTTTTATTTTCACTTAGAAATTTCAGACTTGATTTTCCCTTAATAAAAATGCATCAAGCCATTACAAAAATTATAATCCACAAAACTAATTAACATTTTCTTTTGATCCAGGAATATTTTCCTGCTGTAGAAAACTGGCACAAATGAAGATCCTACATCTGTATGACCAAAGACTTTGTTGTAATGCTTTAGTGCACAGGAAGCCAGTCATGGTGACATTACCCACTAAACTGTCCCTCCCGCCACTTGATAGCAGGCAGACACACCCTCCACTTCTTTTGTGTCCCAAATCATAGTTGTACCACTCCCAGTGCAAAAGGACCCCCTTATCAAGTCAGGTTAAGTGTGTGTGTGTGTTCACTTTCATTAAGTGTTTTACGGGACGCTGACCATGTGTCACTTCCCTCCGGCTATTCTTGTAAGTATCCAATTAGGCTGAGGCCACACAGAGACGGATGAACATGGATTCATCCATTTTCTGTTTTTGTCCATGAAAAGTTCAATTCACATCAAAAGGCCAACATATTGTATGATTTTTGACGGACAATCATCTCCGTTGTCAATCATCCATCAACGATTACCCCATTGAAAAAAACGTCTCAATCCATAATTGTCAAACACAAAATATCTGAGTGTCCGTATCCATAGAAAGAAAAACATCTAAAAGGTGAAAAATATAATTTAGCAGAAGCGCTCATTGACTTGCCTTCATGGAGATTGGAGAAGATTGGATCTGATCCGAATCAACATGAAACTTTTGCTTTACAATTACCCCATCCACTGATCCAATCCAGGATCCACAACCACGTCTTGCAAAAAGACATTCACCTTTGAACTTCCTTAAAGCCCGTTGTGTGCCTGGCAAGCCAGCTCAGGTAACCTGTTCCACATGTTCCACTGGGGCTCTGTTCGGATGCACGAGTAGACTGTACTACAGATGGCTGGTCTCATTTGCGGCCTGCTCTGGATAACAGTAACAGAGGTCCCCGCACCATGGTGGTGGTGGGGGCAACACGCAGAGCAGCACTAAACATAATATGAGTTGATCACTATGCTTTGTAGTGGATTAACATAGTGTGCTGTACAGAGTCGAGGGAGGGCAACACAGCTGCGCGTCAAGCTGCGCAAAAACAGGTACATGGAAACAGAGCTGATACAAAGCATAGATACCCATTCCTAACAACAAGGGAGGAAAAAAACAGGAATTTCTTCTCTCAAGGCTGGACCACCTTGAAACAGACTATGAGAAGGCAGTAGTAGGGAGAAAAGTATCTCTTCAACCAAGAAATCAAAGGCTTTGAACACAAACTGGGGTGTACTGTACATAAAGTTCTAATTTGAAGTGATATTATAATGGTTTATTAACGCCTTAGTCAGATAATGACTCAGCTTTCAAATGAGACTTGGTAGACGCCATTAAGGTATGAAAGATTGAGAGTGAGACTAGCCTTCAGTTTTCTGCATGAGGGATCGATTTTGTTAAAACATTTAATGATTATTAATCAATTGTTTGATTTTACTTTGATTCGATGCCAACTGTTAGGATGGAGCTGGATTGATATTATTAATGGAGATAATAGCCTATAGCTCAGTGAATATAATGTTTTCAATGCAACTTTTACTTTCAAAAGCAGCTCAAACATAGAACATGTAAGAATGAACTATAGCCATTGAATTGTACCGTACTGCTATACCATGCGTTATAGAGAAATAATACACGCTCTAGAATGCCCTTCAACCCAATCAGAAATGAGTATTCAACAATGCCACAGTATAAATTGTGGTGTATTGTGTATATTGATGTGTATGTTTGATACAGGGCTCATTTGTTAAATAGACAGTCTCAGTATGACTCCCTGTCAAGTCATCATCATGCCAATATTTTGGGGAGGGATTATCACTGTCATCACTGCCAGTGAAAAACTGGACCAAGATCAGTGATGACACCCATGTTAATGATTACACTTCTATCATTCTGGCTAGGATCTTTTTGACTAGACCCTGTCACACCAATTTGGTGGAGTCGCAGTGTATTGAAACAAACAATTCTTAAAACCAACCTGCAATAGAGCATGCTAAGGAATGTGATAATAATGGGTGTGGTTTTAGTTCAAAGAGATGGGTATGAGTTTCTGGCCCCTGTATATACGGGTAAAACTAGTCCCTCACAATAAGGTGTCTATATGGTGTCTATATGGGTCCTATATGGTGTCTATATGGGTCCTCTGGATAATTTGCTGTGTATTGTAACCGTCTGTGGAACGTTAGCGTTGTGGACGACATTGTCTGGGACGAGATTAGCCCAATATCTGTGAGAAAAGGCAAAAATGCACGATTTGTTGCACCTTTTCCTGTAATTCTATGAAGGGAATGGGATACTTACGTGGTTAAAGGTTGTGGGTTACCAAACAAGTCACACTTATACCCTGCTGAAATAAACAGCACTGACAAGCATACATTTCAAGTTTGTCTATGCTGGTCCATGCTGGTCTATGTTGGTCAGTGCTGGTCGGATGCTGGTCTGCTTGGTCTAGCTGGTTATGCTGGCAGAGCATTTTTGACTCGTTTCAGGAAACTAGGTGTATGTCGCAAGTCACGCCTTCACAGGAGAGCCGTTTGAATGTTCAGAATTTTTATCAAAATGAGTTTTTTTTGCTAGAACTGCCTTCTGTAACATTTGAACTTTCATGTGCCTTAATTAACAACTAACTTGTATGCCATCTGTAAATACAAATAAAGTTGTTAAATTATGAGCCTAGTTGGTTTAGCCACAGAAATAGACAGGAACCTTCCCGCTAGCCATGATTGGCTGAGATAATGAATTGGCTGGACATGCCGAGAGATGAGTTTCAGATCAGTCTGTGGTGTAGCATCTTGTGTCTATAAAATCAGCTGTTCTTTATGCGTAGATAATCCTTTCTACTGCATTTTTTTCTAAATATATAACGTTAGCCATGGAGAAGAGCAAATATGTTGCTACTGCTCTCAATAAAATTGTTTCTCTGAATTTACCAGGTGCTACCGACAAAGGTCAGTGGGCAAAGATTGTGATGGACTACTTTCTGGAGGATAATCATGCCATGCTGACTCTCTCAGATTCTGAAAATGAGGAAATCGCTGACTTAGGTAAAAACATTTTAATTGAAGAAGACATTGTAGTCTTCTGATGACAGTGATGGGGAAGAAATGTCACGGAAGAAGTTGACAGAGTTTTAACCTTTTTGGGATAGGGGACAGCATTTTCAATTTGGATGAATAGCGTGCCCAGAGTGAACTGCCTCCTACTCTGTCCCAGATGCTAATATATGCATATTATTAGTAGTAGTATTGGATAGAACACACTGATGTTTTTAAAACTGTTTGAATGATGTCTGTGAGTATAACAGAACTCATACGGCAGGCGAAAACCTGAGAAAAATCCAACCAGGAAGTGGGACATCTGAGGTTTGTAGTTTTTCAAAGCTTGGCCTACATTGAGATATGGATGAGGGTGCACTTCCTAGGGCTTCCACTAGATGTCAACCGTATTTTGAAACTTGAATGAGGATTCTACTATAAAGGAGGTGCTCATGAAACCTGTTTGAGTCAGTGGTCTGGCATAGTGCCTCGGTCTCATTACGCGCGCTCCCGACAGAGTTACCTCCCCTTCCAATGCTTCTCTGAAGACAAAGGAATTCTCCGGTTGGAACATTATTGATGTTTTAAGTTAAAAATGTCCTAACGATTGATTCCCTACATCGTTTGACATGTTTCTTAACTTCTTGCGTCGAGCAATCCCGTATCCGGGAGCATAATCATAGCCTCAAGCTCATTACCATAACGCAACGTTAACTATTCATGAAAATGGCAAATGAAATGAATGAAATATATTCACTCACAAGCTTAGCCTTTTGTTAATAACACTGTCAATCTTGATTTTCAAAATATGCTTTTCAACCATAGCTACACAAGCATTTGTGTAAGAGCATTGATAGCTAGCATAGCATTAAGCCTAGCATTCAGCAGGCAACATTTTCACAAAAACAAGAAAAGCAATTCAAATAAAATAATTTACTTTTGAAGAACTTCAGATGTTTTCAATGAGGAGACTCTCAGATAGCAAATTTCCAAAAATATTATTTGTGTAGGAGAAATCGCTCCGTTTTGTTCATCACGTTTGGCTAAGAAAAACCCCCGAAAATTCAGTCATTACAATGCCGAACTTTTTTCCAAATGAACTCCATAATATCGACAGAAACATGGCAAACGTTGTTTAGAATCAATCCTCAAGGTGTTTTTCACATATCTATTCGATGATAAATAATTCATGGCAGTTGGGTTTCTCCTCGGACGCAAATGGAAAAATACACGCAGCTGGAGATTACGCAATAATTGCGACGGAGGACACCAAGTGAGCACCTGGTAGATGTAGTGTAAAACGGTCAATCTTCCAATGATATGCCTACAAATACGTCACAATGCTGCAGACACCTTGGGGAAACGACAGAAAGTGTAAGCTCATTCCCTGGCGCATTCACAGCCATATAAGGAGACATTGGAACACAGTGCCTTCAAAATCTGGGGCATTTCCTGTCTGGGGCATACCCCAAGCGACTTACAGCTGTAATCGCAGCAAAAGGTGGCTCTACAAAGTATTAACTTAAGGGGGCTGAATAATTTTGCACACCCAATTTTTCAGTTTTTGAATTGTTAAAAAAGTTTGAAATATCCAATAAATGTCATTCCACTTCATGATTGTGTCCCACTTGTTGTTGATTCTTCACAAAAAAATACAGTTTTATATCTTTATGTTTGAAGCCTGAAATGTGGCAAAAGGTCGCAAAGTTCAAGGGGGCCGAATACTTTCGCAAGGCACTGTAATTGAGGTAATATGTACATGTAGGTAGAGTTATTAAAGTGACTATGCATAGATAATAACAGAGAGTAGCAGCAGCGTAGAAGAGGGGGATAGTCTGGGTAGCCATTAATTAGATATTCAGGAGTCTTATGGTTTGGGGGTGGAAACTGTTTAGAAGCCTCTTGGACCTAGACTTGGTGCTCTGGTACCGCTTGCCGTGCGGTAGCAGAGAAAACAGTCTATTACTAAGGGTGGCTCGAGTCGTAGAACATTTTTAGGGCCTTCCTCTGACACTGCCTGGGATAGAGGTCCTGGATGGCAGGAAGCTTGGCCCCGGTGATGTACTGGGCTGTACCCACTACACCCTGTAGTGCCTTACGGTCGGAGGCCGAGCAGTTGACTTACCAGGCAGTGATGCAACCCGTCAGGATGCTCTCAATGGTGCAGCTGTAAAACCTTTTGAGGATCTGAGGACCCATATCAAATCTTATCAGTCTCCTGGGGAGGAATAGGTTTTGTCGTGTCCTCTTCACGACTGTCTTGGTGTGCTTGGACCACTCTCAACCTGCTCCACTACAGCCCTGTCAACGAGAATGGGGGCTTGGTCCTCCTTTTCCTGTCATCCACAATCATCTCCTTTGTCTTGATCACAGGAGAGGTTGTTGTCCTTGCACCACACGGTAAGGTCTCTGACCTCCCTACAGGCTGTCTAGTTGTTGTCGGTGATCACTGTTTGTCATTGGCAAACTTAATGATGGTGTTGGAGTCGTGCCTGGCTGTGCAGTCATGATTGAACAGGGAGTACAGGAGAGGACTAAATACAAACCCCTGATGGGCCCCCGTGTTGAGGATCACAGTTGATGTGAGCAATGACCAGCCTTTCAAAGCTATAGACTTGAGTGCTATGGGTCGGTAGTCATTTAGGTAGGTTACCTTTGTGTTTTTGGGCACAGGGAATATGGTTGTCATGTTGGTAATACAGAGTCAGACAGGGAGAGGTTGAAAATGTCAGTGAAGACACTTTCCAGTTGGTCAGTGCATGCTCAGAGTACACGTCCTGGTAATCCATCTGGCTCTGCGGCCTTGTGAATTTTGACCTGTATGGCCTCTTAAAGCTAGGGGGCAGAATTTTCACTTTTGGATAAATAGCGTGCCCAATTTCAACTTCCTGCTACTCATGCTAAGAATATAAGATATGCATATTATTCATAGATTTAGATAGAAAACACTCTGAAGTTTCTAAAACTGTTTGAATCATGTATGTGAGTATAACAGAACTTATGTAGCAGGCAAACCCTGAGGACTAACTGTTCAGATTATTATATTTTTTTCCCATCTCTGTTCACTATATGGCCTTTGCCATTGGATATTTAATAGGAACCAATTTTCAGTTCCTACCACTTCCACACGATGTTGCCAGTCTTTGGAATATGGTTGAGGTTATTCCTTTGTGCATTGAAGAAGTAGGCCAACTCGGAACTGGGGACACTTTTGTGAGTTGCGCAAGACATGAAAAGCAGAGCTGGTTTCTTTTCGTTCATGTATTGAATACAGATTGCCCAGTCTACAATTTGATTGATTATTAACGTTTAAAAATACCTAACGTTGTATTACAAAAGTAGTTTGAAATACTTTGGCAAAGTTTATAGGCAACTTTTGAAATATTTTGTTGTGACGTTGTGTTTTTGTAAGCTGTTTTTTTCTGGATCAAATGCGCTTTATAAATGGACATTTTTGATATATATGGACGGAATTAATCGAACAAAAGAACCAATTGTGATGTTTATGGGACATATTGGAGTGCCAACAAAAGAAGCTCGTCAAAGGTAATGCATATTTTATATTTTATTTCACCGTTTTGTGTAGCGCCTGCTATGCTAGCTCCTTTGTTTACTGCTGGTGCAGATGGGTCCCGGCTATCAGATAATAGCTTCTTATGACTTCCCCCCAAAAAGCATTTTAAAAATCTGACATGTTGGCTGGATTCACAACGAATGTAGCTTTAATTGAGTATCTTACATGTGTGATTTATTGAAAGTTAGAATTTTATAGCATTTTATTTGCATCTGGCGCTCTGCATTTCCCCTGGCAATTGGCCAGTTGAGACGCTAGCGTCTCCAATATCCATAAGAGTTTAAAGTTCTTACTCACATCGGCTGCGGAGAGCATGATCACACAGTCGTCCGGAACAGCTGATGCTCTTATGCATGTTTCAGTGTTACTTGCCTCGATGCAAGCATAGAAGTGATTTAGTTCGTCTGGTAGGCTCTCGGCTGTGCTTGCTCTCGCCTGTGCATGCTTTTGTAGTCTGTAATGGTTTGCAAGCCCTAGCACATTCGACGAGCGTCGGAGCCGGTGTAGTATGATTCGATCTTTGTCCTGTATTGACGCTTTGCCTGTTTGATGGTTCATCAGAGGAAATAGCGGGATTTCTTATAGGTATCCGAGTTAGAGTCCTGCTCCTTGAAAGCGGCAGCTCTAACCATTAGCTCAGTACGAATGTTTCCTGTAATCCATGGCTTCTGGTTGGGGTATGTACGTACAGTCACTGAGGAGACAACATCATCGATGCACTTATTGATGAAGCCAGTGACTGAAGTGGTGTAGTCCTCAATGCCATGGGTGTAGTCCTCAATCCTGGAGCATGTTCCAGTCTGTGCTAGCAAAACAGTTCTGTAGTTTAGTATCTGCTTCATCTGACCACTTTTTTATAGACCGAGTCACTGGTGCTTCCTGCTTTAATTTTAGCTTGTAAGCAGAAATCAGGAGGATACAATTATGGTCAGATTTGCCAAATGGAGGGCGAGGCAGAGCTTGGTACGTGTCTCTGTTAGTGGAGTGAATGTGGTCAAGAGTTTTTTCCTCTCTGGTTGCACATTTAACAAAGTCCCCGGCCACTAGGTGCGCTGCCTCTGGATGAGCATTTGCCTGTTTGCTTATGGTGGACACAACTCATTGAGTACGGTTTCAGTGCTAGCATCGGTCTGTGGTGGTATGTAGACAGCTACGAAAAATACAGATGAAAACTCTCTAGGTAGAGAGTATGGTCTACAGCTTACCATGAGATTACTCTTCCTCAGGCGAGCAAAACCTTGAGACTTCCTTAGATATCGTGCACCAGCTGTTGTTTACAAATATACATAGGCCCCCGCCCCGTGTCTTACCAGAGGCTGCTGTTCTATCCTGCCGATAGAGTGTATAACCCGCCAGCTGTATGTTATTAAGGTCGTCGTTCAGCCACGACTCAGTGAAACATAAGATATTACAGTTTTAGTAGGATATTTGGTAGGATATACGATGACAACAATTGGTATGTAAAGCATAAACCACAAGTTTTGATTATTTAATTGATCTCCAACATGATTGGCACTACCTTTATTGATCTCACATTATTTCTGTATTTTCCAGAGGTACGTGTAGTCGGTCTGTCTTCCCTCAGGAATCTGTGGATAAAACTGCTGCCCCACATCTCAAGCACTAAGCCCAGGATAGACCTGCGCTGGCAGTGCCAGAGTTTCAACTATCAGGGCTTCAGATCTGCCAATCTGCCAGAAGCTGTTAATGCAACCGCTGTGTCAGATTTTTTTTAAACTTTACGGAAAAAGCATAATCTGAGAACGGAGCTCAAGAGCTCAAACCACCCAGAGAAATATCCGCCATGTTGGGAAGTCAACATTATTCATAAATAGCATTATAAATATTCACTTACCTTTGATGATCTTCATCAGAATGCACTCCCAGGAATCATAGTTCCACAATAAATGCTTGTTTTGTTCGATAATGTCCATCATTTATGTCCATTTATGTCCAATAGCTTCTGTTGTTAAGGCATTTGGTAAACAAATCCAAAACGCGATCTGGTCCATTCGGATGTTATATTACAGGTCAAAGAAACTTGTCAAACTAAGTATAGAATCAATCTTTAGGATGTTTTTATCATAAAAGTTCAATAATGTTCCAAACTGAGAATTCCATGTAGAAAAGCAATAGAACGAGAGCTACCTCTCAAGTGAAAGCGCGTGACTGAGAATGAGGCTGTAGGCAGACCCCTTAGTCAAACAGCTCCCGTCCGCCCCCTTCACATGAGCAGCCTGAAACAATGTTCTAAAGACGGTTGACATCTAGTGGAAGCCTTAGGAAGTGCAAAATAACCCATATCCCACTGTGTATTCGATAGGGCTGAGTTCAATAACTACAAACCTCAGATTTCCCATTTCCTGGTTGGATTTTAGTTCTGTTATACTCACAGACATCATTCAAACAGTTTTAGAAACTTCAGAGTGTTTTCTATCCAAATGTACTAATAATATGCATATATTAGCAATTGGGACTGAGGAGCAGGCCGTTTACTCTGGGCACCTCTGGGCACCTTTTTCATCCAAGCTACTCAATACTGCCCCTGCAGCCATAAGAAGTTAAGGGGAAACATTTAAATGTCTTGGAATAGCCTAGTCAATCCAATTGAGAATGTCTGATATGACTTAAAGATTGCTGTACACCAGCGGAACCCATTTGACTTGAAAGAGCTGGAGCAGTTTTTCCTTGAAGAATGGGCAAAAATACCAGTGGCTAGATGTGCCAAGCTTATTTAGACATACCCCAAGAGACTAGCAGCTGTAATTGCTGCAAAAGGTGGCTCTACCATGTATAACCTTTGGGGGGGGGGGGGATTTGTAAATCAAATGATACAACCCCCCCCCAAAATCTATTTTAATTCCAGGTTGTAAAGGCAACAAAATAGGAAAAATACCAAGGGGGTGCATACTTTCACAAGCCGCTGTACCTGCGTCTTTGTCCTCTGTCTCCCTCTCCGGTGGCTTCTACCTCGGGTTTACATCCTCGGAGCTCCATGAGAGACCGGCCCATTCAACTTCACCAGCTGTCATCATAGGCAGCTCTATAGTGAGAAACATCTCAGTCTCAAAGGCAAAATCCCTGTGCTACACAGGAGCACGAGTACAGGACATAACAAGGCTGCTTCCGACTGTTCTACCACAGATGCCGGAAGCTGACACTGTCGTAGTCCATGTGGGGTCAAACAACATCAGGAGGGCTAGCTCAGAACATTTGAAAATGGATTTTATAGAACTGATTTTAGCATTAAAAGACAACCAAAAAATGGCAGTAATTGTAGGTCCCAGTACCAGGTCACGGGTGTGAAAGATTCAGCAGACTGCTGGCATTACACATCTGGCTAAAAGACTACTGTAGCTCTGCTGAAGTCACTTTTGATAACTTGATAACCTCCCCCTTTTTCCCTCAAACCATAACAATGATCATTATGGCCAAACAGTTCTATTTATGTTTCATCAGACCAGAGGACATTTCTCAAAAAAGTATGATCTTTGTCCCCATGCACAGTTGCAAACCGTAGTCTGGCTTTTTTATGGTGGTTTTGGAGCAGTGGCTTCCTCCTTGCTGAGCGGCCTTTTGGGTTGTGTCAATATAGGTCTCATTTACTGTGGATATAGATACTTTTGCACCTTTTTCCTCCAGCATCTTCACATGGTCCTTTGCTGTTGTTCTGGGATTGATTTGCACTTTTCGCATCTCTAGGAGACAGAATGTGTCTCCTTCCTGAGCGGTATGACTGCTGCTTGGTCCCGTGGTGTTTGTACTTGCGGATTGTTGTTTGCACAGATGAACGTGGTACCTTCAGGCATTTGGAAATTGCTCCCAAGGATAAACCAGACTTGTGGATGTCTGCAATTTGTTTTCTGAGGTCTTGACTGATTTCTTTCTGGTTTTCCCATGATGTCAAGCAAAGAGGCACTGATTTTGTAGGTAGTCCTTGAAATACATCCACAGGTACACCTCCAATCGACTCAAATGATGTCAATTAGCCTATCAGAAGCTTCTAAAGTCATGACATCATTTTCTGGAACTTTCCAAGCTGTTTAAAGGCACTGTCAACTTAGTGTATGTCAACTTCTGACCCACTGGAATTGTGATACAGTGAATTATAAGTGAAATAGTCTGTCTGTAAACAATTGTTGGAAAAATGCACAAAGTAGATGCACAAAGTAGATGTCCTAAACCGACTTGCCAAAACTACAGTTTGTTAAAAATACATTTGTGGAGTGGTTGAAAACGAGTTTTAATGACTCCAACCTTAGTGTATGTAATCTTCCGACTTCAACAGTATACACACTATGTACAATTCATACTCACACACACACACACACACACACACACACACACACACACACACACACACACACACTACACTGAAACTCACACAAAACCCACAAATTCACATACACGACACACACACTCAGGTTTTTTATTCTTACTCTCATTATTATTTATCCTGATGCCTAAGTCACTTTATCCTGCCTTTATGTACACATCTACCTCAAATACCTCGTACCCCTGCACATCTGGTACTGTTACTCCCTGTATATACAGTATTGTTGTGTATTTTATTCCTCTTTTGTTGCTATTTGTATTATTATTTTTTAACTCTGCATCGTTGGGAAGCGCTCGTAAGCAAGCGTTTCATGGTAAAATCTATACACGTTGTATACGATACATGTGACAAATAACATTCGATTTGAATACAGCGAAGTCTGGTTAATTAATCAATTAAATTATATTATGCCACACAAACATAAATAACATACATTTTTCTAAACTAATCCAATCTTTTAGTTGGACGTATTGCACCGTTACTGAAATGATTATTCCAGTTTAGATGTTTTAGGTAGTCTCATATATTAATTTTCTTAACCTTGACAGTCAATCTGAATGCAGATTAAAGATCCAATTGTTAGTTATCCCCACTCAGGTTGAATTCAAATAGGAATTACACATCACTTTGCAAGCCAGCATAATGTTACTTGATGCTGGCTCTGCATGTTTCCAAAACACAGAGAATGGCTGGTCACCAGTGAAAACACAACTAAGGTTGATCACCAGCCTATGCTGGTCTATGCTGTTTTTTTCAGCAGGGTATTTAACTGAAGCTGAATCAGTATATGCCCATCTTTGCTGTGATTGTGGCCCAAGTACCCAGTAGCGCATTTAACTGTAAATATCATGGCGAAAATAATCACTGATGTTGATCAATGCAGAGTGTGACAGTGATGCGAAGGGTGTCTTATTGCAGATTTTCCCAAACTTGGTCCTGAGCCTCCTAAGTTTTGTATTGAAGTCAATGTACCCAGAGGAGGACAGAAGCTAGCTGTCCTCTGGCTACACTATGGTGCTATCCTACAGAGTACTGCTGATGCTACTATTTTAAGGAATGATTTGATTAGATGTAAATATATTTAGTATAGTTCTATCTAAATTGGATAACTTTTTTATGTTTCTCTATTTTTATGGAATTTACTGAGGAAGATGGTCCTCCCCTTCCTCCTCCAAGGAGCCTCCACTGATCTATATGTATATGCTGTATGTCATTCTTAAAAGATTGATCCTGAATGCCAACTGCCAAGCGATATATCATCAGGTGCACACGTAGCTTATACGATAGAGAGTGAACCAGTGCCTGTTTGTGTGTGTCAGGGACACAGTTTAAAACTGGAAAATCAAGTATGGACCTCTAAGCCATGTCATACAAACCTGAAAGCAAGACAGGATGAGGTTACTCTTTATACAGTGACATTGTCAAAGGGCTCCTAGCCATGTGGTCTTTCACTTGGAAACCCTTTGAAGTTATGACCAGCTCACCAATGGCAAGGACAATGTGAAAGAAGTTAAATTCCACCAACAGAAGGCAGGTAAAACGATACCAAGAAAACATGTCGCAGAGAATCCCAGAGAACTGGCGGTGCAGTTATTTTGGATAGTATTTCATTTTACCAAACAATGAAAGAATTTACACACACGTAAGATGAGACTTTATCTGTGTTACCTACAGTTCATTTAGAAAGTATTCAGACCCCTTCCCTTTTTCCACATTTTGTTACGTTACAGCCGTATTCTAAAATGGATTCAATTTTTAAAGTGTTTGGTCATTTGTTAAGTGTAATGACTGTTCAATAATCACATGACATATGATGAAAGTATTATGCTCTTGGATAGCACATTGCTTCATCATTTAGGGTTGACTCAGGACAAGACAGTGCAATCTATTAATATCACACTGGTTATGAAAAAAATATTTATCTACAAAGACAATATTCAGCACTATGTTACTTTACCCCATTTTGAATAACATTTTTGATCATAATTAGTTAAGTCTGGAATCTCAAGCTAGAGGTGCTTATGCTCTTATAATTAAGTAGGATTGTCCTTGCCAGAATGGCCCATTAAGGCTTTGGATAGGACGCTAGTCTACCAAATGTTTTTGTACTACGTTAAACAGTGTTACATTAAATAGTGCTACATTGTGTCTATGGTGATGTCGCAATTAGCGCTTGGATTCAAACTACAGTTCAAGAGTGTCTGTCAATGACCACTTGAAATAAAAGAAATGTGTTGCTGTCCTCTTAGATACATTGAGTTTGTATTGTTTCAATGTGGGTTATATTTGCAGCAACCATTTTTAAGCACATGAAGGCATCAAACTGTCAGACATCAGCTAGCACCTTACCAGAAGCCAAAAGAAAATTTCTGCACTTACATAACACATTTAATCAATCTATTTAACCTAACTGTCACGAGAGCGCTTAATCACTGTGAACAGTGAGCATGTGTTTGTGACTTCATGTTCCTGTGAGTGTGTGTGCCTGTATTTTGTATGTTTGTACAATAAGTAAAGTAGGGTATGTATAGAGGAAAGTATTCAGACCCCTTAACGTTTTCCACATTTTGTTATGTTACAGCCATATTCTGAACTGGATTTAAATTATCTTATTATCTTCCAATCTGCACACAGTACTCCATAATGACAAATCAAAAACCGGTCTTTAGAAATGTTATCACATTTTTTACACATTTAAAAACAGAAATGCCTCCGGGTTAGAGTCCCGCTCCCTGAAATCGGCAGCTCTACCCTTCAGCAGAAATACATTATTTACCTTATTTAATTCAGACCCTTTGCTATGAGACTTGAAATTGAGCTCAGGTGGATCCTATTTCCATTGATCATCCTTGAGATGTTTCTACAACTTGATTGGAGTCCACCTGTGGTAAATTAAATTGATTGGAGATGATTTGGAAAGGCACACACGTCTATATACGTTCTCACAGTTGACAGTGCATGTCAACGCAAAAACCAAGCCATGAGGTCGAAGGAATTGTCCGTAGAGAGACAGGATTATGTCAAAGCACAGATCTGGGGGAGGGCACCAAAACATTTCTGCAGCTTTGAAGGTCCCCAAGAACAGAGTGGCCTCTGTCATTCTTAAATGGAAGAAGTTTGGAACCAATAAGACTCTCCAACAAGACTCTACCTAGAGCTGGCCGCCCAGCCAAACTGAGCAATCAGGGGAGAACGGTCAGGAAGGTGAACAAGAACCTGATAGTCACTCTGACAGAGATCCAGAGTCTCTCTCTGGAGATGGGAGAAACTTCCAGAAGGACAACCATCTCTGCTGCTCTCCACCAATCAGGCCTTTGTGGTAGAGTGGCCAGACGGAAGCCACTCCTCAGT
Organism: Oncorhynchus tshawytscha; assembly: GCF_018296145.1. Classification (NCBI taxonomy): domain Eukaryota; kingdom Metazoa; phylum Chordata; class Actinopteri; order Salmoniformes; family Salmonidae; genus Oncorhynchus; species Oncorhynchus tshawytscha. The sequence continues at coordinate 41,511,858 of NC_056433.1, read as the reverse complement.
AAATGACATGACAGCCCAATTGGAGTTTGCCAAAAGGCACCTAAAGGACTCTCAGACCATGAGAAACAAGATTCTCTGGTCTGATGAAACCAAGATTCAACTCTTTGGCCTGAATGCCAAAAGTCACGTCTGGAGGAAACCTGGCACCATCCCTACAGGTGAAACATGGTGGTGGCAGCATCATGCTGTAGGGATGTTTTTCAGTGGACTGGGAGACTAGTCATGATTGAGGAAAAGATGAATGGAGCAAGGTACAGGTATCCCTGATGAAAACCTGCTCCAGAGTACTCAGGACCTCAGACTGGGGCAAAGGTTCACCTTCCAACAAGACAATTACCATAAGCACACATCCAAGACAACGCAAGAGTGGCTTCGGGACAAGTTTCTGAATGTCCTTGAGTGGCCCAACCAGAGCTTGGACTTGAACCTGATCGAACATCTCTGGAGAGACCCGAAAATATCTGTGCAGTGACGCTTTCCATCCAACTTCATAGAGCTTGAGAGGATCTGCAGAGAAGAACGTTAGAAACTCCCCAAACACAGCTGTCCCAAGCCTGTAGCGTCATACCAAAGAATACTCAGGTCTGTTATTGCTGCCAAAGGTGCTTCAACAAAGTACTGAGTAAAGGGTCTGAATACTTATTTAAATATATATATATATTTTAACATATTTGCAAAAAAAACAACTGTTTTTGCTTTGCCAATATGGGGTATTGTGTGTAGATTTATTAGGGGAAATAAACTATTTTTTATACATTTTAGACTAAGGCTGTAACTCAAGAAATTGTGGAAAAAGTCAAGGGGTCTGAATACTTTCTGAAGGCACACTGTCAGTGTGCATGTGTGTGTAACCGGGTTTCCCAAACTCAGTCCTGGGACCTCCCCTGGGTACACATTTTGTTTTTTTGCCCTAGCATTACACAGCTTATTCAAATAACAAACTCAGTATCAAGTTTTGATAATTTGAATCATCTGTGTAGTGCTAGGGAAAAAACTAAATGGGCCACAGGACCGAGTTTGGGAAACGCTGGTCTATACTGTAAGTCTGTATGAGTGGTTGATTGCACACACACACCAATGCTGGCATTTACATGCAGGCCTGTGTTTGTGTCTGTGTATGTATACGTGATCTTTGGATCCTAATCTGGGCTGTCACCGTAAATGGTCGCCGTGTCTAAACACATATGGGACACAATTTGAGGGATTTTAATGATATTATTAGTAACCAATCAGATCAGTAAAGGCACTAAAAGCTTAACCAAAAAGTTCCTGTTTGGCCTGGCAGCCGAGGCATTCGCTAGTCCACCAAAGTGTTCTTGGCGGCCGGCCACATTCTCCAGGGCTCGTGCTGTCTTTGCCCTGTTCTCTCCAACACCTTGTATCCTCCCAGGGAATCATCCCCCTTCGCCTAGCCCCTGACTGACAGCCCCTCAAGGCCTTTTCATTTCTGTACAGTCATCATTGTTCAGTGTCAAAGCTGTTCAAACATTGCCAATCTCCCCCATTCTCTACTCTCCCCCTGTAGAAAAGCTCATTTATCTAAACAATAAAAAAGTCTCAATTGATTTCTGTGTTTATTCTGATTTTCGTCATTTGTTTTAGCTTTGGATGAATATGGAGTAATTTTTAAAAAACTTCCCGAAACTCAAGGATTTGTTCTAGTTTCTAGGGGTTTTGTCATTTAAAATGTTCAAACGGTTTAATCTGTTTACAGTAACAGACAACCGCACGTGTCAGAGAGAACACTTAGCAAGGACAACCAGAAACAAATCTTCTTGGTATGATTTTCCCGAAACACTTGATGTTGAGAGAGACCGCTATTAAGGGTAGGAAACCCTAGGAGACCTATGCTCATCCTGTGTGATCTGTTTTGAGAAGTCATCTGAGGTATTTGTTCTGGGTGGAGATGATGGGTGGAAACCGAATAGGCTGCCTCGAGTAGGAAGAAAGTCCTCAGGCATCTGACTAGTGCAAATTGGCATAGGATAAAAGGCTGTGTGTCATTAGGATAGACTATTAGTTTAGGTAATGTACTTTTTGATGATACAGCATAAACAGCAATCTGAAAAAGAACAGTTAGAGGAAATTAACACTGCCAGAGACACACATTGAAAAGGCATTGTTATCTGCACACTGTGGTTCATTTTTCTTTGTCATGTCACATGAAACCACCAGGGGTTTTAAAATGCACTTAACCTCTCTAGGCTAGCAGGCGGTATTTTCACGTCCAGATAAAAAGCGTAGTGTAGCTTTAATTTGCTATCTTGCATGTGTGAATTAATGAAAGTTTGATTTTTATAGTAATTTACTTGAATTTGGCGCTCTGCATTTTCCCTGGCTTTTGGCCAGGGACGCTAGCATCCCACATATCCCAGAGAGGTTTTTAAGGAGGTGTGTAGGTCGCGTTCTTTATCATAGAGCTATGAAAGTTATGCATTTAGATCCGCCTGCTCGAGACAAATTCTGAGATTGCTTTGCTATGTCTGTGCCAGTCGAATTGGATAAACGTTTCTCTAAGGACGTAAAGTTGCTGTGAAGTGATATAAATGGATGTAATGATGCAGGCCGACCACAAGAGTGAGGCAAATAGAAGTTTTTCAACAGAGGACATTGACATGGTCCTAGGAAGGTAAATCATGTTTGATGTACTCTGTAAGTAAACATTTTTGCAGAACTGTTTAAACTAGATGATAGGACAATTGGGACAATTTTCAGCAAGTTGCAACAATGAAATACAGAAATGAACACTTTTCCATAAACAAGGTCTAAATCATGTTTGATGCACTCTGTAAGTAAAAAGGAAGAAAGGCCTTGTTCTATGTGGGTCCAAGTTTTAACTGTTCATTTCACATGGTGAGGTTTAGGCTTGAGTTCATCGGGGCATCTGTTGAATGCTCCAATACCTACATTTTGAAACTAACCCTAACAGTTCTGCCGATGTCACTCAAAACCTCATCAACTCTATGTCAGCCTTCCAGTGAGGCCTACCTTTCTGCAATGTGGGGGGAGGGGGCTAATGAATTAATTGTCATTCATCTTGATTGCGATGTATGGACATAATCATCAACCTAGTGTCACTCTTCTTTTCCCATTGACGTATTGACGTAAGCATCAAGTGGTTGCCGCTCATCTTTTCCCATTGGCATCTCAAAGCCTGTTGGGAGCATGGCCAATTGACATAAGCGTCAATTGGTTGATGCCTAACTTATTGCAAAAACGTGAAAGTTTGACGTTTTATTAGTCGTATGTACTGGATACACATGCTATACACCATTTAACTAAATGCTTAATTGCAGGTTCCTTCTCGACAATGGAACAACAATAATAAATAACAAAAGATAAGTATACAAACATAAAGTGATAGAGAAGTAGTTCAATATTTACACGTGTTTTAGGGAAGGAGGGATTGGGGGGCAAGTGTTTAAATTGTGCAGTATTTAGCAATTATAATAAGAGTCTAGTAGCATCAGTTGTGATATTTGTGTGTGCAGCATGGATGTGTGTAGCATGTGTGTGTGGTGTGTAGGTGTGCGAGTGAGTGCAAGTATGCTAAAGTGCTGAGAATCAGTGCACATGGTCAGTCCAGTGGTCAGCAGTCTGATGGCTTAGAGATAGAAACTGTCTCTGAGCCTGTTGCTATCTTGCAGCTCGTGGCTGGGGTGTGATGATGTTGATAGCCTTCCTCAGGCACCTTTCCTAGTAAATGTCCTGGATGGGTGGGAGCACGGTCCCAGTGATGTACTTGGCCGTCTTCACCACCAGCTGGAGGGCCTTGCAGTTGTGGACAGAGAAAGTCTTGTGATGCAACTGGTCAGGACGCTCTCAATGGTCCAGAGGTAGTGTTTGGAGAGGACCATTCTCCCTATAGGCTGACTCATTGTTGTTGGTTATTAGGTCTACAACAATGGTTTCGTCAGCAAACTTGATGATGAAGTTGGTGTCGTGAACAGGGAGTACAGCAGAGGTCTGAGGACACACCCCTGGGGGTCAGTTAGGAGTCAGTGTGCAGGAGATGTTGTTTCCAATCCTCACAGCCTGTGATCTGACGTTTTCCTATGATATCATGTTGCAGAAAACAGCAAGAGTTTTTTTCTTTACAATTTCTTAAAATGCCTTCTGATAGTCATGACCTAATGGGTCCCACTTTAAATGACATGTAGCTTATAAGGGCTCATTAATGTGGCATAACTGTGTGACATAACCACCAATGTCAAACTTGACATAAATCTGTGCTTTATAAAGGGTGGCATAAGCACCGCTTAATAGCCTTATAAATCATTAAAATGGAGGCTTCACAAAGCATTGTCATGCATCTTGGTAGAGCATTGCAATGCCTAGATATTGGGTTTCGATTCCTGGGACCAGCCATACTTAAAAATATATTCAGGCATGACTGTAAGTCGCTTTGGATAAAAGTATCTGCTAAATGTTATATATTATATTACATTTCACTAAACATTTCTAGGATGGTCCAACCTCTTTTCCTCTTGGGTACACAATCAATATTGGACCTGACCTCAACTTCCCCCAAAATGTTGTGCTGCAGGACGACACACACACTGTGCAGTTATGCACAGCAAAAAACGTTGGTATAGCCTTTTAAAATCTGTTTTTGGCAGTTTTTCCCCCCAAATTCAGTTTCCTTGGTTTTGTTGTACAGGTTTTTTCTTTTTTTCTTCTGGTTTACCTCAGTTTTTTCACAATTTTTCATAGAAAACAACAACATTGGATTTTCTGTGTTCACAACAATGCTTAAACAACACAAGTGGATGACTTTTGAGGTCTGGGAAAAATCTAAGAAACCTTGATTTTTTTGTGTAGTTGCCCTTTATTCGGTGAGCATGCCCTGGACTGTTGTTTGGTTAGCGGGTTTTCTGTAGCGCAGTAAGCACACGTGATGTGATTCGGAAGCCATTGGAATGGGTGGAGGGAAAGGCCACCAACACTCTATTCAGAGCCCCATGAAATTACACCATATTTACATTATACAGACCCTACCAAGTATTCCCTACAATACCTTTACCGCGGCACCCAGAATAGTTATTGCTCTAAGCCAATATGTATTCCCTTCGTATTGGGGGCATTTATTTGACCTTGGAACATTTTTTCCAACCAAATGATACAGTATGTGTCCTAGCCTACCACGCAAATTGACTATGGTTTAATTTCCCTAGTTGACACAGACATGCTCAGGAAAGTGATATAACAACTTAAGCCTTCTACCTGCCTTCTCGATCCTATCCCCACCACCTTCTTCAAAACAGTTTTTAATTGCATATCTGAAGAACTGCAAGCTATTGTTAAAAAGTTGTTAGGGATAGGGTCTAGTTTCCTGAATTTCTGCCTGACTGACATGCCCAAAGTAAATTGCCTGTTACTCAGGCCCAGAAGCCAGGATATGCATATAATTGGTAGCATTGGATAGGAAATACGTTGTAGTTTCTAATATTGTTCAAATAATGTCTGAGACTATAACAAAAATGATATGGCAGGCATAAATCTGAAGAAAAACCACCAGAATTTTTTTTTTTAGGTCCCAGGCTCTTATAATGGAAACCTATTGTTCCTATGTAATTCTGTCTCCCAGATTGCAATTCCTATGCCTTCCACTAGATTTCAATAGTCTTTATTCAAGGTTTCAGGCTTGTTTTTAAAAAATAATTTCGAGTTTTGGTTAGGAGAGCACCGGAATAATATCAGTCTTTCGGCGCACTAGGGAGAGGGCTCGCGCTTACTAATTTTGCTTTCCTATTGAACTAGATTACTTTCCGTATGAAATAGTATAGATTATTTACATTTTAGAGTACCTGAGGATTAAATAGAAATGTAATTTGACTTGTTTGGACGAAGATTTAGCGGTAGCTTTTTGGACTCCGAGTGGATTACTGAAATCGGTGGTGCCAACTAAACAGACTTTTTGGGATATAAAAGAAGGATTTTATCTAACAAAACAACCAATCATGTTGTAGCTTGGGAAACAGAGGAAGATATTCAAATGTAAGTGATTTATTAATCGGTATTTATGATTTTATGCAACATGTGCTGGTTGAAAAATATGTTGATGTGGGGCGCCGTCCTCAGACAATCGCATAGTATGCTTTCACTCTAAAGCCTATTGGAAATCGGAAAACGCAGTTAGATTAACAAGAATTTAAGCTTTTAAATTATATAAGATACTTGTATGTTCATGAATGTTTAATATTACAATTATTTATTTGAATTGCGCGCCCTCCAATTTCACCGGATGTTGTCGGCTGGTGTCCCGCTAGCGTGACGCCTATTTAATTTTTAATCACTCCTTGTTCACAGGCACTTTCCCACTGCACTAAGAACTGCTACGGTGAAACCCTGCCTGAAGAAAATAAATATAGATTCTTCAGAATCTTAGATTTTTTGGCCAATCTCCAACCTTCCATTTTAAGAAAAATTCTGGAGAAATTAGTGTTCAAATAGCTAAATTAGTTTTTAACTTCTTATGGCTGGGGGCAGTATTGAGTAGCTTGGATGAATAAGGTGCCCAGAGTAAACTGCCTGCTACTCAGTCCCAGTTGCTAATATATGTATATCATTAGTATTTGGATAGGGAACATTCTGAAGTTTCTAAAACTGTTTGAATGATGTCTGCAAGTATAACAGAACTCATATGGCAGGCAAAAACCTGAGAAGAAATCCAACAAGGAAGTGGGAAATCGGAGTTTGGTCGTTTTTCAACTCATTCCCTATTGAAGATACAGTGGGATATTAGTCATGTTACACTTCCAAAGGCTTCCACTAGATGTCAACTGTCTTCAGAACCTTGTTTGATGCTTCTACTGTGAAGTGGGGGCGAATGAGAGGGGAATGAGTCAGGGGAATGAGTCAGAGGTCTGCCAGAATGCCTTGAGCTCGTGACGCTCGTTCACGTGAGAGTTAGTTTGAGTTCCATTGCATTTCTGAAGACAAAGGAATTCTCCGGTTGGAACATTATTGAAGATTTATGTTAAAAACATCCTAAAGATTGATTCTATACATCGTTGGACATGTTTCTACTGTAATAGAACTTTCTGACTTTTCGTCTGCTCCTAGTGAACGCGTTTCGAGAGTTTGGATATGTTTACCAAACGCGATAACAAAAGGAACTATTTTGACATAAACATTCCACAAATATTTATTGTGGAACTGGGATTCCTGGGAGTGCATTCTGATGAAGATCATCAAAGGTAAGTGAATATTTATAATGTTATTTCTGACTTCTGTTGACTGCACAATATGGCGGGTATCTTTTTGGCTTGTTTGGGCTCTGAGCTCTGTACTCAGATTATTGCATGGTTTGCTTTTTCCGTAGCTTTTAAAAAAATCTGACACAACGGTTGCATAAAGGAGAAGTGTATCAAATGTTCCATGCATAATACTTGTATTTTCATCAACATTTATAATGAGTATTTCTGTAAAATTGATGTGGCTCTCTGCAAAATCACCAGATGTTTTTGGAACTACTGAACATAACGCGCCAATGTACAGTGCCTTGCGAAAGTATTCGGCCCCCTTGAACTTTGCAACCTTTTGCCACATTTCAGGCTTCAAAGATAAAGATATAAAACTGTATTTTTTTGTGAAGAATCAACAACAAGTGGGACACAATCATGAAGTGGAACGACATTTATTGGATATTTCAAACTTTTTTAACAAATCAAAAACTGAAAAATTGGGCGTGCAAAATTATTCAGCCCCTTTACTTTCAGTGCAGCAAACTCTCTCCAGAAGTTCAGTGAGGATTTCTGAATGATCCAATGTTGACCTAAATGACTAATGATGATAAACACAATCCACCTGTGTGTAATCATGTCTCCGTATAAATGCACCTGCACTGTGATAGTCTCAGAGGTCCGTTAAAAGCGCAGAGAGCATCATGAAGAACAAGGAACACACCAGGCAGGTCCGAGATACTGTTGTGAAGAAGTTTAAAGCCGGATTTGGACACAAAAAGATTTCCCAAGCTTTAAACATCCCAAGGAGCACTGTGCAAGCGATAATATTGAAATGGAAGGAGTATCAGACCACTGCAAATCTACCAAGACCTGGCCGTCCCTCTAAACTTTCAGCTCATACAAGGAGAAGACTGATCAGAGATGCAGCCAAGAGGCCCATGATCACTCTGGATGAACTGCAGAGATCTACAGCTGAGGTGGGAGACTCTGTCCATAGGACAACAATCAGTCATATATTGCACAAATCTGGCCTTTATGGAAGAGTGGCAAGAAGAAAGCCATTTCTTAAAGATATCCATAAAAAGTGTTGTTTAAAGTTTGCCACAAGCCACCTGGGAGACACACCAAACATGTGGAAGAAGGTGCTCTGGTCAGATGAAACCAAAATTGAACTTTTTGGCAACAATGCAAAACGTTATGTTTGGCGTAAAAGCAACACAGCTCATCACCCTGAACACACCATCCCCACTGTCAAACATGGTGGTGGCAGCATCATGGTTTGGGCCTGCTTTTCTTCAGCAGGGACAGGGAAGATGGTTAAAATTGATGGGAAGATGGATGGAGCCAAATACAGGACCATTCTGGAAGAAAACCTGATGGAGTCTGCAAAAGACCTGAGACTGGGACGGAGATTTGTCTTCCAACAAGACAATGATCCAAAACATAAAGCAAAATCTACAATGGAATGGTTCAAAAATAAACATATCCAGGTGTTAGAATGGCCAAGTCAAAGTCCAGACCTGAATCCAATCGAGAATCTGTGGAAAGAACTGAAAACTGCTGTTCACAAATGCTCTCCATCCAACCTCACTGAGCTCGAGCTGTTTTGCAAGGAGGAATGGGAAAAAAATGACAAAGTATTAACTTAAGGGGGCTGAATAATTTTGCACGCCCAATTCTTCAGTTTTTGATTTGTTAAAAAAGTTTGAAATATCCAATAAATGTCGTTCCACTTCATGATTGTGTCCCACTTGTTGTTGATTCTTCACAAAAAAATACAGTTTTATATCTTTATGTTTGAAGCCTGAAATGTGGCAAAAGGTCGCAAAGTTCAAGGGGGCCGAATACTTTCGCAAGGCACTGTATACTGAGATTTTTGGATATAAATATGAACTTTATGAAGTCCTATGAGTGTCATCTGATGAAGATCATCATAGGTTAGTGATTAATTCTATCTCTATTTCTGATTTTTGTGACTCCTCTCTTTGGCCGGAAAAATGGCTGTGTTTTTCTGGGACTTGGCTCTGACCTAACATAATCGTTTGTGGTGCTTTCGCCGTAAAGCCTATTTGCAATCGGACACTGTGGTGGGATTAACGAGAAGTGTATCTTTAAAATGGTGTGAAATACCTGTATGTTTGAGGAATTTTAATTATGGGATTTCTGTTGTTTTGAATTTGGGACCCTGCACTTTCACTGGCTGTTGTCATATAGATCCCGTTAGCGGGATCTAAGCCCTAAGAAATTTTTAAGTGCCAACTGTATTTTTGAAAAAATCTAATCTGGTTTTCATGCCCACCACAACACAGAGACAGCCTTAGAGCCAACAGAAAGATGCCAAACAGCTCTCTGTCCTTGTACTCTTAGATTGAAATGCTGCAAGAATAGCCACAGGAAGGTTAATAGTATCATCATGCAGTTTTATTGTTATACCAATCCAGCCCAAGGGGCTGGTAGGTTCTCCATTGGCCAAGTACAATGGTTCCTCCTCCCATGTTCTTAGCTCCTCATGAGGTAATGTCATGACACAACCAATATAAGCCAGTTCAGAGAGCAAACAGGTTGTTGAAGGTGGGAAGGAGAAAGTCTGAGAATGGATACTGTAGTACAGTGCATTGTAGGCTGTATACTGTACAATGGATGAATTGTATGGCCCTGAACATTGTGCTTTCCATTTATTAACAGTACGGACTGCTCAATAGATTTTGACTGGTTGCAGGTTCATATCAACAAAGAACAAGAATTACAGTATCACAGAGACAAAGGACAAGTTTGTGAGATGCAGGGTACAGTACTGTAAAAATAGGGGTACAAGGAGGAGGAAGAACAAAAAACAAAATTGCAAAGAGCAAAGCAGAGTAGTAATTTCTGATCAATTTTGAGCTACCATGATAGAACATGTTTTCGTTCATCAAAGGACAATGAGGGAAAAATGTGAATATTTTTTTTGATTAAAAATGTACTTCTCCATGAGATTTGTATGTTTTGAACAATGTGTTTTCTATTTTTCGGTGTATTGTTTACTGACTGCTTGATAGTGTATATCATTTTGATCACTTTGTTTATGATTTGAGAGCAGTGTTTGATTTTGAACACAGGTAAAACTGTTTTGAGGCGAATGTTTCATTTTGCAAGAGGAGTCAGAGGTTATGTAAATAGTGCTTGAAGATGAGGTTTTGTGTTTAATGTTTTCAGGAAATGGAGCAAGGTTTCAGAAACGGTGTTTTAGCAATTGAGAAAAACTGTAATTAACTACAATGTCAACCCAAATACTTCTGACAGGGAAATAATAGTCCAGCGCTAATGAACATCAACGGGAAGTGCATTTGAAAAATAGAAAGTCTGCTGCAGTGTAAAGTACGAGAGTGAGAGAGAGAGAGAGAGAGAGAGAGCTAGAGAGAGAGAGAATATCTTAGCTGTTGACTTCAAGCTTGCAGTTGTTCTATCTGACCATCTGATGGTTTGTATGTCAAAGCTTCGCAATAATGTTGCTACTAATCAGGGCACGGTGAAGGCTCCGTGCAGGATTTCACCACAACTGTAAACTCTTCTTCCAGACTCATATTATGCATCTCTAATCCAAAATTAAATCTAGAATCGGCTTCCTATTTCACAACAAAGCCTCCTTCACTCACGCTGCCAAACATACCCACGTAAAACTGACTGTCCTACCAGTCCTCTACTTCGGCAATGTCATTTACAAAATAGCCTTCAACACTCAGCAAACTGGATGCAGTCTATCACAGAGCCATCCATTTTGTCACCAAAGCCCCATATACCACCCACCACTGCGGCCTGTTTGCTCTTGTCCTTGCTCTGGCCCTCGCTACATATTCGTCGCCAGACCCACTGGCTCCAGGACATCTATAAGTCTTTGCTAGGTAAAGCTTCACCTTATCTCAGCTCACTGGTCACCATAACAACACCCACCCATAGCATGCGCCCCAGAAGGTATATCTCACTGGTCATCCCCAAAGCCAATACCTCCTTTGGCCGCCTCTCCTTCCAGTTCTCTGCTGCCAATGAATGGAACGAATTGCAAAAATCACTGAAGTTAGAGACATATATACTGTATCTCCCTCACTAACTTTAAGCATCAGCAATCTGAGCAGCTTACCGATCACTGCAGCTGTACATAGCCCATCTGTAAATAGCCCATCCAACTACCTACCTCATCCCCATATTGTTTTATTGACCTTTTTGCTATTTTGCACACCATTATTTATACTTGCACATCATCATCTGCACATCTGTCACTCCAGTGTTAATTTGCTAAATTGTAATTACTTCACTACGATGGCCTATTTATTGCCTTACCTCCTTACTCCATTTGCACACACTGTATATAGATTTTTCTAATGTGTTATTGACTGTACTTTTGTTTATCCCATGTGTAACTCTGTGTTGTTTTTTGTTGCACTGCTTTGCTTTATCTTGGCCAGGTCGCAGTTGTAAATGAGAACCTGTTCTCAACTGGCCTACATGGTCGAAAAAAAAGGTGAAAAGGTGAAAAAAAAGAATCCACAAATACAAATAAATTACGAGCCTAGTTGGTTTAGCCACGGAAAAACACAGGAACTTTCCCGTTAGCCTGAGATAATGGATGGGCTGGGCTGGACATGCCGGGGAGTTTGGATTGGTCGGCCATGTAGCTCACTTCTGTCTATAACGTGAGCTGTTCATTATTTGTTGACAGTCCTTTCTAACGTGCCATTTCTAAAAGATATAACATTAGCCATCGAGAACTACAAAAGCTTTGCTCCTTTTCTCAACAACATTTGATGCCCTGAATTTAGCAGGCGCTCTCAACAGATCAGTTGGAAAAAGTGATGGGCTACTTTCTGCATTCGCCAGGTCAGTGTGAACCGGAGTGACTTGAGACAATGCTGGCCAAACAGGATGTAGCTACAAACAAAACAGAGTTAATATGGTTCCAGTCTGCAGTGAAGCATTCATCCATGTATATGGATAAGAGTCTAGCTTCATTTTCAGATATAAGTTTCTAGTTTTTATTGCAAGTTAAAGCGTTCTGTTAGTTAGCTAGCAAACGTTAGCTTGCTGGCTTGCTATATAATCTGTGCAGTAATATTATTCAAATCAGAAATCATTTGAATTACTAGTTTTAGCTTAATGTTAACTAGCTAAAATTAATCCTAGTTTGTTAGTTTTAGCTACCAGCAGATTCATACTATTTAAAAAATATATATATAAACTTTGTTTAACTAGGCAAGTCAGGTAATCTCTCTAGGGTAGGGGGCAGCATTCGGAATTTTGGATGAAAAGCATGCCCAAATTAAACGGCCTGCTACTCTGGCCCAGAAGATATGATATGCATATAACTTGGATATATTTTGATAGAAAACACTAAAGTTTCCAAAACTGTTAAAATAGTGTCTGTGAGTATAACATAACTGATTTAGCAGGCGAAAACCTGAGAAAAATCCATTCAGGAGGAGTTTTTTGGTGGGTTTTGTCGTTTTCTATTCAATGCCATTACAGTATCCATTGACTTAGGACTCCATTTGCAGTTCCTATGCCTTCCACTAGATGTCAACAGTCTTTAAAAATCGTTTCAGGCTTGTATTCTTATAAATGAGGGAGTAAGACCAGTCTGAACGAGTGGACCCTAACGTGACGCAGAGTTTTTTCAGGCGCATGTGCATTTCTTGTTTACCTTTTATATCGACCACGTTATTGTCTGGTTGAAATATTATAGATCATTTAGGCTGTTTCTATGAACTTTACAGATACAATTTAGATTTTTTTGGCTGATTGTTTTGACTGAGTTTGAGCCTGTGGATAACTGAATAAAACGCGCTAACAAAATGGAGGTTTTTGGATATAAAGAGACTTCATCCAACAAAAGGAACATTTATTGAGTAAATGAATGTCTTTTGATTGCCACCATATGAAGATCATCATTTTAATCTCTATTTCTGAGTTTTGTAACGCTTCTGCTTAGCTGGTTACTGTTTGTAATAATTTGTCAACTGGGTTATGTTCTGGGCTAGGTATGTTCTGGGCTAGGTATGCATTTTATAAATATGACACTGTGGTTGGTATAACAAAAAGTTAATCTTTAAAAATATGTAAAATTTGTTTTGATTTATAATGAGCATTTCTGTAATTGAATTTGGCACTCTGCAACCTCACTGGATGTTGGCCAGATGGGACGTTAGCGTTCCCACATACCCTAGAGAGGTTAAGAACAAAAGGAAAAAGGCCTCCTGCGTGGACGGGGGCTGGTATTAAAAGCAGCCTCTCAGCAGGCTCTCTGAGTTAGTGATTGCTGTTTAGGAGTCTGATGGCCTTGAGATAGGAGCTGTTTTTCAGTCTCTCGGTCCCAGCTTTGATGCACCTGTACTGACCTCGCCTTCTGGATGGTAGCGATGTGAACAGGCAGTGGTTGATGCCCTTAATGATGTTTTTGGCCTTCCTGTGAAATTGGGTGCTGTAGGTGTCATGGAGGGCAGGTAGTTTGCCCCCTTGGTGATGCGTTGTGCAGACCGCACCACCCTCTGGAGAGCCTTGCGGTTGAGGACCGTGCAGTTGCCAAACCAGGCTGTGATACAGCCCGACAGGATGCTCTTGATTGTGCATCTGTAGAAGTTTGTCAGGGTTTTGGGTGACAAGTCAAATTTCTTCAGCCTCCTGAGGTTGAAGAGGAGCTGTTACGCTTTATTCACAACACTGTCTGTGTGAGTGGACCATTTCAGTTTGTCTGTGATGTGTACGCCGTGGAACTTAAAACTTTCTACCTTCTCCACTGCTGTCCCTTCAATGTGGATAGGGGGGGCTCCCTCTGCTGTTTCCTCAAGTCCACGATCATCAACCAGTGGGTCTTATGATGTGTATACAGAGATGACCAGTTTACAGAGGAGTATAGAGTGCAGTGATGTGTCCTATAAGGAGCATTGGTGGTAAATCTGATGGCCAAATTGTAAAGAACATCTAGCCGCTCGAGAGCACCCTTACCTGACGATCTTAAAATGATGTCTCCGTAATCTAGCATGGTAAGGATGGTCTTCTGAATCAGGATTAGTTTGGCAGCTGGGGTGAAGGAGGAGCGATTACGATAGAGGAAACCAAGTCTAGATTTAACTTTAGCCTGCAGCTTTAATATGTGCTGAGAGAAGGACCGTGTACCGTCTAGTCATACTCCTAAGTATTTGTATGAGGTGACTACCTCAAGCTCTAAACCCTCAGAAGTAGTAATCACACCTGTGGGGAGAGGGGCATTCTTCTTACCAAACCCTGTGACCTTTGTTTTGGAGGTGTTCAGAACAAGGTTACGGGTAGAGAAACCTTGTTGGACACTAAGAAAGCTTTGTTGTAGAGCATTCAACACAAAATCTGGGGTGGGGCCAGCTGAGTATAAGACTGTATTATCTGCATATAAATGAGAGAGCTTCCTACTGCCTGAGCTATGTTGTTGATATAAATTGAGAGGAGCGTGGGGCCTAGAATCGAGCCTTGCGGTACTCCCTTGGTGACAGGCAGTGGCTGAGATAGAAGATTTTCTGACTTTATACACTGCACTCTTTGAAAGAGGTAGTTAGCAAACCAGGCCAAAGACCCCTCAGAGACATCAATACTCCTTAGCCGGCCCACAAGAATGGACTGGTCTACCGTATCAAAATCTTTGGCCAAGTCAATAAAAATATAATTGAATGAAGGGACATTGTGACATCATTGAGGACCTTCAAGATTGCAGTGACACATCCATAACCTGATTGCAGGTCTAAGGCACTGCGTCTCAGTGCTAGAGGCATCACTACAGACCCTGGTTCGATTCCAGGCTGTATCATAACCAGAAATGATTGGGAGTCCCATAGGGCGGCGCACAATTGGCCCAGGGTTGTCCGAGTTAGGTTTTGGCCAGGGAAGACAGACATTGTAAATAAGAATTTGTTCTTAATTGACTAGTTAAATAAAGGTTAAATATAAATAAAATAAATACATTTCAAATTTATATCCCTATATTAAGCAAACCAGATGGCACATGTGATACAAAACAAGGTAACAGTGTGGTTTAGGACCATGCAGATGCCTCCGAGTGGTCGGGTAGGCTGTTTGGAGTAATAATTATGTAATAATTATGTCCCCCCTACTTCTAAAACCAAAGTTGCGCCCCTGCTTTAAAGTATTTTTACTTAAGTACTTTACACCACATGTTATTACTCCAACCTCGTTAAATGTACAAATAGACATTTTTGTCAAAAGCAACTTTATATCGAAGGTGTGCTGTTGATTTGAAGGCCTGCACATGCGCAGTTCGGCATGAGACAACCGTTAGAACCGATGACGTGTTTCTATTCATGAGATTTGCTTGCCAGCGTCGCTATGATATTGACTACAAATGTGCTTCTTTATGCTGTACTGTCTTTTGTTCTGTTCTGGGCCTGGTTTCCCAAAAACATCTTAAGGCTAAGTTAACCTTTCTAGCGCAGGGCTTCCGCTAGCGGAAAATGCTTTACAGCTAAAACACAACATATTAGATCACCGCCAAGTCGAAAAAACACACAGCCATTTTTCAAGCCAAAGATAGGAGTCACAAAAAGCAGAAAAATAGATCAAATTAATCACTAACATTTGATGATCTTCATCAGATGACACTCATAGAACATCATGTTACACAATACATGTATGTTTTGTTCAATAATGTGCATATTTATATCCCAAAATCTCAGTTTACATTGGCGCCTTACGTGATTCTTTTTTCATTTTTTATTCCAAAACATCCAGTGATTTTGCAGAAATACTCATAATAAACATTGATAAAAGATACTAATGTTATTCACATAATTAAAGATAGACTTCTCCTTAACCTTTTTGGAATAGGGGGCAGCATTTTCACATTTGGATGAATAGCGTGCCCAGAATGAACTGCCTCCTACTCTGTCCCAGATGCTAATATATGCATATTATTAGTAGTATTGGATAGAAAATACTCTGAAGTTTCTAGAACTGTTTGAATGATGTCTGTGAGTATAACAGAACTCATATGGCAGGCGAAAACCTGAGAACAATCCAACCAGGAAGTGGGACATCTGAGGTTTGTAGTTTTTCAAAGCTTGGCCTAGCGAATACACATTGAGATATGGATGAGGTGTTAGGGAATAATGAGAATTTGTTGGTAACATAGGTAAGATGTGTTATATTCATCATATGTTTATAAGTTACTTCTCATCAGAATGGTATTTTTGTATAATACTGTGGCGAGGTTGCAGTTATCTGTTCTATGTCAAGACTAAGTTGCATGGTCCGCAGAGAGGGGAGAGGTCAAAGTGTCATCATGTGTAAACATATCTTTTGCTCCACAATGTCTGTGTGCCAGTCAGTGTGTCTCTGTGAGTTTGTCCAGGATTGGTTGTATTTAGAATTGGTTCTATCTAAATGACAATTTGATATATATCATAGGGTGGGGGTAATGTCTTGGTACCATTTTGTACCAAGGATGAGATAAGAGCTTTGTTTAGGAGACCAAACTGAACGATAATTTATAGCCAACTCTGTCTTCTTTGGGGATTACTCCTCTCTGAAGTAAAGTCTTTCTTTGTGTAAGTTCCTAAGACCTGTGTTTTGTCATGTCGTCTAGGAGGGGGTGGATCTTTGCTATAAAGGAACCCATTTGCCATTATGTTGGGGACTCTCAACTTTTCATTAGAGATACTGAACTGTTGAAAGTCAAAATGCTATAGAGCTTATATAATTAAATATGGACTTTGATAACTAACTCTGACTTGTGTGTGTGTGGTTTGCGCTCATGATTTGGTAAATAGAGGAAATTTCCACGACAGAGGTTGCACTTCCCACGGCTTCCACTAGATGTCAACCGTCCTTAGAAACTTGAATGAGGAATCTACTATAAAGGAGGGGCTCATGAGACCTCTTTGAGTCAGCGGTCTGGCAGAGAGCATTGGTCTCATGATGCGCGCTCTCGACAGAGTTACCTCTCGTTCCAATGCTTCTCTGAAGACAAAGGAATTCTCCGGTTGGAACATTATTGATGTTTTATGTTAAAAACATCCTAACGATTGATTCCATACATTGTTTGACATGTTTTTAAAGGACTGTAAAGGAACTTTTTGAGTTTTTGTCTGGATGAAGTGCCTGCACCTCATGAAGATGAATTACTGGGCTGAAAACGCTTACAACAAGTGGCTATTTGGACATAAATGATGGAACTTTATGGAACAAATCAGTAATTTATTGTCGAACTGGGTTTCCTGGGTGTGCCTTCTGATGAAGATCAGGTCTGCACGTGCGCATTTCGGCATGAGACGGCCGTTAGAGGCCTTCGAACTCAATGCCTCTGCTTGACATCATGGGAAAATCAAAAGAAATGAGCCAAGACCTCAGAAAAAAATTGTAGACCTCTGATCTGGTTCATCCTTGGGAGCAAATTCCAAATGCCTGAAGGTACCACATTCATCTGTACAAACAATAGTACGCAAGTATAAACACCATGGGACCACGCATCCGTCATACCTCTCAGGAAGGAGAAATGAACGTACTTTGGTGCGAAAAGTGCAAATCAATCCCAGAACAACAGCAAAGGACATTGTGAAGATGCTGGAGGAAACAGGTACAAAAATATCTATATCTACAGTAAAACGAGTCCTATATCGACATAACCTGAAGGGCCGCTCAGCAAGGAAGAATCCACTGCTCCAAAACCACCATTAAAAAAAACTACGGTTTGCAACTGCACTTGGGGACAAAGATCGTACTTTTTGGAGAAATGTCCTCTGGTCTAATGAAACAAAAATAGAACTGTTTGGCCATAATCACCATCGTTATGTTTGGAGGAAAAAGGGGGATGCTTGCAAGCCGAAGAACACCATCCCAACCGTGAAGCACGGGGGTGGCAACAACATGTTATGGGAGTGCTTAGCTACAGGAGGGACTGGCACACTTCACAAAATAGATGGCATCATGAGGGAGGGAAAATTTTGGGGATAAAATGAAGCAACATATCAAGACATCAGTCAGGAGCTTGGTCGAAAATGGGTCTTCCAAATTGACAATGACCCAAGCATACTTCCAAAGTTGTGGCAAAGTGGTTTAACCCCTCTTGGGTCAGGGACAGGATTTTGACGTCCAGATGAAAACCATGCCCAAAGTAAACTGCCTGTTACTCAGGCCCAAAAGCTAGGATATGCATATAATTGGTAGATTTGGATAGAAAAAACTCTAAAGTTTCTAAAACTTAAGATTATGTCTGTGAGTATAACAGAACTGATATGGCAGGCGAAACCCAGAGGACAAACGTTCCCCCCCAAAAAATGTTCAGCCTACCACTGTTTTCAATGTCTGTCACTTTTATTATAAGGTGAAATCCTCCCAGATTGCAGTTCCTATGGCTTCCACTAGATGTCAACAGTCTTTTGAAAGAGTTTAATGCTGTTTTTTGGAAAAATGAGCCAGAAATTGTAGTTTTTCTAGGTGGCTCCCATTTTGGCTGAAGTGTTTCCAAGTGCGTGGAAGAGAACGCCTTCTTTGGTATTATTTTCCGGTAAAGACTATAACGATTCTCCGTCTTACATTGTTATTGTTTATTTATGTATTAGGGTACCTAAGATTTGATTATAAACGTTGTTTGACTTGTTTGGAAAAGTTTATTAGTAATGTTTGGGATTCATTTTGTATGCATTTTGGTGGAGGGAAACTGGGTGGATTATTGACTGAAGCGCGCCAGCTAAACTGAGTTTTATGGATATAAAGAAGGACATTGTCAAACAAAAGGACCATTTGTGATATATCTGGGTGTCACGTTCTGACCTTTATTTCCTTTGTTTTGTCATTATTTAGTATGGTCAGGGCGTGAATTGGGGTGGGCAGTCTATGATTTGGGTATTTCTATGTTTCGGCCTAGTATGGTTCTCAATCAGAGGCAGGTGTCATTAGTTGTCTCTGATTGAGAATCATACTTAGGTAGCCTGGGTTTCACTGTGTGTTTGTGGGTGATTGTTCCTGTCTCTGTGTTTGCACCAGATAGGACTGTTTAGGTTTTCACACGTTTCTTGTTTTTGTAGTCAGTTGTTCATGTGTACGTTTACGTATTAAAAGAACCATGGACACTTACCACGCCGCATATTGGTCCTCTGATCCTTTTCGCCTCACCTCTTCAGAAGAAAGGGAGGAAATCCCTGACAGAATCACCCACCAACCAAGGACCAAGCGGCGTGGTAAAAGACAGCGACGACAGCAGCAGCAGCAGCAACAACAGTGGCCAGCATCACAGGACTCCTGGACATGGGAGGAGATACTGAACGGAGAGGGACCCTGGGCACA
Source organism: Oncorhynchus tshawytscha (assembly GCF_018296145.1). Taxonomy (NCBI): domain Eukaryota; kingdom Metazoa; phylum Chordata; class Actinopteri; order Salmoniformes; family Salmonidae; genus Oncorhynchus; species Oncorhynchus tshawytscha. The sequence goes on along the minus strand of NC_056433.1, from coordinate 41,492,374 downwards.
GGCTGGGTCCCTCCAAAGCAGAGCTGGAGGCAGCGAAAGCTGAGCGGCGGCGATATGAGGAGGCAGCACGGCAGTGCGACAGGTACGAGAGGCAGCCCCCCAAATTCTTTTGGGGGGGGCAGACGAGGTGTGGTACTAAGCCAGGTAGCAGACCTGAGCTCACTCCTCGTGCTTATTATAAGCAGCGCATTACTGGTCAGGCACCGTGTTATGCGGTTAAGCGCACGGTGTCGCCAGTACGTGCCCATAGCCCGGTGCGCTATAGGGCAGCCCCCCGAAAGTGCCATGCAAGTGTAGGCATCGAGCCAGGGCGTATGGTGCCTGCTCAGCGGGTCTGGTCGCCGGTACGCAGTTTTGGTCCAGGGTATCCTGCGCCGGCTCTGCGTGCTGTGTCTCCGGGGCGCTGGGAGGGTGCAGTGCGTCCTCTGCCTGCACTCCGCTCGTGCCGGGCAAATGTGGGAGTGGAGCCTAAGGGAGAGGTGTGTGTAGTAAGCACCAGATCTCCCGTGCTTACCCACAGCCCGGTTCAACCTGTGCCTGCACTCTAGAGGGCCCGGGCTAGAGTAGTTGTCCAGCCTGGGGAAGTGGTGCCAAGGTTGCGCACCAGAGCTCCAGTGCTCCCCCACAGCCCGGTCCTTCAAGTGCCTCCTCCTAACACCAAGCCTCATGAAGGTCTCCCCAGCCTGGTGGTTCCTGTGGCAGCCCCACGCACCAGGCTGTCTCTCTGTCTCCTCCCTGCAGGTGGTCCTGTCTGTCCGGCGCTGCTGCCGGAGTCTCCCGCCTGTCCGGCGCTGCTGCCGGAGTCTCCAGCCTGTCCGGCGCTGCTTCCGGAGTCTCCCGCCTGTCCGGCGCTGCTGCCGGAGTCTCCCGCCTGTCCGGCGCTGCTGCCGGAGTCTGAGGCGCCAGAGCCCCTCAGCCCAGAGGCGCCAGAGCCCCTCAGCCCAGAGGCGCCAGAGCCCCTGCCCCTCTGTCCCGAGCTGCCCCTCTGTCCAGAGCTTCTGCCCCTCTGTCCAGAGCTTCTGCCCCTCTGTCCAGAGCTACTGCCCCTCTGTCCAGAGCTACTGCCCCTCTGTCCAGAGCTTCTGCCCCTCTGTCCAGAGCTTCTGCCCCTCTGTCCAGAGCTTCTGCCCCTCTGTCCAGAGCTTCCGCCCCTCTGTCCAGAGCTTCTGCCCCTCTGTCCAGAGCTTCTGCCCCTCTGTCCAGAGCTTCTGCCCCTCTGTCCTCCTCCCCTCTGTCCCGAGCTGCCCCCAGTCCAGGGGTCATTGAGAGGGGTGGCCATGGTTAGAAAGCCACGGAGGCGGACAATAAGGCGGACTAAGACAATGGTGAAGTGGGGTCCGCGTCCCCCGCCAGAGCCGCCACCGCGGACAGACGCCCACCCAGACCCTCCCCTATAGGTTAAGGTTTTGCGGCCGGAGTCCGCACCTTTGGGGGTGCTGTCACGTTCTGACCTTTATTTCCTTTGTTTTGTCATTATTTAGTATGGTCAGGGCGTGAGTTGGGGTGGGCAGTCTGTTTGTTTTTCTATGATTTGGGTATTTCTATGTTTCGGCCTAGTATGGTTCTCAATCAGAGGCAGGTGTCATTAGTTGTCTCTGATTGAGAATCATACTTAGGTAGCCTGGGTTTCACTGTGTGTTTGTGGGTGATTGTTCCTGTCTCTGTGTTTGCACCAGATAGGACTGTTTAGGTTTTCACACGTTTCTTGTTTTTGTAGTCAGTTGTTCATGTGTACGTGTACGTATTAAAAGAACCATGGACACTTACCACACCGTATATTGGTCCTCTGATCCTTTTCGTCTCTCCTCTTCGGAAGAAGAGGAGGAAATCCCTGACACTGGGACCTTTTAGAGTGCCAACAGAAGAATATCATCAAAGGTAAGGCATTTATTATGTCACTATTTCTGACTTTCTGAAATATGTTTTTCATGCTTTTGTTGGTGGGGCGCTGTCCTCAGATAATCGCATGGTGTTTCGCCAGAAAGCCTTTTTAAAATCTTTTTTTATGAAAGTTAAATGTTTATAATTCTGTAGTTTGATTTTCGCGTTCTGCAATTTCACCGGATGCTGCCCGTAAGAAGTTAAGGACAACAAAGTCAAGGTATTGAGTGGCCATCACAAAGCCCTGACCTCATCCTTGCGAGCAAGGAGGCCTACAAACCTGACTCAGTGTCACCAACTCTGCCAGTAGGAATGGGCCAAAATTCATCCAACTTATTGTGGGAAGCTTGTGGAAGGCTACCCAAAACGTTTGACCCAAGTTAAACAATTTAAAGGCAATGCTAGAAAATACTAATTGAGTGTAGTAAGTAAACTTCTTACACACTGGGAATGTGATGAAAGAAATAAAATATTAAATAAATAATTATCTCTACTATTATTCTTACATTTCACATTCTTAAAGTTAAAATAAAGTGGGGATCATAATTGAGACAGAGAATTCTTACTAGGATTAAATGTCAGGAATTGTGAAAAACTGAGTTTAAATGTATTTGGGTAAGGTGTATGTAAACTTCCGATACATTTATTTAATTTATTGTATTTTATCAGTAACACCCCTACTTCCCATGGCTATGGTTCCCCCACATGCCTGAGAAGGCTTATTGGTCGATAGCTTGAAACATTCTGTGGGCCTTTTCCAGATGTGTGGATTGTGGTGACCACTGCTGTTTTCCAGGGTTGAGAAAAGGGCCGGGGGTGAGACATAAGGTGAAGTGGTTGGAGAGGAGGTGCAGGTATTCATAAAGTGCTTGTTTTAGCAATATGGTGTAAATGTTGTTTTCCCCAGTTGTATTTCTTAAAATGTTCTTTAGTTGAGCCCTGATTTCTAGGATTGTCACAGCTCTGGTCAGTGGTCTGCTGGTGCCAGGGGAGAGGTAAGTGTCGGTTGAGAGGTTAGTCTTTTTTAAATTTATTGTTACAGCATGGATGAGTTGGTGGTCTGCTGGAGCCAGAAGAGAGGTACACTACATGGCCAAAAGTATATGGACTCCCCTTCAAATTTTGTGGATTTGGCTATTTCAGCCACACCCGTTGTTGACAGGTGTATAAAATCAAGCACACAGCCATGCAATCTCTATAGACAAACATTAGCAGTAGAGTGGCCCGTACTGAAGAACTCAGTGACTTTCAACGTGGCACTGTCATAGGATGCCACCTTTCCAACAAGTCAGTTTGTCATATTTCTGCCCTCCCCGGTCAACTGTAAGTGCTGGTACTGTGAGGAGGAACGTCTAGAAGCAACAACGGCTCAGCAGCGAAGTGGTAGACAACACAAGCTCACAGAATGGGACTGCATAGTCCTGAAGCGCATAGCGCTTAAAAATTGTCTGTCCTGAATTGCAAGACTCACTACAAGAGTTCCAAACTGCCTCTGGAATCAACGTCAGCACATGAACTGTTCGTCTGGAGCTTCGTGAAATGGGTTTCCATGGCCGAGCAGCTGTACACAAGCCTAAGATCACCATTGCCAATGCCAAGCGTTGACTGCAGTGGTGTAAATCTCTCCACCATTGGAGCAGTGGAAACGTGTTCTCTGGAGTGATGAGTCACGCTTCAACATCTGGCAGTCCGACGGACAAATCTGGGTTTGGCGGGTGCCAGAAGAACGCTACCTGCCCAAATGCATAGTTCCAACTGTAAAGTTTGGTGGATGAGGAATAATTGTCTGGGTCTGTTTTTTATGAGTTGGGCTAGGCCCCTTTGCCCTTCACTGGAACAATCTTAACACGACAGCATACAACGACATTCTAGATGATTCTGTGCTTCCTACTTTGTGGCATCAGTTTGGGGAAATCCCTTTCCTGTTTCAGCATGACAATGCTCACGTGCACAAAGCGAGGTCCATACAGAAATGGTTCGTCGAGATCAGTGTGGAAGAACTTGACTGTCCTGCATAGAGCCCTGACTTCAACCAATGAATTGGAACACCTACTGCGAGCCAGGCCAGATTGCCCAACATCAGTGCCCGACCTCACTAATGCTCTTGTGGCTGAATGTCCCCGCAGTGATGTTAAACATCTAGTGGAAAGCCTTCCTAGAGGAGTGGAGGCAGTTATAGCAGCAAGGAGGGTACCAACTCCATATTAATGCCAATGACTTTGGACTGAGATATTCAAGAAACATACTTTTGGCCATGTTGCTTTTTGGATTACCATCTACAATTTTTTTACATTAATTCTGGGTAAAAATTGGAGTTGTAGGGACAGGAGTGCATATTTTGTCAATGTTTTTTAAGCACTATGGCCTTTTCTTCGTTATTCTCTATAGGTTGACCACAGGAACTTAGGCCTAGATTCAATCAGATCAAGTGGTAACACTTTACCTTAAGTGTACATTAATTATATATATAATGAAATATACTGCGCCCGGCCAGCCACCGGAGTCGCTAGTGCGCCTTAGACCACTGTGCCACTTGGGAGGCCCTTAGGAGCAAGCAACTTAATGTAAAGTGAAACACATAGTGGTATAACATTTGTAAATACTATGTACCTGCCTTTGAAAAGGGATGTAAGGGTTTATTTCCCTGGCTTCAAAGGTGTAATGTAATTGAAATGTTGTTAAAAATAATATAATGTGTAATGTTAATGTAGGTACTCATGAGCAAGCAGCTTCAAGTAAAGTGAAACGCAGTAGGGTTACCCTTTGTATTTCAGTCATTGGGAAAATACACTTCAATGTTGAATTACTGTTACAGCACCTATAAGTGTAATGTACTTTCTTGGAACTACATATTTCACAGGCTATATCAAAATGTCAGTCATTACAATGTTGTTATAAAGAAACAGTTCATAACTACAATGTTTCTACACAGGAACAAGCAACTTAAGAAATGTTTAGGCAAATTGGTCAACGTTGACTGTCACTGCGCTTTTGTTCTCGATGTCGTTGAACATCATGTGAACAAGTGAACTTTTTTGCTGAGTAAAGTTACTACAGTAATTTCCAGCTGGATACAAATTTTAACTCGTTAAGTTAAAATTTGTATCCAAGGATTTAAATAGAACATGGCTTGTGTGCTAGTTGATATATTGTTGGCAAAAACAACCTGAAAAGAAGGTTATCAATTACCCCCTGAAGAAAGACCTGCTCAAGAAATCTGTGAGGCCACAGGCAGAACATTATCCGGCATGCATGCAAAGATGAACACATATGGTAAGTTAATGTTACAAATGGTATTGACTGGGCAGGAGAACTTTGGGAAAGTTTGAAATGAGAAATACAGTAAGAAATGTTTGAATATGTAAATGTAGAGTGAATCAAAATTTCATATTGAGCTGGTATGTAGCCTAGTTAGCTAGTCTCATAGCTTCCAGGATTGTACACAGCCAGGCTGACATTGACCAGTGGAAGCTAGTGGGGGGAGGTATAAGAGGATGTGCTCATTGTAATGGCTGGTATGGAATTAATGTAACAGAGTCAAACATGTGGTTTCTATATATTTGATACCGTTCAATTGATTCCATTCCGGATATTGCAATGAGCCTGTCCTCCTATAGCTCCTCCCACCAGCCTCCTCTGACATTGACCCATATATTATTTCACCTGCCGGAACACATTTTCTTTAAATGAACAATGTGTTATAATTACTTAGCCTACGTTCCATTTCAATTATCACTTAGCTTCGGTCTCTAAAACACGCACCTGTGTCTGAGTTAAATATGCATGTTTCCTTGCAGGATTTGATGAAACAAGGCATCATCAGACTCCTTCCTGCTCCGTCCGGAAGGATTCAAAGTTTAGCCATTCTCGGGTTCCACTTACGGATTGGGTAGCATTTCTTCATTGGTAGGTTAATGAATTTGAAACGCTATGAAGTTTTGGATAATTACATTTTTAGAAAGTGGTTCACAATCAGGGGCTGCATTACCCAAAAGGGCTTCCAGAAATCCCTAACCCATTTGTGTTTTGTTTTTACACTTTGTTTTTGGTTTTAAGCATGCTTCATTGATGATTAAATAGTTGGGCTAGTGGTAAATCTGCCAAGGTCAGAAAATACATTATTTTGACAGCTTTGTTTGTTAACCTGTTGCGACGAGAAATCCCGTATCCGGGATCCTATTTATAGCCTCAAGCTCATTACCATAACGCAACGTTAACTATTCATGAAAATCGCAAATGAAATGAAATAAATATATTTGCTCTCAAGCTTAGCCTTTTGTTAACAACACTGTCATCTCAGATTTTCAAAATATGCTTTTGAACCATAGCTAAACAAGCATTTGTGTAAGAGTATTGATAGCCTAGCATAGCATTAAGCCTAGCATTCAGCATGCAACATTTTCACAAAAACAAGAAAAGCATTCAAATAAAATAATTTACCTTTGAAGAACTTCAGATGTTTTCAATGAGGAGACTCAGTTAGATAGCAAATGTTCAGTTTTTCCAAAAATATTATTTGTGTATGACAAATCGCTCCGTTTTGTTCATCACGTTTGGCTACGAAAAAAACCTGTATCCAGGAGTGTAATTATCGCGCAAGCTCATTAGCATAACGCAACGTTAACTATTCATGAAAATCGCAAATGAAATGAAATAAATATATTAGTTCTCAAGCTTAGCCTTTTGTTAACAACACTGTCATCTCAGATTTTCAAAATATGCTTTTGAACCATAGCTAAACAAGCATTTATGTAAGAGTATTGATAGCCTAGCATAGCATTTAACCTTAGCATTCAGCATGCAACATTTTCACAAAAAACAAGAAAAGCATTCAAATAAATTAATTTACCTTTGAAGAACTTCAGATGTTTTCAATGAGGAGACTCAGTTAGATAGCAAATGTTCAGTTTTTCCAAAAATATTATTTGTGTAGGACAAATCGCTCCGTTTTGTTCATCACGTTTGGCTACGAAAAAAAACGAAAATTAAGTCATTACAACGCAAACTTTTTTTCCAAATTAACTCCATAATATCAACAGAAACATGGCAAACGTTGTTTAGAATCAATCCTCAAGGTGTTTTTCACATATCTATCGATGATAAATCATTCGTGGCAGTTTGGTTTCTCCTCTGAAGAAAATGGAACGCGCATGGACCTGAAGATTACGCAATAGTTTCAACGGAGGACACCGAGCGGACACCTGGTAAATGTAGTCTCTTATGGTCAATCTTCCAATGATATGCCTACAAATACGTCACAATGCTGCAGACACCTTGGGGAAATGACAGAAAGTGCAGGCTCATTCCTGGCGCATTCACAGCCATATAAGGAGACATTGGAACACAGGGCATTCAAAATCTGGACCATTTCCTGTATGAAATCTCATCTTGGTTTCACCTGTAGCATTAGTTCTGGGGCACTCACAGATAATATCTTTGCCGTTTTGGAAACGTCAGAGTTTTTTCTTTCCAAAGCTGTCAATTACATGCATAGTCGAGCATCTTTTCGTGACAAAATATCTTGTTTAAAACGGGAACATTTTTTTATCCAAAAATTAAAAGAGCGAAGGAAGTTAATAGCTGTCACCCACAGAAAGTCCATGGTCTTTCAGCCCCCAATAAAATTAAGCATAACAACCATACACAAGATACTGGTAAGTGTGGGGCTCTCTGCTAAGTAATTGCATGTTAGTTAATGTTCTGTACAGGTTAGTACAGAAGTGTAGCAAGGTATGGGCAAGTTAGGGTTGTGTTACTAAAAGCTGGGTCTCAATGGGTTGAGTCTGGGGTCTATCGTGTGTTTAATTTATGAAAAAAGGTTTGGGTTTCTATTGTCATATACTATTGATCTGATTTGTTAATTTGTTAACTGCAATATTGGAGATTTGCACAGGAGCTACACTTGAGGCAAGTTGATATGATAGAGGATGGCATTGCACGGAGCTCAAGGACCCTGACAGGAATGACGAAAAGCCTGAGAAAGGTGAGAGGTGCATTGTGATTGTTACAGTTGTCGATCAACACAGAATTATGAGACATTTTGACACTGAAAAAGCCACCAGCTTTGTTTACCTACGTTAAATCTGAGGAAATTTAGCTCACTTACAAACTGTATGTTAAAGGGTCTTTTTAATAATCAGGCTTTTGGGATATTTCATGATTTATTTACCGGACAGCTTAAAGGGGCTCGCCAAGATTTTCAACATTTAGCTTGCTTTGCCACCCATCCCGACCAGTGTTTCCCACAGGTATTTAGGTTACTTGTCATGGTGGCAGGCCGGGAAGTGTAGGCTCACAAGAATAATATATTAAGGCAGCAGCAATGGTGCATGCCTCCCAAGTTGCGCCATGCTGCCGCCCTAATTTATTTTTCTTGTGAGCCTACACTTATATTTATGAGAGGTACTGACATGTTGAATGCACGAGCTGTCTGTTTAAAGTACTGGCACAGAGCTCGGACACCCCTGCATATCCCACAAGACATGCCACAAGAGGTCTCTTCACAGTCCCCAAGTCCAGAACAGAGTATGGGAGGCACACTGTACTACATAGAGCCATGACTACATGGAACTCTATTCCACATCAAGTAAACAAGCAGTAAATTAGATAAAAAAACAGATAAAAAATACACCTTATTGAACAGTGTAGTGGAAATTTCCTGTATTACCAAATCATGAGAGCAAACCACACACAAGTCAGAGTTATCATAAAGTCCATCTTTAATTATATGAGCTCCATCACAACCCTGTGACTCTCAGATGAATTCAGTGTCTATAAATGAATTCTCTGAGAGTGCTTACAAAACATTTCTTAGTATAATTTATAGCCAAGACACACCCATCTCAACTCACATGACAAATAACAGATATTAGGAACATTACAAAGGAAGACTTTACTTGAGAGAGGAGTATCCCATAGCCAGACAGCATTAGCTATAAATTCTCGTTCAGTTTGCTCTCCTAAAACGAGGTTCTACTTCTCGTTCTTGGTACTACATTGTACCAAGACATTACCTCATCCACTAGCATATATCAAATACACCCCTCCTGGACAAGATCACAGAGACACAGTGACTGGCACACAGACATTGTGGAGCCAAGAGATAATTGGTTCCCCCTCAATCACCCCTTCACATGGTTTAAAAGATATGTTTACATATGAAGACAAGCTTGACCTCTCCCCTCTCTGCGGCCCAAGTAACTGAACCCTGGACAGAGAAAGGATAACTGCAAATGGCCACCACTATAGTACAACAAGATATATTCTAAATGAGAAGTAACTCACAAGCATATAATGAAAATAAAACATCTTATCTATGTTACCCAACTATTCTGATTCATCCCCAACAACAGCGGAACAGTGAAGCAACACAAACATAGACACAGACACATGCATACACACACACAATAACATATGTACTATACTCACATGTACACATGGATTTTGCACTGTAGATATGTGGTTGTAGGGGCCTGAGGCCAAACAGTGTGTTGTGAGCTCTGTGAATGTATTGTAATGTTTTTAAAATGGAATAAACTGCCTTAATTTTTCCGCACCCCAGGAAGAGTAGCTGCTGTCTTGGCAGCAGCTAATGGGGATCCATAATAAATAAAAATACCCTATTCAGGCAAATTAAGTATAAGCTGTTACAATGTGTTTTGACTATTGTTCTTTTAGCTGCAACTAACAACTATTTTGATAATCAATCTGTTATTACTTTGATTACTCAATTTGTTTGGGTGTGCAGGTAGCCTAGTGGTTAGAGCGTTGGACTAGTAACCGGAAGGTTGCAAGTTCAAACACCAGAGCTGACAAGGTACAAATCTGCCATTCTGCCCCTGAACAGGCAGTTAACCCACTGTTCCTAGGCCATCATTGAAAATAAGAATTTGTTCTTAACAATAATTTAAGCTTTCTGCCCATATCAGACATGTCTATGACCTGCGAAATGTTCATGTTACTTACAACATCATGCTTAGCACATGTTAGCACAACCATCCCGCGTGGGGGACACCGATCCTGTAGAGGCTAACCGTTTGACATGTACGATGCAGCGTGCCATTGTAAAAATGTGATTGGAACAGTAGTAACAGAATGTATGATGCAAACAAACCAGCCTAAACAGCATTATTCTTTGATAAGCATCTAAACAATGTACTGATGGGAAATAAAGGTCTTCATAACTTTATTCCTCAATTTCAATTTTTATTGTAAGAGATAAATGCAAACTTCATCATCCATGAATCACACGAAACACATCCACAGTCAAAGTCATTCCGTAAACCAGTCTAAATAACAGGTTGCGCTGACAAAAAAACAAAACATAAGTTAGTGACCTAACAGCTAGACTTGTTTACAATGTACCACATCTCTGCTGAGCACAAGGGAGAAATGTAATATTGTTTAGAAAAGAGATGCGTGTCAGAACTCGGAATTCCAACTCGGGAACTCAGGCCTCTTTCTAGAGCTCCGACCATACAACCTAAAAATCACTGAAGTCATGATTTGACCTCATATTCTTCAGAGTTCCTAGTTGTCTTGAAAGCACCATAAATCAGTTGAGTGAACTATACCTTGTTATAACATCTTAAGTCTGACGGACACTTACGTGACAACCAAGAATCAGAATGCATGATTTTTCACCAGTACTAGAAAATGTGAATAAAACAGAAAATACAGTATGCTATAGTATAAATGATAACAGAAAATAAGGCACTTACTTTGACAGGAATGCACACATGCCCAATGTCCAAGTAGGAAGGAAAACAACAATGAAGGCAATGCGGGCGCCAGCCAGAAAATGTGCCGGGGGAAAAAGTTTGTGAAAGTCCTGTTCTGACTAGAGATGGGCATATCTTCATACTTGATCTGGGGGGAAACTCCTTAATCCCAGAATGACATTCACTAAAAGACACAACTAAACCATGTCAAAGATGGCTGAGCCCATTGACCGAAGAATATGAACTTAGTTAAGCCTCTTTTCAGTATATTACAAATCTTCAATGTACTTGTTACAGTGTATACAAAAACTGGAGCACATGACTTGACAAGTCATTTACACTTTTTGACAAAGCACAAAGCACATAAAATGTTATCGCCTCACAGATCATCATCCCAAATACAAGCCCACTGCCTAGCCTAACCGTAGCGAAACAGGGGTTTCCAGATTTGGATGAAATCATTTTAGGGGGGGGGTTTGTGGTGTGGTCAAATTATTTGTGGGGGGTTTTCAAGTCCATAGGGAGCATAAATGGGGGACGGTATCATGGAGGGATACAATGCAGAAAATATTACTATGATTACAATGATTAATAAATGGGGGCAAACAAAGGAGAAGTTTACAAGCGAAATACAGATAAAACCCCAGGAAAGGGGAGTCTGAGCTGGCTACCCTGTGATGTCATAGTTACAATCTGATGGCACGTTCAAAACAACTGGTAACTCAAAACTGGGAAATCTCTGACTTCAGTGTGTTCAAGACAACTGGGAACTCAAGAAAAAACAAGCTCCGACTGAGAAAAGATAGTTTTGAACTGTCATCCAATTTGGAATTCCAACTCAGGAACTCTGGCCTCTTTTTAGAGCTTTCACTTTCCGACCTGAAGATCCCTGACGTAATGATTTGACCTTGTATTTTTCCAAATTCCCAGTTGTCTTGAAAGCACCATAAATCAGTCAAGTGAACCATCCCTTCACCTCATTTTGTTATAACATCTTTGGTATGACAAGCATTTACATGACACGCAGAAGGCATTGTATAATGTCAACAAACATCGTGCCACACATAGCTGGCAAATAGATTAGCTTTAGCTCATCATAATCAGTACAACCTTCAAAAAAGCATTTTACACAAATCTTAAGTGTCCATTAGAACCAATGCAAGAATCGGAAAGCATGATTTGTCACCAGGATTAAATAAAACAATAAATACATCATGCTCCACACATACTACATACGGATGCTACAGTAGAAAGAACAACACAATATACTAAAATAAGGCATTTACTTTGATAGGAATGTACACATGTACAAAGTTATTATTTGTAAGGAAAATAATAAAGATGGCAATGCGGGCGCCAGCCAGGAAATGTGCCAGGGGGAAAAAGTTTGTGCAAGGCCTGTTTTGACTAAAGATACACACATGTCTACATACTTGATCTGGGGAAACACTGGTGAAGTGCTTGGGCTCTTGTTGTCGGGCTCAGTAAAGCCTCAAACATAAATTGTCTGCAACTTCTATGTGAATTAATGAGGAGGCAGAACACAATTCAAACTGTTGTTAGAAAATAAGACTTGTTAGAAAATAATTTGAAATTAGCAAATTGAAACATAGCCTATAGATAATTAACTGTCCTGTTGCGTTACAATCACATTTTGGAACAGTGAGTGCATTCTGACATCACTTACATAGAGAAACTCATGTCGGGCAACTGTTAGAGATATATAACTCATGCGTGAAAAGGTCAAGAAAAATTAAACATGAACTTCCCGATGACTAACTGCCATTAAGATACTGGAAACCTCTTAATTAATAGGGCAGCTCTTGATTGTTACATGCTCTAACAAATATTGTAGAACTGGGTGTGGACAAATTATAAGTTTAAACTTCATCATCTTCTTCTTCTTTAAATTTGTATTGGCAGATCGCAACCAACGGAAAGATGTGTACACCACCACCCACTGTACTGGAGTGAGGCTGCCCTATTCATATATTTCTCTTATCTAGCTCTGTGTTACCACCTACTGTTCTGGAGTGTGAATTCATTACACTTTTCATGACACTCACGAGAAAAACAAAGAAAAACTGCTCTACCAACTAACCCTACACCAATTAAAACCTCACCACTATTCCACTAATTGACACTATCTGATCCTACAGCCTGGGAGGATGGGACACTATCGTTCAACACACATTGTAACTCCTCTGCAATACATCTCCTACACCCAAGTACTTCTCTGCAGCTGCCACCACAGCATCTTTTTTCTGTTATTTACATTCCATTTCTGCAGTACAGTTGATAACTATGGCTATGAACGCTAAGAAACCAACCTTATTGAAGCACATGTTATTCCTATCACTCTCTACCTACTACAGGGAGCCTTTTAGGATCCCTCGACTTGGACCCATCTTCCTCTTCTTATTACTCTCTTCACTGCCTCAACATACGTCACCTTCTGTACTACTCTGATCCTGGCATCCTCAACCTGCCTTTCTCTCACTGAACACTTTTGATCTCCAGCACCATGGGTACCCATACAGTTAATACACACAACTTTTCCCACTGATACTACACATTCCTTTGTCCCATGCCCTCCTGCACACTTCTTACATCTAGGAATCTCCCACCTACACATGGCTGCAACATGACCATAAGTTTGTCAAGTTTGTCTGCATCAAAACTCAGCAGGAGAGACAGTGTCTACTCTGTTTCACCATGCTCTCCACTCGGTCTTTGTTGCACTAAATGGCGTGCACCACAAACACTGGGAATCTTCCATTTCAGTTGATCCTCCACAGAAATTAACACCACCCCAGTTAGCACTCCTTTCAACAGTGCCCTATTTCGGAGAGAAAAGCCACTCCCTCTTGATGGAAGAAATGCAAAAAATCATCACGTCCACTTTCACCGACTCAACAGTCGCCCCCCGTCGTCGGCGCTCAAACTCCACCATCTTCACCACACCTGCCCACAATCGTCATAAGCATAATGATGAAACCACTTCAACTGGTACAACACTTCCACTAAAGGTTGGCACAAATACAACATATTTTTTACTATGCCCTCAAATATACTAATGAGCACCCACCAGCACATTGCCCCCAACTACATTTCAAAATGCAGTGAAAGTAATGTAAACAAGACATTTTACAACAATAATACTGTATACTGTATTCTTACTGCAACTCAGTAGACGGTAAACAGATACATAGAATGGTCACAAGGTTAAGATTTGTATGAAAGGTATCTATAATACATAGCAGACATCAACTGCTGTGTCAACAGTTTTCATTGTATAGACCAGTGTCTGGTCCTCCTACTCCAAACTGGAACCGTCTCACCCTGGTACGGTATAGCACAAAAACATTACCTCATGTTATCTGGAATACTCTTTAGGTTTTATAACCCAAAGACATCGTAAATCTCCTTTGTCAGTGTTATCTCATAGAGGCACTCCTCAGTAGAACACACACACAATAGTTAACAGAACACTCTATTCTTTTGAATAAAACAACCATTATAATGCAATAAAAGCATTATAACATCATCTTGCAATTTCCACGACACCAGACAGTGTGTGCCATGAGCAGTTAACTTCTTAAGAAGTTAAGAATCCTATAAGTTTAACTGTAGAACCTGTCATTGGTTCTACCTTGAACCAGAGGGTTCTTCATGAGAGGGTTATAAATCAAACTCAAAAGGGTTCCCCAGGTCAAATCAAAGTGTTCTTCGTGGCACCCAAAAGGCTGCCCCCATAGGGACAAATGACATAACATCTATTGGTTCTAATCTTTTAACAATCTTTATCATACCCACATATCCAATGGCGTAGCAGGAAATTCAATTCACTAGCAACCGAGAAGTTGTGAGTTCTTATCCAAAGTGAGGTTGACTCTCAAGTAATCAGAATTTTACTGATGGGTATCCTGTTTTTTGTGTAAAATAATTGAAGTGGTAAAATATATCACATTTAGTCATGATAGAATGCATTTAAAAAGTTGCTTAATTAATAAAACAATTCTAATGATAGGAATGGGGGGGAAAGGGTTTGTGCATTGATAAGCACACCAAAGACAGCATTAACGATAATTAATACAATAAAGATGGCACTTATAAAAGCTTCTTTCACACCATAACCTGCTGAATTTGCAAGATAACTTTTCTTTCATTCTGATTTCGGCACAAATGAAAAATGTGGCAGTGACTCGTGGATTGCCTCAATGTGAAGAGTTCAGTGTTCGACTAGCCATGTGCGACATGCAAGTGCAGTTACGAACCTTTTAGAGTTAGCTGCAGGCGGACGAGAAATATCCACAGTCGTAGAGTAAGGGTGAAGCCTGAGCTGGAATGTGAAGTTAATTGAAGGAGAATACCTCTCTGGTTCTTTGTAGGATACCCCTCTGGTCTGCAAAACCAGTTTTTTATTGTTTGTTGCAATATCTGTTTTTGCATTAATTAATAAAAACATTTATTTTATGCTACACAAAGATAAATAACATATATTTTTCTAAACAGCTACAATATTTTAGTTGGACTTATTGCACACTTTACTGAAATACTGTAGTTGTTCCAGTTTAGATGGTTTAGGTTGTCTCAGATTTAGCTTTCTAACCCTGGCTTTCATTCTGAACGGAGACTGTGGTTGTCCACTCTGTCTGGATTCCAATAGAAATTAAACATCACTTTGCAAGCCAGCATAATGTGACTTGATGCTGGTTTTTCATTAGCTTATGCTGATCACCAGAGTCCAAAATACAGCAAAGGCTGGTCACCAGTGAAAACACAATGAAGGCTGGTCACCAGTGAAAATACAATGAAGGCTGGTCACCAGCGAAAATACAATGAAGGCTGGTCACCAGCCGAAAATACAATGAAGGCTAGTCACCAGCGAAAGCACAATGAAGGCTGGTCGGCCAGCAGAACCAGTCAGACCAGCTTGACCAGCATCCGACCAGAACTGACCAGAATAGACCAGCATGAACCTGCATGAAATGAATGCCTGTCTATGCTGTTTTTCTCAGCAGGGTAAACAAAGGTAATATCAATTGCAGAAATGTACATATGTGCCAACTGGAATTCTGCATGTCACAATATGTGAAGAGCCGAGAACTTGCTTGCTCAGTGTTGAGCAACAAGCTCATCATTACAGAGATAATCTTACACATCAAAAGGCAAACACCAGATTGTGATATATGCTTTGAGAAAGACAAGATTGATATCTCCCTGGCATGCCTGTGCCAGCTCAAAGCCACAATCTAATATCTAAGCCTAAGGTTCTTCGAGAAAGGAACACCGTCCAATATTTCACAGCAGGTAAGACGTCTGGGAGCTTTTATTAATCTATGTTTGGAGTTAACAAAGATTTAGTGTTCTTAACCCCACAAGTAGGGTAAATGAGGATAAAACCAACCAAACAAAAGCACCAGTCAATAGTGGGGAAAGGCTCTGTAAGGTTGCTGCTGTTTACACACTCGGCAGTGTATAATAGTTTGAGATTGTGATAAAGATCATCTGTCAAGTGGTTGAGACCGCAGTTATTATAAGAAAGCCAAGCGAATGCATATAATACTGGATTTTGAGCTGAGGATTACTTTGATGTGGCTAGATCCTCAGCGATTCCTGCAACCCATTCATAGCAAGAAGAGAAAATATTTTTCTGTGAGGAATACCTCATGGAAAGGATACAGTAAATTGTAAAAAAAAAACATGACAGAGTCAGTATTCAAAGGAAGCCGCATCAATGAACAACATACACTGCTCAAAAAATAAAGGGAACACTAAAATAACACATCCTAGATCTGAATGAATGAAATATTCTTATTAAATACTTTTTTCTTTACATAGTTGAATGTGCTGACAACAAAATCACACAAAAATGATCAATGGAAATCAAATGTATCAACCCATGGAGGTCTGGATTTGGAGTCACACTCAAAATTAAAGTGGAAAACCACACTACAGGCTGATCCAACTTTGATGTAATGTCCTTAAAACAAGTCAAAATGAGGCTCAGTAGTGTGTGTGGCCTCCACGTGCCTGTATGACCTCCCTACAATGCCTGGGCATGCTCCTGATGAGGTGGTGGATGGTCTCCTGAGGGATATCCTCCCACACCTGGACTAAAGCATCCGCCAACTCCTGGACAGTCTGTGGTGCAACGGAGCGAGACATGATGTCCCAGATGTGCTCAATTGGATTCAGGTCTGGGGAACGGGGGGGCCAGTCCATAGCATCAATCCCTTCCTCTTGCAGGAACTGCTGACACACTCCAGCCACATGAGGTCTAGCATTGTCTTGCATTAGGAGGAACCCAGGGCCAACCGCACCAGCATATGGTCTCACAAGGGGTCTAAGGATCTCATCTCGGTACCTAATGGCAGTCAGGCTACCTCTGGCGAGCACATGGAGGGCTGTGTCCCCCAAAGAAATGCCACCCCACACCATGACTGACCCACCACCAAACCGGTCATGCTGGAGGATGTTGCAGGCAGCAGAACGTTCTCCACGGCGTCTCCAGACCCTGTCAAGTCTGTCACATGTGCTCAGTGTGAACCCGCTTTCATCTGTGAAGAGCACAGGGCGCCAGTGGCGAATTTGCCAATCTTGGTGTTCTCTGGCAAATGCCAAACGTCCTGCACGGTGTTGGGCTGTAAAAGCACAACCCCCACCTGAAGACGTCGGGCCCTCATACCACCCTCATGGTGTCTGTTTCTGACCGTTTGAGCAGACACATGCACATTTGTGGCCTGCTGGATGTTATTTGCATAATTTCCACCTGTTGTCTATTCCATTTGCACAACAACATGTGAAATTTATTGTCAATCAGTGTTGCTTCCTAAGTGGACAGTTTGATTTCACAGAAGTGTGATTGACTTGGAGTTACATTGTGTTGTTTAAGTGTTCCCTTTATTTTTTTGAGCAGTGTATTATGCAAATGTATTTGATTGGTGGAATATCATGTTCTTCCATTGATTTGGCCATTTATCTGTTTATTCTTTTAGTAACAAGATTAGCCGGTAATGAGAAAAAGCTGAAAATCCCGCTTGAAAATATGGGAGGAGAGGAAATACAGTGATGGGAAAAGTGAGGCTGTAGCCTACGCCCCAGAGCAGAATGCTGTCAGACAGAGGACTTTATTGGCATTACCAGACAGTAATTTGATTCCTCTTTACGATCTGAAACAATCAGCTCCAGGACGTCTTTACGGACGGCTGGCAAAGCCGGCGTGAGTGGAAAAGTTACATTAGCATGGCAACTTGGAGACAACGATGATGCAGACACAACAACAGATAGACAAATAACCCTGGGGAATCCACCCCATAGCTTGACCGAAACATGTGGAAAAACCTGAAGCAAAACCGACACACACCTGTATGAATGATAATAAAATAAACAAAAACACTTAAACTACCAGTTCAACCACTTAAACTTTACTATACCACAATTTATGGGGCTGTCTTACGGCGAGTCTATATGGCACAACAATATGTGAACCTACATATTGCCGGGTAGATCTGATGGAAATTTGTTCCTCATCCCTCGCTGCCGCCGCCAGTTTAACAGCTTTTCCATGGGAACGCTCCCGGTAGCCCACGAGGCTGCCGGGTACAGGGCCAAGAGATCCTGGTTTTGACTGGCGTCCCGGCTTAGTCACCATTAACTGGTGATCCCAGCATGGTGGTTAACCACTAGATGCTTCACTCCTTCCTACTGTAAAAGCCTGTTCGACAGGCCCGTGGGCAGAGTAATGCTCTCCTTCTCCCTCCCTTGGGTAATACCTCTACCAAATGCTAATGCTAGCCTTAGCTGACCACGCCACTCTCACACAGTGCAATACGGGCTCGTCAGGCCTACAGAAATCACCCGCTGGTTCAGGGTATGTTGACTATTAGCCAATAATGGTTAAGATTATGATTCGGGTGGGGGAAACTGATTCTAAACCAGCAATTAAAGGAAACTATGTAATTCAGTCCATATCAATAAGATTCTACAACACTGTCCCTGTGTCTCTCCTCCTCTTACTGTGTACCCTATCTAAACAGGTCACCAGAGGCTGAAGGCACCACATTGAAATCCAACACAGATGACTTGAGAACTAGGTGGCGGCAGTAGGAAAAGCTATTTGATGGAGCCCAGTTCAGAAAGAATAAAGTCACACTCTTTTAATTTGCATTTGCAATTTTCTTTTCTATTATTACTATGACATAGCCTAATTGTTATATCACGAGGCCAGGCAAAGTGCCCCTCCAAAGCACTCAAGAAACTGTCACCTCAATGATATTCCATAGACTGAGAGAACAGGCAAAACTCTGTTCCTCACTTCGAGGCTTCATCTTAAGAGTACCCTTGCTGGAAAGAGAGCGTTATTGAATTATCTCCAGACTGTAAATGCTCAGACATCTTAGCTAGCGTGTTTGGTGGAGTTTTGAGTGGATAGAAAGAATAAAGCAAAGAATAAAGCAGAGAGAGAGGACTTTTCACCCAGTCTGGACGCTGAGGAGCCCTCACATGTTGAGTTGAACTAATGCCAGCGCTGTCTTACAAGGCATGGGTGTGAAACATCAGCATATCAACAATATACTAAACAATGAAATTCATAACATATTAAATAAAATGTACATTGCCTTCGCAAAGTATTCATAACCCTTTACTTATTGATATTTTTTGTGTTACAGCTTTAATTCAAAATTGATTAAAATAAAAACAATTCTCACCCATATACACACACAATACCCCATAATGACATAGTGAAAACATGTTTTTAGAAATGTTTGCACATTTTCACACCCCTGAGTCAATACTGTAGAAGCACCTTTGGCGGCGATTACAGCTTTGTTTATTTTTGGGTAAGTCTCTAAGAGCTTTGCACACCTGGATTGTATAATATTTGCCCATAACTCTACAAAAACATTCTTCAAGCTCTGTCAAGTTGATTGTTGATCATTGCTAGACAGCCATTTTCAAGTCTTGCCATAGATTTTCAAGCCGATTTAATTAAGTCAAAACTGTAACTAGGCCACTCAGGAACATTCATTGTCGTCAACTCCAGTGTAGATTTGGCTTTGTGTTTTAGGTTATTGTCCTGCTGAATGTTTAATTATTCTCCCAGTGTCTATTGGAAAGCAGACGGAACCTGGTTTTCCTCTATGATTTTGCCTGTGAAAATATGAAGAGTGGTACTCAGTGATGTGTTGTGTTGGATTTGCCCCAAACATTTGGGACAAAACGTTAAAAAAATATATGTATTTACAGTATTACTTAAGTGCCTTGTTGCAAATGGAATATGTTAATTATTTACAGGATTCCTCCTTTTCACTTAGGTTAGTTTTGTGTAGTAAGTACAATGTTGTTGATCCATCCTCAGTTTTCTCATATCACATATCACTGTTTTAAAATCAACATTGGTCTCTTGGTGAAATCCCTGAGCAGTTTCCTTCCCTTCCGCCAACTGAGTTAGGAAAAACGCCTGTATCTTACTCTAGTGACTGTGTGTATTGATACACCATCCAAAGTCCTAATTAATAACTTCACCATGCTCAAGAGGTTATTCAGCATCTGCTTTTTTTCACATCTACCAATAGGTGCCCTTCTTTGCGAAGCACTGAAAAACCTCCCTGGTCTTTGTGGTTGAATCTGTGCTTGAAAGTCACTACTCAATTGAGGGACCTTACAGATCATTGTATGCATTGGGTACAGAGATGGGGTAGTCATTAAAAAATCATGTTAACCACTATTATTGAACATGGAATGAGTCCATGTAACTTATATGATTTGTTTAGCACATTTTTACTTCTGACCTTATTTAGGCTTGCCATAACACAGGGGTGGAGCACTCAAGCCATTTCAGCTTTTCATTTAGTTTTAATTTCAGAAATGTCAGGCTGTAACAAAACAAATATGGAAAAAGTAAAGGGGTGTGAATACTTTCTGAAGGCACTGTACGTATGAGTGTTTCACACAATAAAACAAGAAATTATACAAATTGACGTTCATTCAACTCTGAGATTAAACACTACTCAAAAGTAGGCCAATAAACACAACTGTTTTTATTGCGTATTGCGTGACATGAAAATTGCTGTTTTAAAACTAAATACAGCGGTTCTGTTTTTCCCACCACAAAATTACTCATTACACACCTGTGTGGGCTGTACACGGGTCTACCTAGTTTGACGTCACATACCTTTGCTAAATCAGAGGCACATGACGCTTTGCAGTATTAATGGCACTTCCCAGACCAGACTAGCTTAATTTACAGTAAGGGCCCCAGCTCCATAACTAGAATGTCACTTGTCAAACTTCTGGTCTGGTTGGAAATTGCTCTGGTGTGCAACTGTTATCTCAGCTCCCCATAGTCACAGCTCCCATAAGATGCTGAGCTATAATATTTATATATTTCCCCTTCATACAGAAAGAAACTGTTTACAGTTGGAGTACAATGGAGCACAGGCTTAACTGAATGAACAACAAAGACAGAATGCAATGTGAAACTTTATTAAATAGTTTGGGGAATGGCATCGTCTCTGAGGGAAGATCCTCAGAGCCAGATGATGTGAAGGCAGGTAGCCCTATGCAGGTAGCCCTTAACTTCATAACTTGTTGAACTTAGAATATACATTTAAAGCAATTAAAGCCACAATCTTGAGACTGTAATTTACCCCAACAGCAGGGGGTGATTAGCAGTCCCTGCTGTTGGGCTAAATTACAGACTCAAGATTGTGTTTTTATTTGCATAATTGCTTTAATGGCCTCGTCTCAGGTATAAAGCTCTCAAATGTATAGACAGAGCTATGAATCAATGTATGCAATGACTGACAGTCCATGAGATGTAAACATATTTTGTAGCTACTGTATAAATTACTGTTTACAAATACTCAAATGAAAAATAAAACAAGAAGTTGACGCATTTACAAATGAATTATTTTAGAATCAATTGGTATGTATTGATAATACAAATGACTTCCAGGTTGTGCCTTTAAAAGGAACAGTCCATTTTATCTAGCATCGGTGGATATTATATAGCCTGGTCTCCGATTTGTTTGTGCTGTCTTGCATGACAATGACTATAGGAGGTAAATCAGAAACAGATCTGGGACCTGGCTAAATGTGCATCAGCTGTACATTTGGGAATAAAAGATCAAAGCTGACAGACAGTAAATGGTTTGGGCAGGATGGTTGTTTTTCTCAGTAGTCTCCAAGGAGATAAAGTTCAGTCACTCGAAAGAACAATCAAAGACCTCACATTTGTATATCATACTTACAGCACATTGTAAAAATGAATTGGTCTACACCTCCTCGTAGTCAGCTAATTCATAACAGCATGCAGCGCATTGTGTTTCTACCACTGTCTTAGCAGGATGCAGATATACAGTAAAACTTAACTTTTTAGAATGTAAGTTCTTGCATGATATGAATCTTTCTAAATGTAGCTCTGGACCGTAAGATATTTTCAAAAGCTGTACTGTAACAGAGTTTTTCAAATGACGGCACGAGAAGAGATCTGAGGTAAACATGCACTGCTTAATAAGTGTGACCCAGTTTGCCTTAAGCACCTGACTTGGGAAGAACTTTCGGAAAGTATTTAAACCCCTTGACATTTTCCACATCAATCTACACACAATACCCCATAATGACAAAGCAAAAACAGGTTTATAGACATTTTTGCACATATATTAAAAATAAAAACAGAAATATCTAATTTACATAAGTATTCAGACCGTTTACTCAGTATTTTGTTGAAGCACCTTTGGCAGTGATTACAGACTCGAGTCTTCTTGGGTATGACGCTACAAGCTTGGCACACCTGTATTTGGGGAGTTTCTCCCATTCTCCTCTGCAGATCCTTTCAAGCTCTGTCAGGTTGGATGGGGAGCGTTGCTGCACAGCTATTTTCAGGTCTCTCCAGAGATTTCTGCTCAGGTTCAAGTCCGGGCTATGGCTGGGACACTCAAGGACATTCAGAGACTTGTCCCAAAGCCACTCCTGCATTGTCTTGGCTGTGTGCTTAGGGTCCTTGTCCTGTTGGAAGGTGAACCTTCAGCCTCTGTCTGAGGTCCTGATCGCTCTGGAGCAGGTTTCCATCAAGGATCTCTGTACATTGCTCCATTCATCTTTCCCTCAATCCTGACTAGTCTCCCAGTCCTTGCCACTGAAAAACATGCCCACAGCATGATGCTGCCACCACCATGCTTCACCCTAGGGATGGTGCCAGGCTTCCTCCAGACTTGACACTTGGCATTCAGACCAAAGAGTGCGGCCAGCTCTAGGAAGAGTCTTGGTGGTTCCAATCTTCTTCTATTTAAGATTGGTGGAGGCCACTGTGTTATTAGGGACCTTCAATGCTGCCCACATTTTTTGCTACCCTTCCCCAGATTTGTGCCTCGACAGAATCCTGTTTCTGGAGCTCTAATTACAATTCCTTCGACCTCATGGCCTGGTTCTTGCTCTGACATGCACTGTCAAATGTGAGACCTTTATATAGACAGGTGTGTGCCTTTCCAAACTATTTCCAATCAATTGAATTTACGACTGGTGGACTAGAATCAAGTTGTAGAAACATCTCAAGGATAATCAATGGAATCAGGATGCACCTGAGCTCAATTTTGAGTATCATAGCAAAGGGTCTGAATATTTACATAAATAAGGTGTATCTGTTTTTTCATTTTCAATAATTAAGCAAAAATGTCAACAAACCTGTTTTTGCTTTGTCATTATGGCTTATTGTGTGTAGATTGCTGAGTATTTGTATTTATTTAATACATTTTAGAATAAGGCTGTAATGTAACAAAATGTGGAAAAGGGGAAGGGGTCTGAATACTTTCTGAATTCACTGTATATCACTCGTTGGCCTATCCCTCTGTGCTGGCACAGATCTTCTACTCACAGGGATCCTCTCCGGATCCATCACCCTTGACAGATCCTCCTCTACTTTCTTCACTGCCTCCTCATATGACACCTTCTGCACTACTCTGATTCTGGCCACCTCAACTAACCTGCCTCTCTTGTACCGGATACTTCCGATCTCCAGCAACATGGGCACCCCTGTAGTTGACACAATGCGCTGCTGCACACATTCCCACATTCCCACTTCAGTGGAGTCAGCACAAAAGCTCTAACAAGATAACTGATACTATATCCGAACATGACTTTGTCGGGTAAAAACTGCAGGGACTGACAGTGACTTCTCAGTTTCACCACGCTCACCATCGGGTCTGCATCACACCAAACAACGGGCATCATAAACACCAATAATCTTCAACTTCAATTGCTCCACCTACACACTTAATGCTACCACAGAAATCCCTCCTTTTAAAAATCTAATCAAATTTTATTGGTCACATACACATGGTTAGCAGATGTTATTGCGAGTGTAGCGAAATGATTGTGCTTCTAGTTGACAGTGCAGCAATGTCTAACAAGTAATCTAACATTATCACATTAACTACCTAATACACACAAATCTAAATAAAGGGATGGAATAAGAATATGTACATATACATTTTTGGATGAGTAATGACTGAGTGGCATAGGCAAGATGCAATAGATGGTATAAAATACAGTATACACATATGGGATGAGTAATTCAAGATATGTAAATATCATTATTAAAGCGGCATTAATAAAGTGACTAGTGATCCATTTGTTAGAGTGGCCAATGATTTCAAGTCTGTATGTAGACAGCAGCCTCTCTGTGTCAGTGATGGCTGTTTAACAGTCTGATGGCCTTGAGATAGAAGCTGTTTTTCATTCTCTCGGTCCCAGCTTTGATGCACCTGTACTGACCTCGCCTTCTGGATGGTATAGCAGGGTGAACAGGCAGTGGCTCAGGTGGTTGTTGTCCTTGATGATCTTTCTGGCCTTCCTGTGACATAGGGTGCTGTAGGTGTCCTGGAGGTCATGTAGTTTGCCCCCTTGGTGATGCATTGTGCAGACCGCACCTTCCTGTTTGTGTTTCTGCCTATAGGGGGTGAAATGCAAAATGGAGTCATGGTTAGATTTGCAGAACAGAGGGCGGGGGAGGGCCTTTTTTATTTCATTTAACTAGGCAAGTCAGTTAAAACCTCTACTGACTCCCCATCCCGCATGCGGGAGCGTAATCATCGCCTGACACTAATTGGCATAACGCAACGGACATATCCCTAGAAAATATTCCTATTCATGAAAATCACAAATGAAACATATTAAAACACAGCTTAGCCTTTTGTTAATCACCCTGTCATCTCAGATTTTCAAAATATGCTTTACAGCCAAAGCTAGACAAGCATTTGTGTAAGTTTATCGATAGCCTAGCATAGCATTTTGTCCAGCTAGCAGCAGGTAACTTGGTCACGGAAATCAGAAAAGCAATCAAATTAAATCGTTTACCTTTGATGAGCTTCGGATGTTTTCACTCACAAGACACCCATTTAGATAGCAAATGTTCCTTTTCCCCAAAAATATTATTTTTGTAGGCGAAATAGCTCCGTTTGTTCTTCACGTTTGGCTGAGAAATCTCCCGGAAATTTCAGTCACGAAAACAGCGAAAAATATTCCAAATTAGCTCCATAATATTGACAGAAACATGGCATTTTATAATCAATCCTCAAGGTGTTTTTCAAATATCTATTCGATAATATATCCATCGGGTCAATTCGTTTTTCAGTAGGACCGATTGGAGTAATGGCTACCTCTGTATTTTACGCGAGAATCTCTCTGGGGGCATCAGGTGACCACTTGCGCAATGTAGCCGCCTACGGCTATTCTTCAACATAAATGCGTAAAACTACGTCACACGCTGTAGACACCTTGGGGAATACGTAGAAAGCGTAATCTGTTTGATAGCCCATTCACAGCTCAATAGGGACTCATTGGAACGCAGCGCTTTCAAAACCTGGGGCACCTCCGGATTGGATTTTTCTCAGGCTTTCGCATGCAACATCAGTTCTGTTATACTCACAGACAATATCTTTACAGTTTTGGAAATGTTAGAGTGTTTTCTATCCTAAGCTGTCAATTATATGCATATTCTAGAATCATATTCTAGCATGTTTTTTCCAAAAATGAAAATACTGCCCCCGAGTCACAACAGGTTATTAAGAACAAATTCTTATTTTCAATGACGGCCTAGGAACAGTGGGTTAACTGCCTTGTTCAGGGTCAGAATGACAGATTTGCACCTTGTCAGCTCGGCGGTTTGAACTTGCAACCTTCCGGTTACTAGTCCAACGCTAGTTGGCGCGACGCACAAAGAATCCCGGTGGCTGTACCAACTCCGACAACATGTCCCCAGAGAGCCATGTTTCCGTGAAACAGAGTATGTTACAATCCCGGATGTCTTTCTGGAAAGCAAGCCTAGCCCTAATTTAGTTTACCTTGTTACCTAGAGACTGGACATTAGCGAGTAAAGTACCCGGAAGCGGTGGGTGGTGTGCGCGCCTCTGTAGTCTAACCAGAAGGCTGCGCAGTCTACCTCTTCTGCGGCGAAGTTGTTTCGGGTCAGCCTCTGGTATCAGTTCGAACAAAGGGTCCGCTTCTGGAAAGTCGTATTCCTGGTCGTAGTGCTGATAAGTTGATGTCGCTCTGAAATTCAATAGTTCTTCCTGGCTGTAAGTAATAACACTTAAGATTTTCTGGGCTAACAATGTAAGAAATAATACATACAAATCAAAATACTTCGTAGTTTCCCCTCAATTGCTAAGTGCAAAAGCAAGAAACAGATCTTGACCCAAGTTGCGTGACACAGAACGCCCGCTCCCTCTGGGCAGAAGAAACACAAACAAATATCACAAGTCTAATACAGGTTACCTTCACTGACTTAACTACACACAAATTATTTCCCATCCACCCTGAAACCACAAATGGATCTACCAAAAGGCAGGATCCACTTTCTCCACAAATATCACTCCTACTGGAGCAGAATCTTCTTTATCTTGTCCATCGATGCCAGGCTCAGGCGCTAAGCTCTTCACCACACCTTCTACATCACTTAACTCACCCTCATTCACTTCCATTTCATCTCCAGAACTTGGTCTAGCGCACGGCTCTCTCTGATTGCACTTGACACCAATCTTCTTTGACAACCCATCTCAATTTTTATCGCCATCTTCCTCAAATTAAAATCCAACCTCTACTTTCCTCATTCTCTTTTCCCCTCCATTTCTCCTCTGAAGACTACATTTGTGTCCCTGGCCCAATATTCCTCCTCTTCCTCTTTTCTTGCGGCCTAGTGGCATCCCGGCATCCTGCTCACCTCGGAATTGTGTCTTCTCTGGACATCGACATTTTAAGAACATGAGCAGTGGCACAACCATTTGAGACGTGATGAGGTTGGACCCAGCTGCAGAGAAGAAACTAGACGAGGAATCAGTGGTTTAACATAAATACTTTACTGAGACACGGTAGACGGATCACAGTACAGTGGAAAAACAAACACTAAGTCTCGAAAACTCACTCAGGAAACAAACACACGGTAAACAATTCAGCTTCTGCAAAGGACAACAGAAAAAACATCTTTTAACAGGGAATTCAAAATGAGTAAATAGGATACACCTGAGTGTCGTTAATGTCGCTAGGACGGTAGGATGTCGCAAGTCACGACTTCACAGGAGAGCAATTTTAACGTTGTATTTTTTTAAATTAAAAAAAAATCTACATTTTTTGGCAGACATGGTAACATGTGAACTTTCATGTGCCTTAATAACAAACTTATATGCCATCTGTAAATACAAATAAAAATTGTTCAATTACGAGCCTTGTTGGTTAAACCACAGACAAAGTCGACAACTTCCCACTAGCCATGATTGGCTGAGATAATGAATGGACTGGACATACTGAGAGAGGAGTTTGGATTGGTCTGCCATATAGAGGGTTTCTGTCTATTTGAGCTGGTCAGTCTTTGTTGGTAATCCTGTAAAACGCTGCTTTTTCAAAAATGTATCATGTTGTAGAGCTGTATAAGTGTTGCTCTCCACTTTCTGGAGGATCAAGTTTTGAAATCAGTGGAATTAGAGTATGATAGCTAAAGAGATGGAGAAAACAGGATTACATCTTCAAACTAAGGGCAACTGTGGCATGGCATCCATGACAAGGAGATGCATCCTAGCGTTAGTTAGCTACATTTTCAGACATTACACGTTTCTAATTTTGACAAAGTGGTTTCATTTCAAGCTAAAGTGTACTGTTAGCTAGCTAGCTAACGTTAGCTGGCTGGCTCCCTAGCTAACGTTAAGTGTATGATGTTATTATTCGTATCCCAGAACCGTTTGATTTTCTAGATAGAGCCTAATGTTAGCTAGCTAACATTGAACCTGGTTG
This sequence comes from Oncorhynchus tshawytscha, assembly GCF_018296145.1. Lineage (NCBI taxonomy): Eukaryota > Metazoa > Chordata > Actinopteri > Salmoniformes > Salmonidae > Oncorhynchus > Oncorhynchus tshawytscha. The sequence continues at coordinate 41,464,484 of NC_056433.1, read as the reverse complement.
GTTAGCTCCCAGCAGTTCCATGCAGGGTAGTAAATTACATGATTTGGCACTGTGTTCATTGCTGTTTATAAAATAAAATGTTATTAGTCACATTCGCCGAATACAACCTTACAATGAAATGCTTACTTACGAGCCCCCAACCAACAATGCAGTTTAAAATTAAAATTTAAAAAATACTAAAAATAAATAAATAAAAAGGAACAAAAAATTATATAATGCGGATAAGAATAAGAAATTAAAGTAACAATTAAAGAGCATTAAAATAACAATAGCAAGACTATATACAGGCAGGTACCGGTACAGAGTCATTGTGCAGGGGCACTGGTTAGTTGAGGTAATACAGTGCCTTGCGAAAGTATTCGGCCCCCTTGAACTTTGTGACCTTTTGCCACATTTCAGGCTTCAAACATAAAGATATAAAACTGTATTTTTTTGTGAAGAATCAACAACAAGTGGGACACAATCATGAAGTGGAACGACATTTATTGGATATTTCAAACTTTTTTAACAAATCAAAAACTGAAAAATTGGGCGTGCAAAATTATAGCCTATTACATCTGATTTAATTTCATACAACTTAATATTGCTACACTAAAAATATTTGTCTGGACAATACCCCAGTACTCAGAGGTTGCTATAGATAGCTAGCTAACTAGGCTATTGTACAGGCTAGTGACCTTACATTTGCTTATGACGGACATCTAAATTAGATCCAGACTATTTGAGTGGGCTTCTTATCGGCTACGCATGGCCAAGCTATAGCCAGGCTAAACATGGCAAATGGCTAAACATGACCAAGCTATAGCCAGGCTCCTAGCTAATGCTGTTATAATGTAATTAGCTAGCTAGCTACTGTAGTTAGCTAGCCACCAAAAAGTTAGCTGACAATTTAAACTGGCTAGCATAATAACCACTGTCAGCAAACGGTCTTATCCTGCTATGGCAATGATTAACATGCATTTTGCTACATTATTCGCTAGATAATAAACCAAGTAAAGATAAAATAATTCGCAAAATAGAACTAGCTAGCTACTGTTTGTGTAAACCAGCTAAATTCCAGGTGTCACTTAGTCCTTAGCTAACGTTAGCTAGCTAGCTAGCTAATGGCTGGGACAGAGAATGAGTAATATCTTACTATTTATTTAACTTGGTTGTCCTTGGTCAATGTTGACTTTAATTTTTTTTATTACAGAAAAAACTGTATACAAACAGACAATGATAACATATGCTAGGGGGTACAACAAATGACAGATTATACAAAGACCTTAAAAGAAACACGCATATTGATTGTTTTAACAGCTTTCTTATTAGAAGAATGTTGAATAGTCTTAATGTACTGCTCAAATTTCTTATAGAAAACACAGAAGAGTTTTTTTTGTGAATTTACATTTAAGAGTATGACACTTTTCCATGAGCACAATTCGATTTATGAGGTAAAATTGTTTTCTTTATCCTTATTATGGTTAAGAAAACTGAGCAGCACATTCTCCAATAAAAAACAAAAGTCATCTAGAATATGAACAATTATAATTTTCCATATTTTTTTTTACATTTAGACAATGCCAAAATAAATGCAAAACTATTTCTAGATGCTCACCACAAAAAGTACAGTTCATGTTAATGTCTTTTTTGAGTTTCTTCAGGAAATGATTCACAGGGTAATACTTATGGATCATTCTGAAAGAGACCTTTTAACAAGCAGGTGTTTGTGTGTTTAGTAACCAGACTTTTTCCAACAGTAACTATTGACAAATGTATTCCAGTGCGTTGTGACATAACGTATGGATAAAATATCCCTTTGAAATAAAGCAAGGATTGATCCGTTGTTCTGAGGGAGCAAGGAGAAACACATTGTTCCTATTGGTGAGTCAACTGGATTAAGCGAGGTTAGGTCAAGAAGGTGAGGTCTGGTTATATCTCTAAACAACATGAGAGTTCCAGATGGAATAGCATTAACGACTATGGCGAACTCTCTAGGTGTAACAGGGATATTGTAAGAGATAAAAAATTCCTCATAATTGTGTAACAATCCATCTGCATTAAAAAGTTGACTCACGATCAGGATATGATTATTGAACCCGTTCTTAAAAAATAAAGACTTTTTCTATGCAAAATATCCTTATTGTTCCAAATGAAATACCTATGTGGGGAAAAATGTGGGTTTTATATTAACGACTACGCTAACAATACTTGTCCATGAAAAGCAGATAATTTTGTAGGAATCTTAGCAATATTATAGTTACAAAGTAACAAAATTGAAGCCACCAAAATGGGAGAAGATATAATGAGGGACGAAATTCCAAATTGAAGCTGCTGTCCACACTTGCTTCAAGATGTCCACTAATTGTTCCTGTACCTAAGAAAGCAAAGGTAACTGAACTAAATGAGTATCACTTCTGTCATCTTGAAGTGCTTTGAGAGGCTAGTTAACCTCTCTGTGCACGGAACCCGCTAGTGGGCTGAAATTCCACAACATACTGTGATCGCAACATAAATAATCATATTAAACATTCATGAAAATACAAGTGTCTCACATGTATCGAAAGCCTAGAATCTTGTTAATCCAACTGCGTTGTCAGATTTAAAAAAGGATTTACTGCGAAAGAATACTAATATAAAATATTATTTGTGATTTTTTATTTCTTTTAGAAGCAATATATAAACATGTAATGTCATGACATGTGAGATGCGTGTGTCTGCCGCCCCACCCCAACCCACATGAAATAGCCTATTTGAGGCTGTTGAGGAGAGGGCAGGACCACATCAATGGCCAAAGTGAAATGGATACAGTAGATACAGCTGGTCTGTTGTAATATAATAAAGACAGTAGATCTAGCTGGTCTGTCATAATATAATAGAGACAGTAGATCTAGCTGACATGTCATAATATAAAAGAGACAGTAGATCTAGCAGGTAATAATAATATAATAATATATTCAACCTAATATATTCAACCTTCAACTCTCTCTATATATATCTGTTTATTATACCTGTTGATACAGGGCTCATATGTGAAACTATTCTAACTGAACATTTTCTTTCACAGTGACACGGACTCCAAATGGGAGTCTTATCCAGTATCCTGTGTGAATTTAAGTATGCTCTCTCTAATTTTCTCTTTCTCTCTCTCGGAGGACCTGAGCCCTAGGACCATGCGTCAGGACTACCTGGCATGATGACTCATTGTTGTCCCCAGTCCACCTGGACTTGCCGCTGTTCCAGTTTCAACTGTTCTGCCTGCGGCTATGGAACCCTAAACTGTTCATTTTTACTCTTGAGGTGCTGTCCTGTTGCACCCTCTACAACCACTGTGATCTCCACATGGCACAGCCAGAAGAGGACTGGCCACCCCTCCTGGTTCCTCTCTAGGTTTCTTCCTAGGTTTTTGCCTTTCTGGGGAGTTTTTCCTAGCCACCGTGCTTCTACACCTGCATTGCTTGCTGTTTGGGGTTTTAGGCTGGGGCTATATAAATTGATTTGATTTGATAGAGGACTGAGGGTCTTCCAAATATTGAAAGTGTGTAAATAGTTACCCATGTTATTTTGTAAATGTATATACGTATATTTATTTTTCATATATTTTTTAATCAATAATTATTATTTTTTCCATTATTTTATTTATTTATTTATTTTTCTATTATTTTTTTGGGGGGGGAGAGGTGTTAGAACACCATTTTGGTATTTTGTATATAGTTATTCGTTTCAAAATGTATACCTTTACCAATTTGGCCACTTGGGTACATTTGGGCTACTTGTGTGGGACAACTGGGTGACTTCATGATAAATATCATGTATAGCACACTCATTTTGGAGGTTATCATTCTGAAACTTTGCACAAGTACTGTTGCCCTCTTATATTTTTCACTGAAATTGTCCCCATCATCCTATCTGAATGTTTGTTTTATCTTGTTCATTTTAAAGATGATGATACAAAAATAAAAAAACGTATGGTTTTGTTCATTGTTTTATCTATACCAGATCTATTGTGTTATATTCTCCTACATTCAATTCACATTTTCACAAACTTCAGAGTGTTTTCTTTGAAATGGTACCAAGAATATGCATATCCTTGGTTCTGTGCCTGAGCTACAGGCTGTTAGATCTGGGTATGTCTTCAGGTGGAAATTGCACAAAGTAGGGGTGTTTTAAGCTTGGGGCCCTGGGTCTGAACCCCGCCCTGTGCAACTTGGTTCTGGACTTCCTGGAGGGCCGCCCCCAGGTGGTGAGGGTAGAAAACAACACCTCAACTTCGCTATTCCTCAACACATGGGCCCCACAAGGTTGAATGCTCAGCCCCCTCCTCTACTCCCTGTTCAACCATGACTGCGTGCACACGCACGCCTCCAACTTAATCTGCAAGTTTGGAGATGACACAACAGTAGTAGGCCTGATAAGCAACAATGATGAGACAGCCTACAAGGAGCAGGTGAGGGCCCTGTCAGAGTGGTGCCAGGTAAATAAACCTCTCCCTCAACGTCAACAAAACAAAAGAGCTGACCGTGGACTTCAGGAAACAGCAGAGGGAGCACACCCATTTCCACATTGACGGGATTGCAGTGGAGAAGGTGGAAAGCTTCAAGGTCCTTGACTTACACATTGCTGACAATCTGAAATGGTCCATCCACACAGATAGTGTGCAGCAACAGCGCCTTTTCAACAGCGCCTTTTCAACCTCAGGAGGCTGAAGAAATGTGGCTTGGCCCCTAAGAACCTCAAAAACTTTTACAGATGCACAATTGAGAGCATCCTGTCGGGCTGTATCACTGTCTGGTACGGCAACTGCACCACCATGCATGGTGAAATAACACATATGGAATCATGTAGTAACCAAAAAAGTGTTAAACAAATCAAAATATATTTAAGATTTTTGATTCTTAAAAGTAGCCACCCTTTGCCTTGAAGACAGCATGTCAGCCTGCCGGAACTGCCCCTTTCGAGCAAAGGTATAAATGATGGGTTAAGAAATTAACACATTAGACCAGAAAAGTGTGAAGCTGCAGGTGCGCATTTTAAATGGTTTGAACTTTGAATCTCAACACGAGGTGGACACGATTAACTCAAATTTTTCCATATTACATTCACAACCCATACTTTTTATGCTCTTCTTCCAGTGGCTGCTTGATGGGTGTATCCGTCAAAATCACAGTTTTTCTCCTCTTCCTATCCCTTGTTGTAATTTTCCTGGGCTGGGAGGTAGCTGGAGAGGTGGCATGGAAGGCAGCTGGAGAGGTGTTCTGGAAAGCAGCTGGAGAGGCTGAATAGCAGTGGGCATAAATCAGAGATACTATGACAACTTCTGCTCACTCATGAATACCCTATTTCCACTAAGGTAGCCTACATGAGAAAGCACTCTCGACCCCTTCTCCAGTAGCTTCTTTCTCTCTTTGCAGAATCTGTACAGCGTCACATGACATGCCATACAACTTTGCAACCGATCTGACTGACTTCCCCTGCTTTACTACATCATTTGAAAGTGTGGAGAGGTACTCCCCTGTCCGTCTTTCTTTTCCATGATCTAGGCATGCTGAAAGTAAAAGAAAACATGTACCAAAGACATTCAGTTTAACTCAGGGTTAGTTGTAACATTTTCAAGTTGTTACAGCTAACCCGGACCCTTGCAGCCATTAGCTAGCTTTCATTTTAGCTAAATGTTAAAACTTGCATCAAATAACTTGCATTGCCTTGATCAAATATCTCTACACACACTGGCTATAAACCTGATATAAGTTTGGTGAATGGAACTACAAAGCAGTTGATGTCATCACAAAACACAAAAACAAATTTGGTTACTTTCTTATCTCAAAATCTGATTTCTGTCAATAGAAGCTAGAGTTTATCACAAGGATTTGCTTTTTCACATGAGGGTTCAGGACTAAACTGAACATGTGTACAGTGAATCACATGATTCTACCTTGCTCCTGATTGGAGGATTTGCAAGTGTTACAACTATCCCATGTTACAACTGTCACGACTTCCGCCGAAGTTGGTGCCTCTCTTTGTTCGGGCGGCGTTCGGCGGTCGACGTCACCGGCTTTCTAGCTGCATCCGATCTACGTTTCTTTTTCCATTTGTTTTGTCTTCATTGTACACACCTGGTTCCCATTACGTTATAATTCATTCCCTATTTAACACTCTGGTTCCCACATGGTTTTGTGCGTGTTTGTCCTTTGTTTAGTGTTCAAGACTTCTGTGATGTATGTTTTTCCCTGCGTGGAAATTATTATTGGTTATTATTGAGTAAAGTAAGTATTTTACTCAGTTCTGTGTCCTGCGCCTGACTCAGTACTAACCACTGCACACTGACACTTGACAACAACCATTGCCAGTCTCCCCTATTTATGGCAAAAAGTATTAAATACAGTAGCTAGTAAATATGCCAGGCAAAATGATTTACTAAGGAGTTCAGAGAGATGGCACTACTGTACATGCAATCAAATATATTTTGTGGATGTTTATATACAGAGCTGGCACCTGAACGAGTCAGTTGGATGGGCCTTTGATATCCATAGACGTCACATTTTTTCACATGACTTCCTATGTGTGCAATTTTTTTATGGTTGTTATAGACCTTAAGCAGCTTTTGAGTTTCAAGTTTGGGGAAGTGTCACGTTCTGACCTTAGTTCCTTTGTTTTGTCTTTGTTTTAGTATGGTCAGGACGTGAGTTGGGGTGGGCAGTCTGTTTGTTTTTCTATGAGTTGGTATTTCTGTGTTTGGCCTGGTATGGTTCTCAATCAGAGGCAGCTGTGAATCGTTGTCCCTGATTGAGAACCATACTGAGGCAGCCTGTTTTCACCCTTGATTTGTGGGTGATTATTTTCTGTTGAGTGTTTGTGGTGCAGAAGCACCAGACAGAACTGTTTTGGTTTAGTTTGTTCACTTTGTTGTTTTCTATTTCAGTGTTCAGTTTGATTCATTAAATATTAACATCATGAACACATACAACGCTGCGCTTTGGTCCTCACCTTCTTCCAACAACGGCCGTTACAGGAAGCTTAAAAATATTCTACAATGTCTACCAATCTGCTTGAAAGTTATGATTATTTTTATATGCGCATTTTCGTGAAACAGTTTCATTTCAATAATAATGTTTTCTTTTATCAAATTCATTGTTACGTGGTTAATCACACAAATCTTAACTTAAACGGTAAAAATCGAAAGGTTTAAATGTACAGTGGGAAAAACAAGTATTTGATACACTGCCGATTTTGCAGGTTTTCCTACTTGCAAAGCATGTAGAGGTCTGTCATTTTTATCATAGGTACACTTCAACTGTGAGAGACGGAATCAAAAAAAATATCCAGAAAATCACATTATAGGATTTTTAAGTAATTAATTTGCACGACATAAGTATTTCATACATCACAAAAGCAGAACTTAATATTTGGTACAGAAACCTTTGTTTGCAATTACAGAGATCATACGTTTCCTGTAGTTCTTGACCAGGTTTGCACACACTGCAGCAGGGATTTTGGCCCACTCCTCCATACAGACCTTCTCCAGATCCTTCAGGTTTCGGGGCTGTCGCTGGGCAATACGGACTTTCAGCTCCCTCCAAAGATGTTCTATTGGGTTCAGGTCTGGAGACTGGCTAGGCCACTCCAGGACCTTGAGATGCTTCTTATGGAGCCACTCCTTAGTTGCCCTGGCTGTGTGTTTTGGGTTGTTGTCATGCTGGAAGACCCAGTCACGACCCATCTTCGATGCTCTTACTGAGGGAAGGAGGTTGTTGGCCAAGATCTCACGATACATGGCCCCATCCATCCTCCCCACATTACGGTGCAGTCGTCCTGTCCCCTTTGCAGAAAAGCATCCCCAAAGAATGATGTTTCCACCTCCATGCTTCACTGTTGGGATGGTGTTGTTGGGGTTGTACTCATCCTTCTTCTTCCTCCAAACATGGCGAGTGGAGTTTAGACCAAAAAGCTCTATTTTTTGTCTCATCAGACCACATGACCTTCTCCCATTGCTCCACTGGATCATCCAGATGGTCATTGGAAAACTTCAGACGAGCCTGGACATGCTCTGGCTTGAGCAGGGGGACCTTGCGTGCACTGCAGGATTTTAATCCATGACGGCGTAGTGTGTTACTAATGGTTTTCTTTGAGACTGTGGTCCCAGCTCTCTTCAGGTCATTGACCAGGTCCTGCCGTGTAGTTCTGGGCTGATCCCTAACCTTCCTCATGATCATTGAGCCCCGCGAGGTGAGATCTTGCATGGAGCCCCAGACCGAGGGTGATTGACCGTAATCTTGAACTTCTTCCATTTTCTAATAATTGTGCCAACAGTTGTTGTCTTTTCACCAAGCTGCTTACCTATTGTCCTGTAGCCCATCCCAGCCTTGTGCAGGCCTACAATTTAACCCTGATGTCCTTACACAGCTCTCTGGTCTTGGGCATTGTGGAAAGGTTGGAGTCTGTTTGATTGAGTGTAGTGTGTGGAAAGGTGTCTTTTATACAGGTAACGAGTTTAAATAGGTGCAGTTCAAACAGGTAATGAGTGGAGAAGAGGAGGGCTTCTTAATTTAAGAAAAACTAACAGGTCTGTGAGAGACGGAATTCTTACTGGTTGGTAGGTGATCAAATACTTATGTCATGCAATAAAATGCAAATTAATTACTTAAAAATCATACAATGTGATTTTCTGGATATTTTTTTAGATTCCGTCTCTCACAGTTGAAGTGTACCTATGATAAAAAATACAGACCTCTACATGCTTTGTAAGTAGGAACACCTGCAAAATTGGCAGTGTATCAAATACTTGTTCTCCCCACTGTAACTACAGCGAGCAGGCCAGCCTCTGCCATATGGACACATTGATACACTGTGGTCCATTGGCAACTAAAGAGTGATGAGTGCAACGAACTCAGAGATATCCTATAGGCCAATGCAGCTATAGGCCGATAACTTCCATAATCAACTAAGTAAAATGCAAATAAAAACAGTTGAAAATATCAGGTTCTTTCAATCACATTAATCTGTCTGCCTCCCTTTCTATTTGTCTTGACTTGAGCTATTGAAGTACAACATTGTATCAAGTCATCAACTGAATCCGGCCTGTCACTAGAAAACTTGCAAAATTGTATTAACTAGCCTATTCCAGGCCCTCAGAGGTTCCTGCGCCAGTGAGCTCAGGACACACATCTGTTTTCTGTGACGTTTCCACTAGATATACGGGATCATCAGACCATGATATTTTGGAAAGTGTTGGAAAGACTTTTCAAATACTGAGGAACTATCATTTGCATGGATGTAAAAATACAGACTTTATTTACAATGTGTGAGGCCAAGAAAAAATTACTGAGAAGCTCAGCTTATTAGTGGTGGACGTGGTGAGTTAAGACAATCAGAAAGCAGACGTTGCCAAATGGGAACTTCCCTACATTTGCATGCAGCAGGCCAGGTAGGTTCTACTTCAATGCATGCTCAGCCACGGATGCTCCCGCTATGTTATCATGACACATGCTCATTGGTCACGGAGCATTCCAAACAAAAGACAATGAAAATATTGACAAAACTCATTAACAGAAATGTATGTAACCAAATGATGAGGGATTAATGGTACATTTAATAGGCCTACTGGTGACATACAGTGCATTTGGAAAGTATTCAGAACCCTTGACTTTTCTACATTTTGATACGTTACAGCCTTATTCCAAAATGGATTAAACAAAATCAAATCTCAGCAATCTATACACAATAATGACAAAGCAAAAAAACACTTTTTTTTAAATGTTGCAAATGTATTTGAAATAAAAACAGAAATACCTTATTTACATAAGTATTCAGCCCCTTTGCTATGAGACTCGAAATTGAGCTCAGGTGGATTCTGTTTCCATTGATCATCCTTGAGATGTTTCTACAACTTGATTGGGGTCTACCTGTGTTAAATTAAATTGATTTGAGATGATTTGGAACATCACACACACTTGTCTATATAAGGTCCCACAGTTGACAGTGCATGCAAAGCAAAAACCAAGCAATGAGGTCGAAGGAATTGTCCGTAGAACTCCGAGACAGGATTGTGACAAGGCACAGATCTGGGGAAGGGTACCAAAAGATTTCTGCAGCATTGAAGGTCCCCAAGAACACAGTGGTCTCCATGATTCTAAAATGGTATATGTTAGGAACCACCAAGACTCCTCCTAGAGCTGGCTGTCTGGCCAAACTGAGAAATCAGGGGAGAAGGGCCTTGGTCAGGGAAGTGACCCAGAACCCGAAGGTCACTCAGACAGAGTTCTAGAGTTCCTCTGTGGAGATGGGAGAGCCTTCCAGAAGGACAACCATCTCTGCAGCACCCCACCAGTCAGGCCTTTATGTTAGTGTGGCCAGACGGAAGCCACTCTTCAGTAAAAGGCACATGACAGCCCGCTTGAAGTTTTCCAGAAAGCTCCTAAAGACTCTCAGACCATGAGAAACAAGATTCTCTGGTCTGATGAAACCGAGATTGAACTCTTTGGCCTGATTGCCAAACGTCACGTCTGGAGGAAACCTAGCACCATCCCTACGGTGAAGCATGGTGGTGGCACCATCATGCTGTGGGTATGTTTTTCAGTGGCAGAGACTGGGAGACCAGTCAGGATCGAGGCAAAAATGAATGGAGCAAATGACAGAGAGATCCTTCATGAAAACCTGCTCCAGAGCGCTCAGGACCTCAGACTGGGGCGAAGGTTCACCTTCCAACAGGACAAGGACCCTAAGCACACAGCCAAGACAATACAGGAGTGGCTTCGGGACAAGTCTCTGAATGTCCTTGAGTGGCCCAGCCAGAGCCCAGACTTGAACCCGATCAAACATCTATGGAGTGACCTGAAAATAGCTGTGCAGCAAAGCTCCCCATCCAACCTGACAGAGCCTGAGAGGATCTGCCAAAGATACTTCAACAAAGTACTGAGTAAAGGGTCTCAATACTTATGTAAATGTGATATTACCATTTTTTTAATACATTTGCTTAAAAATCTAAAACACTGTTTTGCTTTGTTGGAAAATAATTCACACACAAAACAAAGACAGCGGGCGACAGCTGAGTGCATGCATTCTGGAGAGAGGCATGCCACATTATTTTCACATATGTTTTAGATGCTCTTCACTGACAGCCGCAACTCAATTAGCTAGAGATATTACCAAGCACGCTGCCCAAATTGCGGGATTCCCAAATAGGCATAGGTCTACACACTTAAAAAACATTTTTTAAATAAGCTAATGATCCTATGTGAATAAGTCATGCTCTTTGGTGAAGTATTTTGAATATTTTAAGTAATTATAAGTAATTATACAATTTTGGCAAAACATCAATTTCCTTTAGGGAAGCCAGCATCCTAACAGCATCCATGTAGTATCTGATGCTGTCTGGACAGAAATAGAATGACATGCCATACCTTTTTGGTCCAGACAGCATCTACACATACTGAGACAGAGAGGCACTGTTTCACTTAATCTGACACTTTATCTGAGATTGATGGGTATTTCTGTTGGCGTGTGTCTTGGTCAAATAAATGATAGATATTTCAATATTTTATTTGGACGGGCAACAAGGTACGGTAGGGCCCGCACATAACGCCAGTCCTGTTTACATTTCAAACCGCATTTAGGAGAAAACTATAAACAAAGTGATCATGTACGAGTATTTTCACAAACATCCTAAGATGGTACCACAGTATGATTTACCTGCACTAGGGGCAGACTGGTACCAGAAATTGTCCTGGGCAGTTCTTACACACCGGACCATTTTCTTCCATTATCAGCCAAATTATGCACAGAAATCTCAAAGATTTCCAGTAATTAATGGAATGTATAGCATTTGCATTCACAAAAATATAATGGAATGCATTTGTTTTAGTGTTTTAGACTTATTGTTGGTGTCCCACCCTTTTATGGTATGCACATTTAAAAAATCATTCAATTAAACTGAGACTTAGCAACAAGGCATTGCCAGGAGGAGCAGGATAATAATAATAATTATTATTATTATTATCAGGTGGGTGCTTACAATTGTCCTATTTCACACATGTACAAGTGCAAATTAGAGAAGGGAAATGTGTACATCCCACTCCCCCAGAGAGTGCGGTCAGAGCTAGGGATCAGCCATTATTGTCATTGACCATGGAGCAATTAGGGTTAAGTGCCTTTCTCAAGGGCACATGGGACAATTTTTCACATAGTTGGCTTGGGAATCTGAACCAGGGTGTAAGGGTTGTCGTCTGGAGATAGAGAGGAGGACCAAGGTGCAGCGTGGTAAGTGTTCATATTTAAATGGTTTTAATGAACACTGAAAACAATACACGACAAACGAACAGTCCTGAACGGTGCAACAAAACACAGAACAGAAAATAAACACCCACAACCAAAATGGGGAAAACAGGCTACCTAAGTAAGACAACGAATGACACCTGCCTCTGATTGAGAACCATACTAGGCCCAACACATAGAAATATAACAACCTAGAAAAACAAACAGACTGCCCACCCCAACACACGCCCTGACCATACTAAAACAAAAGACAAAACAAAGGAACTAAGGTCAGAACGTGACACAGGGTCCTTTTGGTTATTGGCCCAATGCTCCTAACAGTTAGACTAGAAAGACTAGCCACTAGCCAGACATTTCGATTGCATCAGGTTCAACTAATCAGGATCAACAAATCTCAAATCCATTCTCTTCATTTGATGTTTCACACCTAGTAAATGTGTTGCTAATACCCTTAGAGTTGTTGATTCCTGTGTCATAAAGGCAGGCCATTTTAATATGGATAAACCGTTTTATTGTCTAAAAACCCTCCTGTTTCCCTCATGTGTGCCTCTAAATATGTTTGAATATAATTGTAATGCCTGGGCATGGAAATACAATAAAATTACAAAAAAAGTGCATGTTTTGGAAATAGTCAATAAAGATTTCTCCATCCTTCCATGCGTATCCCCATTGGATTTTATGTGGAGCCACCCCAAAAGTATGTTTTGGAAGTCATGCACCAATAGTACTAGCAAAAAGAGACCCACCTACTCCAAAATGTTTGATTGTCACCTGTGTGAGGGTTGGTGTGAGAGGTCACTTGAATGCCAATCATCAGTAGTGTGATTATGATGTAATTGCAATGATGCTTCTTCCACCCACCCAAGAACAACAACAGGGATGTCTGTTCTCTCTTGGGGCTTCCCTGCCACACTTCCCCCCTTCCCCACACACACACACACACACACACACACACACACACACACACACACACACACACACACACACACACACACCCTGGCATCAGCACCCCCGCCCCTCCAACTCGCCCCATAACCGTGGTAGGCTGTCCAGTCAGTGGCACATGCAAAAGCCTTTAGAGCAGCAGCTGCCAAGGCCCCCCCAAAAAACTGCATAATAAAACTGTTATTTATAGAACCGGAACAGCCTTGTAGTTTGTCTTGAACAAACCCCAGAGGAACCGAGACACTCAATCCTCATCGACACTTACTGTGGCAGCAGCAGAGAGAGACTACTGCGAAGCAGCACACACCCTCTCCCTTGCTCTCCCCTGGCTGCATGTGCGTAGTGTCCTTATGCAAACCAGTTCGATTTTTAAAAAAATCTGCCACATGAAAGCTGAAAAACGTATTAAGAAATGTAGGGGGAAAAAGCATACAACATTTTGTGGTGAAGAAAAAAACTTAAACTCTTCCCAATCTTCCTCATGATGTCATTGGGAAAAATCTGGAACATTATTAAAATATACGCAAAGAAAAAGAAGAGAAGAGAAAATCTTGTGACACTACACTTGCAGCATGGCAAAAAAATGTGTCCCTCGCTTGTTAAATTTAAAAGAAATTGGCTGTTGGGATAAAAATGTTACGTAGATTTAAAAAAGACAGCTCGACATTGAGGTAAGAGTAGGTTTCGAGTGAACGCGCGATGGGTTTTTGGATCGACACCGTGTGTACGAGGCATACTCTGTTGATTAGTTTGATGGAGTGGTCACCTTCCATGAGAACCATTGTGCTCCCCCAGTTCTCACACTAGGGAGCCGGAGTGTGAGTGGGATTTTCCAGAACGAACCGCCGCTGAAACCCTCCATTAGTTCATAGGAAGGCTCAGTGTGTGCGGCCTGCGTCTGTCCTTCCAAAGCGTGGGAAACACAAACATCCCTCCATCTCCACTGCTAATATGCTGTGGCCACCATGGCTGCTGAAACTGCGAAGGAGCATGGAATATGTAGTTGTGTGCATGTAGTTGTGCACAGACTCTTGCATGGCCTTAGCAGTAGAACAAGTTATTTCATCTGCCTATCAGACTTGGTATCTGTTTTTAAGTCGATGTATGAATGGCAACATATACTGTAAGTGATGACGTTGAATGGAAATTTGTTAGAATATTCAGGAAGATGTTGCATGCAGACTAGAGTAGGGCTAATCTCTGGTCCTGGAGGGCCAAAACCCTGCTGGTTTTCAGTATTCCTTCCAATCAGGGATCTACAACAGCAAGTAAATGGACTCTCGGATCAATCAATGACATTATTCATCAACTATCTACCAAGTATAAAAAAAACAGCAGACCTTGAGGACCAGTAGGTGAATATCCCGGTTGCACAGTATACAGATGCAATGTAACAATCATAATGCAATGATGACTAATATGCAGTGGTGTAAAGTAACTAAGTAAAAACACTTTGAAGTACTACTACTTTGGGTAGCTACTTGAGTATTTATATTTTTGACTACTTTTACTTTTACCCTACTACTTTTTACTGACACCTACATTTTCCTGACACCTAAAAGTACTAGTTACATTTCGAATGCTAAGGCACGTGTCACGACTTCCGCCAAAGTCGGCCCTTCTCCTTGTTCGGGTGGTGTTCGGCGATCGACGTCACCGGCTTTCTAGTCACTACCGATCCATTTTTCTGTTTCGTTTTGTTTTGTCTGATTACACACACACCTGTTTTACATGCCCTCATTACATTCCCCATTTAACCATCTGACATACATTTCTGTTCTGTCAGTGATTGTTTATGTCGTTAGTGGTTATGTTTGTGTTAGAGTTTTGTTGTATGTTCCATTTTGGAATTTTGCTTTATTCTTTGAGTAAACTCAGTTGGATTACTCCATACCTGTGTCCTGCACCTGACTCCGCTTTCACTCTTGACCCAATCGCTGACAGCAGGACAGCAATATGGTCCAATTCACGCACTTATCAATACAACGTGGTGTCATACCTACTGCATCTGCTCTGGCAGATTCACTAAAAACAAATACTGTGTTTGTGAATTATGTGTTGGAGTGTGCACCTAGCTGTCTGTAAAAACAAATCAAAAAAGGAAAATAATTTTGCATCATATGATTCAAAATGCATCATATGGGAATGATTTCTGTATTTTGAAAGTTACATATCTTGAAAACTTGCTGACAAGCAAAACATTTTGGGACAATGTCAACAATGGACTAAAGAAACAAATATGAGACAAGTATGACAATTGAGTACTTTTTCCACCACTGTTCTTAAGTACATTTAAAATCAGATACTTTTAGACTTTTACTGGGTGACTTTAACTTTTACTTGAGTCATTTTCTATTACCATATGACAATTGAGAATGACAATTGACAATTTTTGCACCGCTGCTAATACGCTACATTTTTTAATCATTGATCATTGACAAGTCACTGAAGGTGCTACTGTTCACTAGAGCATGAAATAGAGATGGAGAGCAGTCATACACATGACAGAGAGCTAACTATTAATCAGATGTGATCTTGTATCTCTTAGCCAGCATGGATAGAATGCAAGAATTGCAAGAATTTACAAATATTTGCCATATTCTAATAATTCTCATGTGCCAACATATTGCCATGGTCCATGCCGTGGTGAAACTTGAACTCCTGTAGATGTGAAACAATTGGATGATGAAACAATCAGAAAAACAAGGTAAAGCAATTCAGCCATTCTTGAAAGTATTCGGAAAAAATGTTGAAAAAAATATTCAGGCATTCATTCTAAAAACGCCTGGTCAACTAATGTGAATTCAACATGAAATCATCTTTTGACAACATTTTATTGCGACAATCTTTAGAACATTTCTCCTATATCTGCCATTTTCAATACACATTTCGCAATGATATTTCTTGCTGCACTGGTTTTGTCAAATTAACCTGGGTCACCTACTGCACAAGTAGGCTACCTAGCTGTTCCACCTATGAACACCGGCGGTAACCAAAGTCTGACAACGGGCGAGTTGGTTTTGCATTGCCTAGTGCCCGGTGCACTATTATTCCTTACGTCATTTGTCAACTACTGCTTAAGACTGCCTACTATTTGTAATGATAATCTTCATAGTTATACTGCCATATCGTAGCGAGATTTGCTGAAAAAATTACTAGCCAATGTTTGCAATGATAACGAGAATATAATCGCTATTTTGACTGCCTGTATGTGTCTTGCTTGTGTTTGATATGCTTGCCTAAATATACTGTTACAACAGACAAAGTTTGCACAAACATGTTGACCATGTCTTTAGTGTAGCCTACAACATAAGGTTTCCCCTCCATGTCAATGAGGGGGAAGCGGCAGTGGAGCAGTGGGAGCACTGAGTCGAAGCTACTTAGGCAGCAGTGTCCAGCAGCTACATTTAAAAGAAATCCTGCACATGCATAGAGATCTCTGTATCAAAGGCAACTGCAAGTTGGATTCCAGAAAATCCGGAACCGCCACCACTCTTTTTAATAAAGGGAATCATATATTTAAATATATTGGTCTCAATACTATTGGACTTTTAGCCTGTTAGGTTGACCATGCAGCCAGCAACTAAAAACACGGTCAATGAAGCATGCCGCTGGTTCTACTCTGATTCCCTCTCAATCTTCGTACTCAAAACCAAAGGGCTGGGTCTGGGAATCATTCACTCCTGTCGGCCTGGTTCAAGACCGATCTTCTCTCTTGCCACAATGGGTCCTTGAATTAGACAATGTATGGCAGGCTCACGGGTATTGAGGGTGTACGGCCCTGAAGCATGCTGGTCCGTCATCGCCGTGCGTGGTGCGGTACCCGAGCAGTAGCCAGGCGCATTGTCCAAATCCATCAGTGTCGACTTTCGGTCCAGCCTGGGTTTCAAGGAGGGAGAGAGAGTGGGAGAGAGGGAGAGAGAGAGGGTGGGGCATTTTCAGAGTGCGGGTCATTTTACCCTCTAGTAATCAATAAGATGGTGACAGTGGCCTCCCAACTCAAGATCCTATTCAGTATGGCTGAACACTGGGGCAGCAGTAGCTCGAGGTTGAAGAGAGACGGGCAAGTAACTGGAGGTTTGCCTTTTCGAATCCCAGAACTGACGGGGGGAAATATGGTGTGAGCTGGCAACTGAAAGGCTGCTGGCAACAGAATAGCAGGTGCCACCTACTGCTGTTGTGCCCTTGACCAAGCGATTAACTTCAAACCAGCTGCATGGACAATGTCTGTGGCAGAGAATTTGCTTCCATCCTCCTCTGTGTGAATATATGATGTCCAGGGGATTAGGAATAATGCAAGACAGCAAAAAGACACATTTAGGATTCACATTGGACAATAGATTTGTATTGTTTCGTGTTCTGTTGGGGTTGTTTTGTGTAGCCTACAGTGAGAGTTATCCAACATGAAATGATAATTGAACTGACACCACACTACAGATATTTTTGGGATGAACTACATACCCAGTAGGCACAGACTTAAGTTCAACTTCTATTTTTTTTTATTTACAGTTGGTTGAGTTGTCAGCTAATGTGAATTCAACATGAAATCAACAAAAAATGTCAAACATGACATTGGATTTAGGTTAAAAGTTGGGTGAAAAAAATGGTAAATTCCCTTACATAGATGACTTTTTGCAAATTCAATCAGTTTTCCATTTACTTGACATTTACTTTTTTTGTTGAAACGACTTGCAAACAGCTTTGATTCAACCAGTTTTTGCCCAGTGGGTAACGTTGATGATTTGTGTTGAAATTCCAAAGAAAGAGCTGATGTTTTTTTGCATAATGTCTGAACACAAAATAAACCTCTCTCTGGGCTAGAGCCCTTGTAGGCAACATGGATCACATGGGTCAGTGGTGTCATTCTAACAGAAAGAGAACAATCAATTTACCCTCAACCTGAATGATATGATAATTATGGAACTGTTGTGAAGTGAGGCCTTGCCAATCTTTAAGACCAAAGACAATTTGAGGTGAAACTTTTGGCGAATGAATGTTTAGTCTTTTGGTATTTCAAGACAGCAAATACTGCCACTCTGTGTTTCAAAACAGATGGTGCCTTAGTAGCAATATTCACCTCTCCAAAGCTCATCATATTGCTCGTGAATAGAACTTTAGACATTTCCAACCTTAGACCATAGGTCGGGCAGAGTTTTGTATGTGTTTCAAATATAGATAGCGTCATTGCATATCGCTGCACAGCAATGCATTAGGGAAGTCAAGCGCAGGCACTTGCTTCTTAAGAAAAACGCGCACTGCAGTATGCAGTTGTCTCACAAAAGATGACGGGTTTACTTGATGACAAAGTGTTACGCCAACAGAATAATTAAAGTTGTTTTTCACAAATCACCGTCTTTGAATTACAGCCCTAACATGTGTCCGATTTGACAACTTTCTTTAACTCAATGTCTTCTTGCGTGTAACCGGGAGGATGCATAGGCAAGCGAGGGATATACGTGGATATACGTGGTATCCGCTGACCGCTATGTCACCTCTGTGGCATCAATGATGTTTGTGGGATCTGACACGCTTGATAAATCGAATGAACCATGGTCTTTTGAGCGTAGGTCTATAACTGTTTCAAATCTAAGACACACCTCTAGTCTTCTGATCTAACCCGGTGGATTATAACTCAATAACCCAACGGTTAAAAATAATCCAACGTGTGTTCTGTCCATTATTTACCCAGTGCTGGTTTGTTTTGAACACAGCAAATTTTAGAGTGCAAATCAAAGCCGTTGTATATATTTTTAATTCAAGTTTTGGGGGCTCATATTTTAAAGTTACACCTTATTAATTATTTCCCCAGGAATCAGCAGGTATGTTGGTGCATAGGCTGAATAGGGTATGCGTTCAACTCTATACAGCTGGAAGACGAATAAATCATTATAAATAAAAACAAAAAAATATTTTCGTTTTACAATTATATAATTAAGGCCTGCCATGACAGCACATCTTTTGGAATGTTGTTTGATACACTTTCCCCCACAATATGGTAATGCTGAGTGGGTAATCATTCCACACAAACTCTGTTGCATCTAACAAGTTAGGTCTTGATTTCTTTGGAACTCATTGTCCAACCTCATTTCATCGCGGTGGGCGGTTGGCATTTTTATATAGTCTCATGTGTCTGCCAATGTCACACTTCAACAGTTATGAAATACATATAATTTCTCATTTTCAATCAGTTGAGTACTGTTTTGGATTCAAACCAATCCTAGTGGCACATGGTATAACAATAATGTAATCTATATTATTATCATTAATTTAAGCCACAATGACCAGTATGTGTATCATTTAATTAATCATGTAGCATGACGTGCTCCTCAAGCCGCAGGTACGGGTAAAAAACGAAATTGGCAAGTTACAGGAGGGAGGGAAGACCAATATGCAGGTGGTCATGACATCACCAGTGGCTGGCTATAAAGTCGGGAGTACTAATTCACAGTTAGAGTAGCACTTGGGAAGCTTGGAGTAAGGACAGACAGAGAGACATAGAGTACCAACTGGTTACCAACTGATATCATTTAGCCTGCACAGAGGAATCCTTTTACAAAACTTGTCAGAATGAACATCTCGCATTTGGTGGCTTGTGGACTTATGATCATTCTGCTTTCAGTGAGGACAGGGGCGAAGCCTCTGACACCAGCGCAACAGAAGGTGAGGTCACTTCATTGATGTGCACGCTGCAATTTGTAAGCGGAATGCGTGAACATGAACAATGAATGCAAGTGTATAGGCTACTGGAAATGTATATCTTGGCATGCAGGCTATAATGGCTTTACTTCATCATAAACTATAGACTACTGTTCCTTTTTTAACACAGTACGAGTTGGGATGATATTAACAATATTCATAATATTGTTAAATGTATTAGTATTAAGTCTAACGACTATTGCATTTCAATTACACTGCTCATGTTGATATGGGTTTTGTATTTATTTTATTTGACCTTTTATTGTATGCTTCTCAACGTATGCATAGGCTATTACAAGAAGGAAAGGCTTGTTTATCAGGGAGATATATGGAGTGATATGCTACTCTGTTTTACACAAATCTAAAGACTACTTTCTTCCAAGCATCATTTTGATATTCATGCTGGTACCCAAGCGCGCCTTGAGAAGCACTCCCCTGGACATCGGATATGAGGAGACGGGGGCCTTTACGTCTAACCAAATGAGCTTTTGCGGTTCTTAAAAGTAATATCGATGTATAAGGCGATACATTTCATTGTGCTGCGTATTTTAAACCAGAAAACGTATTTTCTCAAACGTTTGGTCATGCGAGCACGAGGAACTGAATATTCTTTGCACGAATAGTCCTAACACTATGTAGCAGTGAGTAATTAATATCCCACAGCACGCGCACCTGTCTTTCCGCTGCATTCATGAAACCCCAGGAGAAGGAGACTTATTTCTGACTAGTGTTCATCGCCTTATTCAACCAATATACACACCGTTTCACATGCGTTAAAGTGCAAATGTAGCCTATGATAACACCCAAATTGAGGATTTGGTTTTGAAGGATGGGCCAATAAATTGCAGCATTTAATAGGATTTCTATTCAGTAGCTAGTCGCTACACATTTAACAGTGAAGGCTGCTGAGAGGAGGACGGCTGATAGTAATGACTGGATCGGAGCAAATGGAATGGCCTCAAACACATTACACTAATTCCGCTTCAGCCATTATCACGAGCCTGTCCTCCCCAATTAAGGTGCAACCAACCTCCTGTGCCACACAACGAGTTCTGACCTGTCTTTTGGTGTCTCCAGACACGAATCAAGTCTAGGCAGCACTAACATTATACTAGATGTAGCATAATTGCGTAAAGTTTGATGTGGAATAAACATAATTACTTTCATAGGACCAGTTGAAAACGAAACTGTTGTGAAAACGGCAAGAGAGTGAGTTTACTGCTTGCCAAAGTAGGCAATTGATTTCCCGAATGCACAGCTGTATTGCCGTTTATCAGAAAAATTCCCAGATGAGCTATCTGCTGACAGGTGCTTACCCAAGTCGTTTCAATTAAGAATGTAGTATCTAAAGCGGGTGTCTTGTTTCTGTGTCCCAGTCTCTTAGAAGTTTGTTGGGGGAGGAGCTTTCGGAGTTCCTGGCATCTGAAGAGAGAGAGCGGAGGATGGAAAACTTGCGCTCCAGGGTACGATTGCTGCGAGACCTGCGCATGGAAACTCGCGCCAAGGGCATGTGGGCGCGCTTGCTGAACGACCAGCCCAGTGCACGGAGACACAAACCTAACACCAAGAAAGGGGCCGCGGCCCGGAGTGGCTGCTTCGGACACAAAATGGACAGGATAGGCACTATTAGCGGCATGGGCTGTTAGAGATGGCGCATCGAGACGTATCGGTAAGTAAACCTAACCTCCCGCGGCATATCCTTTTCTCTATGCGTAATTGCACATCCTGGGATTAAATCAGGAAGAACGTCTATCAACACTACCTTATGATGGGAGACAAAAAGGCGACCATGGGAAAACAACCTAATTTAAGAACAGTTCCATAGGCATTTGCTACAAAATCCCCAAATGTAGGCTAACTCATGAGTAACTCAGTGCATATTTCAGATGAGACACCCATAGACTATAGACTAAAAGAGTAGTGTAGAACAGTTTGCACTAGTCTAAATGTGACCGTCTGCCTTGATTTGGTTTTATGTAGCAACATTTGAAATAGTGTTTTTTTTACATTGGATAAAAATAAGCTACTCAGAGCTAGAAAATTGTATATCATACACTTCAGTTGAGGAAAAATGGGAAAGTAATTCTACTTTGAAAGTTTATACATTTTTAACCCCACTTTTGATAAAATGGTCCATGAATCTTTTGGTACCCCTACTGGAGAGCTCTTCTATGTCTACACCCATTCAGCATCATTCACACTCTCTAAAGCCTTAGCCCCACCCATCACTTTAAGGATTCACACTTGAGGCCATGTGGTAAACACATACTATGTCAAATAAAATAAAGTTGATTTGTCACAAGCACAGGATACAGAAGGTGTAAACAGTACAGTGAAATGGTTACTTGCATAGTAGCAATATCAAAAACAGAGTGTCCAGAAAAATATTTTATAAATATTGTATCATTATTAGATGACAGTTAACCATCATACTAGTCTAAATTGATTGGTCATGTGAAGGAAATGCTATAACTACCCCCAGGCCACATCTAGCTAAGTGGATGGGTCACTGTTGTCTGGACATGTTATACATGTTCATGAAATACAATAGATGGCCATAATCACCCCCAGACACAGCTGGCTAATTTGATGGGTCATGTAATAATCTGGCCGAAGTGGAGTCTTTTGTTTAGACATGTAGCTAGTAGCTAACTAGCTAAACAATCAACCGGCATCATCCCAACTCGTACTACTACCAATACAAACATTGTCATAGCTGTAGTATGAATATGCAGGTAGCTAAAGCTAACAAACTAGGTTCAATGTAAGCTAGCTAACATTAGGCTATAACAAGCAATCCAAATGGAATTCTGATTAAAATAATATTACGACAAAGATCATACACATAACGCTAGCTAGCAAGTCACAAGCTAATGTTTGCTAGTTAACTAACAGTACACTTTAACTTGCAAAAAAAAAATACTTTCTGCCAAAATGTATATCTAAACATGTAGCTAGACTCTTACCGGTATACATGGACGAATGCTTCACAGCAGACTGGAACCATTTAACTTTGTAGTTACATCTTTTTGGGGCCAGCATTTTGTCAAGTGACTCTGGTTCACACTGACCATGGCGTGTGCACAAAGTAAACCATACATTTTTCCAATTGATCTGTCGAGAGCGCCTACTACATTCAGGCCATCAATGTTGTTGAGAAAAGTATTAAAACTTTTCTAGTTCTCGATGGCTAACATTATATCTTTCAAAAACGGCGCTGTAGAGAGGACTGTCAACACATACTGAACTGCTCACGTTATAGACAGAAGCATGCTAAATGGCAGACCAATCCAAACTCATCTCCCTACATATCCAGCCCATCCATTATCTCAGCCAATCGTGGCTAGCAGGAAATATACTGTCTTTTTCCTTGGCTAAACCAACTAGGCTCGTAATTTAACAATTTTATTCTTATTTATGGACAGAATACACATTTGTTATTAAGGCACATGAAAGTTCACATGTTCCAGAAGGTATTTCTGAAAAATAACAAATCTGATCAAAAAATAGATGTTTACGTTCAAATGCCTCTGCTGTGAAGTAGTGACGTGCGACATACGCCTAGTTTCCTGAAACGAGTCACAAATGTCACAAATGTCAATGTGTCAAATGTGAATGTGCATGTGAGCCTGTTAGTGGCCAAAGGTCAATCTGATCTGAGAGGTCAGTGGGGTCACTATGAAACATGTTGCAACTGACCAATAGTGATTGAAACAAAGTTAGGGTTACCTCAACCTTCAGTGAAGTGGAAATCCTATAGCCTAATCCTTTTGGTTTAGGCCTACTGACTACTACAAGCAAATCTTATTGAGACTGCATTTAAAAGAAGGATATAAATTAACTTACAAATGCATCTGCTTCTTGATTGAAGTCATGAATCAATTCCCAAGCAGTCGTGTCCATCTATATGCGCTCTGCTTATGCATTTATGTGGGACAGTGTGAGAGCAGTTTAGGGAAGAACAGCGTGTCCCATTGATGCTCTATCATAACATTATGCTGACTGCGTTCTCAGGACAAAACCCCATAGAATGAGATCAGGAAGCCCCTCTTGAAATGTTTTAAGTTCGTGGGAAGTAATCCAAATGAATTGGCCATACTCATTGCAGTACATCACCATAAGTAATCATAGGTGTTGGCTGAAGTCAATGGGATGGATGTGAAGACAATGAGGACATGTAGATGTCAGTGTTAGGCCATTGATAAAGTATAATGCATTGTGTGTACGTGATGAAGTCACTGGCCAGTCTCTATGTGTGTGAGGGAGAGAAAGAGAAATAGAGTGAAAGCAGGTTCCTCTCTTTGTAGATGGATGGACACACACACACACACATGGCACCCTAAGTGCCTATGTTCAAGGAAACCCTTTTTGCTAACAGTGAAATCCTGATGGGGAGGGGCTGTTGTGGCACCTTCCTTTGTCCTGACTCATATACTGTTCATATGTGACTAAGTGTGTGTGTTTCTTGGGCAGACACCTCTCTTCCTCCCTTTCCCAACTTTAAAGTGAGAAGTGGGTGAGGAGGACAGGAGGAGAGGAGTATTAGGCGGTCAATTCAGTATTGTGTAAGAGGCAAAGGGCGGACTTCATGTGCTTGTTTGGAGTGAGTAGACCAGAGTGGTGCAGTGAGACTTCGGTTAGAAAGCTTGTTTTAGAGGGTGACACGGATCCCCTTTATTTTGTGGTAACATGTCCATATCTACATCCAGTTTTCTTTTAACAGAACCATCCGTCCAGAGTTTTCACTTGACAAAGACATTTAACCATGTTTTTTCCTTCTCCCCTCTCTGTACAGCATTCAGACGATGGGTTCGACAACATGGATTCAGTTGGTCCTCGCCTGAGGTAAATGCCTAAAAAGTGATGGATTTTCGGTATAAAAAGCCACCATGACCAGCATTTTCGAGGACTGAGACAACAATGATAAAACCAACCCATATGTATAACATTGGTGTAAAACCTAGAAACCGAAAAGCTGTATATTGTTGCTGCTGCTGTAAATTCATGTACTTTCATTCCTGCATAAATGTATTTATGTTTTAAAAACTATTTATATGTTTATAAAATAGATATTTATAAATATTCATTTTATTTATGTAACATTTTGAAATGGATGCAAACTGCAGGTAAATTCTGTTTGTAACCTTTTTTGTCTTAAATAGTGAATGTTTTCAAAATGATTAAAAAAAAAATTCCAGGCACTAACGAGTCTCCTCCCAGTTTTTGTATATGGAGAAAACATAGTTTCTGGTGAAAATAAACTATGGAATGTGGGTGAGACTGAGGCTTTATTCAGTGATAGTGCGCCACTTATGTAGGCCAACAATTCTCTCCATTGAGTGGTCCCACTGGGCACCAACTGGTTAAATCAACGTTGTTGCAACGTAATTTGTCAACACATTGTGATGTGGAATCTATGTGGAAAATATATTGGATTTGAAAAAAGTAATCATTAAACTGTTGTTTTGTGAAATTTCAACATCACGGTAACCGATTTTCAACATTGACAAACCTTGTATAAAATATGTTGAATTTGTTCCTCTGACACAACATAAGATCTTAAACTTAATATGCACTATAAGAAAAATCTTTAGGCTAGAAAGTAAATCTATCTACAGCTACCATTTTGGGCTCCCATTGAGAGTTTTAACCAAGCCCAGCGCTGCTTAGCTTTGATATTTGTCACTGTCTATCACCAATGTGCTATCGTGAGAATGATTGAGAAATGTCCACTTAATAGTTTCACTGTTGCAATTAAAGACAAAAATCAAAAATTCCAAGGGGTAGGTTTAACAATTCCAAAGGGTAGGTTTAATATCATCAATGATGATATTTAGGTCTATATAGCATTTGGGAAGCCATCAACAGCTATTGTTTCAATTCAGCCCATGATTAAACAAAAATTAGACAGTACATATAGGGCTAGCGTTAGAGCTTTGGTTGATTTCAAAATTGAATTTATAAGTTAAAAATATGTTGGATTCACGTCTCCATCTCAATCAAAAATATGAGTTAACGACTAGGGGGCGATATTTACATTTTTGGATGAAAAACGTTCACGTTTTAAACAAGATATTTTGACACGAAAAGATTCTCGACTATGCTTATAATTGACAGCTTTGGATAGAAAACACTGACGTTTCCAAAACTGCAAAGATATTGTCTGTGAGTGCAACAGAACTGATGTTACAGGTGAAACCCAGATAAAAATCCAATCAGGAAGTGACGGATTTTTTGAAACCGCCTCATGCCAATGACTCCTTATATGGCTGTGAATGAGCTACGTATGAGTTTACGTTTTCTACGTATTCCCCAAGGTGCCTACAGCATTGTGACGTCTTTTTACGCATTTCTGTTGAAGAATAGCCGTAAGGGACCATATATAGCAAGTGGTCACATGGTGTCTCCCGCAGAAAATCTTGCGTAAAATATTGAGGTAGCCATTTTTCCAATCGCTTCTTATGAGAAACCAATTGCCTCTATGGATTTATTATCGAATATATATGTTAAAAACACCTTGAGGATTGATCCTAAACAACGTTTGCCGTGTTTCTGTCGATTTATTATGGAGCTAATTTGGAAAAAAGTTTGGCGTTGTAGTGATAGCCATTTCCGGTCGATTTCTCAGCCAAGCATGATGACCAAACGGGAGCTATTTCGCCTACAAAAATAATATTTTTGGAAAAAAGGAACAATTGCAATCTAACTGGGAGTCTCCTGAGTGAAAACATCCGAAGTTCTTCAAAGGTAAATGATTTAATTTGATTGATTTTCTTATTTTCGTGAAAATGTTGCATGCTGCCAGCAGAGCCTAGCATAGCATTATGCCATGATAAACTTACACAAATGCTTGTCTAGCGTTGGCTGTAAACGCATATTTTGAAAATCTGAGATGACACTGATTAACAAAAGGCTAAGCTTGTGTTTCAATATATTTAATTTGCGATTTTCATTAATAGGAAAAGTTTCCAGGGGTATTTATGTCCGCTGCGTTATGCTAATTCGTTTGAGGCTATGATTACTATAAATACAACCAATCTCAATATTACCTTTGTAATACAGAAAATAGCCTACAGTTAATTTAATCTTACAAACTAATGTAAACATAAACAAACAACCTTAAAATTAGTAACATATCATGGCCACATTTTGAGGTTACGGTAACAATAAATGTAATCATAGAAAGCATGCATTTTCAAGATAGCATGCAAAGGTCGCAGATTTTCAGGAATTTTCAGAAATGCTATAATAATCTTCAACAGCATTGATCACTTGCACCATGTACTTTAATTTAATCCCAACAACTGCAATCCAGGTCATTTGGTTATGCTATTAGATGAAGCAGTGCTAACACATTAAGTTGTTGTTTAAATAAACAAAATATCTGACATTAATTCCTATTTGAACTTTGTTGTGTTTTTAAATGGTTAAAAGCGCAGTGATAACAAATATAAGTGACAACTAAGCCAAAAATACAACATTGATTTTCCATTGGAATTTGGTTGTGGTTTAGATGGTTGAAAGCATAGTGATAACACATTGGGAATTTAACAAACTTCTGGCTCTCTTTTTGAGTGGATGAAAATAGGTTGTAATCTCGTTGATCAATGTATCAACCAAATATGACCAAATTCTCCACATTGAAATGACTTGTGCCCAGTGGGTGGGTTTTTGGTAACAGAATTTCAAGAATGCAATGTTTCTTAAATTTACCAATGCAAAAGAAATTATCCTAAACTATATTTAAGTGTTAATATTACTTGGCTGCGGTCATTACTTCAACATGATTGTGTTTTGATGTATTGGAAATGTTTATCTTTTAACTTTTTCTTGTAAACATTTTATAAGATACAAAATCTGTTTGACAAGAAATTAAAGCCTAATTTCACATATTTAGGATGGAAGATGCCTTCATTTCAAAAGAAATATTGACTCTTAGCTTTCATTTCACACCTAATTTGACATGATTTTATGAACTTCACATGTTGGTGCTTTGACATGGAAATGACCCTTATCGAAGTTCCACCGGCAACTAGTGAAAGGAATTTATTTTACACCAGGGCCATCCAAATCAAGAAATAAGAAAGTAGCATCAAGTACTAGCGGATTGAAATCCTGCTGACCACGAAGATAACTAGGTAATCTGTTAACACTACATACAAATACAGTCAGTACATCAATGATTCTATATCTATTTTACAAATTGTTGTAATGACAGTAAAGACACCCTAAGTTTGCTTCCTAAATGTTTTCAAGTAACTTTTGAATGCCGTTCTTTTTTTACTGTGTCGAAGATAAAAAGAAGGCATCCTTTATAATGCAATGGATTTTCCTCCCTTTAACAGTTATGGCTTCGGATGTTCAATCCATCTAAGGTTATTTTTCAACCAAACTTTACTTTGGAATACTTCCTTAATTGTAGACTTGGAAGGCAATGGTGTCTTCTAAACTCCCATGGATAGTTGCAGGTGGAACTTTGGAATTTAGAAGATGCTCCATTATTAAATGAAATATAATTTTACACATTTATTGGCCATGAAATCCAACAATGTTTATGGCGCCATCTTCTCTGATCTTCTCTCATTGATGGAGAAAGGTGGGTACCACCCCAAAGTGCACGTCATAAGCGCAACTCTAAAATTAAGCATGGCTTTGAATGACTCTTTCTCTTTGTCTCACCTGACAAGCATGGTTGTAAAATGTTTTTACAATTAAAAAAATGCTTTCTAAAGAACTAATTTAGTTAGGTCCCTCCCTGTTTCATTCCGTTTGCTTCCATTCTATTTAGCTTTATCTTTGTTTTGGTTCCTAGTGAATACACCCCTGATTTTGCTAATTCAGCCGATTTGCAGTGTATAAAGGGTGGCAGTTATACTACCTGTTTTCAGCAAACCACTTTTTATATTTCAGTAAGCCTCTCCACTACGCCAAAAAATCTCACCAAAAGTCCTTATTTTAGTATTTTAGTGTACTTCATCATCCATTTGGTAGGCTTGTGTTAGGAACCCTCTGCATTTCAAATCTCCCCTTTGCTCCTGTAAAAACTAAGGGGTAGCATACTGCAGCTACTGTAGTCTTATCTGCTCACAAAGAGTAATGCTCAGATTGTAGCCTCATGTTCCAGGTGTCTAGGCTCTCCAGTCACATGGATGGTGAGCGAGTCTGATGTGCATCATAGAGATAAACTACAGTATACATGAGTGGTGTTTCTTTGCTCACTGCTGCCCTCCTGTGTTTAAATATCACAATGCTGAACGCTTGACTTAAATACCTCTGTACAAGGAAACCGTCTATTGCGGATTGCAGGGTCGTGTTCATTAAGTTCCAAATGGAAGAGAACGAACTGAAATAGGAAGGAACTACCTGGACTTTTCCAATGAGAAATGCTAATTTTCATTTTCCATTGCATTGTGTGCACTAATGGACACACACCAGGTGATTGAAGATACCCTTGCTGTTGCTGTTCCAATTAACACACATATTCAAATGTTTTAGTGGCCATTTGATTTGTGCCTCATGGGTGGTTCCCCCTCTGCCTTAAATAGAATTTTCCTCTCCGTACGTGACCTTCATGAAGATTAATGATGATGTTCAAGCACTCCACACTTTGCACACCATGTCATTTTAACATGGATAATTGGGTAATATTTCGTTAAGACGTTGATCAATGAGATCGTTGATCAAGGAGATTACAACCTATATTCATCCACTCAAAAAGACAGCCAAAACTTAGTTGAATTTCCAAATCCTTGAGTTAATAAAGCTGCATACAAACATGGTCTCTTTCTTGAGTAAGGCAGCTCCAAAATACAGGTGTTTCAGCCTAGCTCAGTGCTTTATGTGGTGGAGGGGCACCCAGCGAAAGCACAGAGCGTAGACGTTGGTAATCTCCTCTAGTTGCACCGTGTTTGGCTCAGTGTTCTGTCACTCATGGGGACACTACGTCATCGCAGTGTATACAGGGAGAGCTAGGCAGTTCAAGCCACCTTGGGTGCTGACATAGATTTACAGTAGAAGTGCCCGTCCAAGACGGCTCACAGATAAAATTACGTCAAATCATGTTATATCTACCATAGCTTAAATTGGACTGATCATGTGAACGTCATACTTTCAAAATCTTAGCTAACAAGTTAGCTAGCCTGGCAAGCAGTCATCAAGATGAATCATATAGACAATCTACTGGCAAATCCTTTTCAATCCTTGTCATGTGAAGAGAAATGACAGATAAAATGTATTGTTGCTCATCCGGCATTGGACATAAATGTTACACAACATGTCGGAAATGGCAAATTCAACAATGAGTGGTTTGTAAGGAATCAGTGGCTAACTGCATCGCAAAGCAATCACTATTTTGCTTTCTTGCCTGGAGAGGAGAGGGTGTGTGGTCCTAGTCTGGGTTTAAGGATTTAAAACATCTGTCTGAAAGGGTCTAATTTCCAAGCTGAAAGAATAAACATTCACATGCAAGACCATAGGCCAGAAAACAGTTGAATACATTGGCCAGCCTTACTTCATCCAAAGAATGCCAGAATTTGATGACAAAGTTTGATGACAAAGTTTGCCCACAACAAGGACCGCAGTGCCACCTTCCTATTAAAGTGAGCACAGCACAACAACGGTGAGTCCAAAAATATATTTTGTATGCTGCTGCATAAATAATGTAAATGCCAGGGAGATACGCATGTATACTATAGCTAAGAAAGTATTACCAAGTGTATGTTGTGTAGTAAGCTGTTAGTAGCCCATGTGTCTCACCCTAAGAATCTGGTCCTTCTTCCTCTCAGGGGATTCACTGTGATTAACTGAGTGCCTCTTCAGAGCAAGGCATCTACTGTACATGGTCAGTTCCAATACCATATTTACTATGTGTGGAGATACTGAAGTTTTGGAGGTAAGGTGACTAAGCAACAGGAAATAAGATAACAGAGTAGCAGCAGCTTGTATATGAGTTGGTGTACGTGTGTGTAGAGTCAGTATAAATGTACAGTATGTGCATATTATGTGTGAGTGAGAAGATGATGTCGAGAGTGTGTGTGTGTGAGTATGTAGGGCCCTGTGCGTGTGCATAGAAATTAACAATAAACAGTCAATAAGGATGCAAGGTAGTCCGTGTAGGTAGTATTTTGTTAGCTATTTATCAGTCTTATTGCTTGAGGATAGAAGCTGTTCAAGAGCCTTCTTGGTGCCAAACTTGATGCACTGATAACGCTTGCTATGAGGAAGCAGAGAGAATAGGTAGTGGTAGTGTTGTTTACATCATGCAGTGGCCATTTTAGCATGTAAATCTTGATGGGGCAAACTCAACCCCTTTTTTTTAGATGCATGCCAGCAAAGCCACTACACTACACAACACAACACTAAACAATACATTAATTGCACTATAACGGTGACAAATGGTGCCCATAAACTGTTCGGGCCTACATACTTGTAAAGCTGTCCGGACAGTGGAGCATTCCTTTCAGCATCATGGAGGGCATCCTTACCATTGCTACACCTGGCTGTCAGGGCAGCCTCATCTGGCAACAAAACAGTTAAATGAGCCTCATTTACTGCCTTTTTAAAAACCATAGTTGATATGGCTGACTTGCTTAAATACATATGGTTTCTAATGACTCCTTGTGGATTTTTGTAACTCGAAAACGACTGCATTCTGGTTCAATAATGATAACGAATGCCGACATGAGTTTTGACTTGTGAACCACACAAAAATGATTACATGTATGTTCAGTAAATTCCTCATATTTGTTATTTTATCATTAACACTTAGCTCTAAGTATAAGCAAGTGCAAGCAAACGGCTTGCAATGAGGTAGAACGATTCGTTCAGCACTTTCAAAATGGTGTCACGACTTCTGCCGAAGTCGTTGCCTCTCCTTGTTCGGGCGGTGCTCGGCGTTCGACGTCACCGGTCTTCTAGCCATCATTGATCCTTTTTTCATTTTCCATTGGTTTTGTCTTGTCTTCCCACACACCTGTTTTCAATCCCATTCATTACCTGTTGTGTATTTAACCCTCTGTTTCCCCTCATGTCTTTGTCAGAGATTGTTTTATTGTCAGTGTAGTGTGATTGTTGTATAGGTGCGCGTCGGGTCCTCGTACCCATGTTTGTGTGTTTATGTACATTTAGTGTTATGGAGCATACTCCGTGGACTTTATTAAAAGACTCCATTTTACACTCCGTTTGACTCTCCTGCGCCTGACTTCCCTGCCACCTATTACACCTATGCATGACAAATGGACACTGACAGAATTTCAGATAGATCGTTAATGCATTTGCTCAGGATGATGTACCCCCAATTGCTTTGGGTTCAGACTTCAGGTACTTCTGTTTTTGGTGAGGATTCCTCATTGCGACAAGGAGAACCTCTGTGCCGGGCATAGCACTCACAGAAATATCTGCCCCCGTCTCTTCATCTGAAAAGAGCTTTTGAGATAAGATGTCTCTCCATAGACTGTCGATCCTATTGCAGTATATCTCAATTGACCGATGAGATCAAACAACAGAAAAGCAAGGATTTTTGCAAGAATAGATTGATGTTCCCATGCAAATGTCCTGTCTAAGAATCAGAATGTTGACTTTAAACGTAAGAGAAGACTATTAAAAGTTAGGTTTGTTTTAAATTTCGTATTCAAATTAGAAAAATACAGGAAAATATTGCATATTTTTCATAACCACAAATGCCACAACATGTAGCCAAGTTTGCCTTGTTTTGACTAACCATGCAAAACAATGTTATTTCATTTACCTGCCATAACTGTCTGATGTTATTAAGATGTCTGGAAACTTGGATAATCTTTACAATAGTCTACTTTTTACTTCCTTGTTGGACATTCAGTGCAAAACCACAGATGTCTCTAAACTTTTTGTGTGCCCTGTTACATTTTATCTTACCCGTCCCCTTTTTGTCACAGGAATTTGACTCCTGCAGGAGCTCACTCCTCCCCTAAACTAGACAGTACAAGACAGGAAATTCTAAGCTGATTGTTTTGACAAATGATTGTTTAGCTTAACCTTTTGTTAATCCACCTGTCGTCTCAGATTTTTAAATGATGCTTTACAGCAAAAGCAATCCAAGCTTTTGTGTAAGTTTATCGATAGCCTAGCATTATGTACACTTAGCATCAGGAATCTTGGTCACAAAAATCAGAAAAGCAATCAAATTAACCGTTTACCTTTGATGATCTTCGGATGTTTTCACTCACGAGAGTCCCAGTTAGACAGCAAATGTTCCTTTTGTTCCATAAAGATTATTTTTATACCCAAAATACCTCAGTTTGTTGGTCACGTTATGTTGAGAAATCCACTGAAAATAGCAGTCACGACAACGGCAAAAAAAATTATAGACAGAAACATGGCAAACGTTTTTATAATCAATCCTCAAGGTGTTTTTCAAATATCTATTCGATAATATATCAACTGGGACAATTGGCTTTTCAGTAGGAGTGAGAGAAAAAATGACTACATATGTCTTTTACACAGAGAGCCCTCAGCTGGCCACTTACGCAATGTAGTCGTTTACGCTCATTCTTCAACATAAAGGTGTGAAACTATGTCAAAATGCTGTAGACACCTTAAGGAATACATAGAAGAAGGAATCTGGTTGATATCCATTTCGTTGGCCAATAGGGGTGCATAGGAACACAACGGTTTCAAGACATGAGTAACTTCCTGATTGGATTTTTCTTAGGCTTTTGCCTGCAATATCAGTTCTGTTATACCCACAGACAATATTTTTACAGTTTTTGGAAACTTTAGAGTGTTTTCTATCCTAAGCTAGCATCTGGTCCTGAGAAATACAGTGGGGCAAAAAAGTATTTAGTCAGCCACCAATTGTGCAAGTTCTCCCACTTAAAAAGATGAGAGAGGCCTGTATAATTTTCATCATAGGTACACTTCAACTATGACAGACAAAATGAGAAAAAAAAATCCAGAATATCCCATTGTCACTTTTCCAGAAAAAAGGTCTAAATAATGTTTGATGCACTCTGTGTTACGGTTTTCTTCCGTCGAAGGAGAGTCGGACCAAAATGCAGCGTGGTTAATTCGATACATGTTTAATAAATAAATAAACACGACAATACAAAAACAACAAACAGACCGTGAAAACCTATGCAGCCTATCTGGTGACAACTAACACAGAGACAGGAACAATCACCCACCAAACACTCAAAGAATATGGCTGCCTAAATATGGTTCCCAATCAGAGACAACGAGAATCACCTGCCTCTGATTGAGAACCGCCTCAGGCAACCATAGACTTTGCTAGAACACCCCACTAAGCCACAATCCCAAAACAATCCCAAAACCCACGAAAAACCCTCACACAACACAAAATAAACCCATGTCACACCCTGGCTTAACCAAAATAAATAAAGAAAACACAAAATACTAAGACCGGGCGTGACACTCTGGATGTAAATACAACTTGTTCTGTTTAAACTAGATGATAGGAACACTGTGGACGATTTTCAGCAAGTTGCAACATTAAAATTCAGAAATAACCACTTTTCCATAAACAAGGTCTAAATAATGTCTGAAATACACTCAGGGTGTAAAACAACATGTTCTGTTTAAACTAGATGATAGGAACACTGTGGAAAATTTTCAGCAAGTTAAAACATTGAAATTCAGAAATAAATACTTTACCATGAACAAGGTCTAAATATTGTTTGATGCACTCAGGATGTAAAAAAAAAAAATCTGTTTCAACTAGTTGATAGGAACAACGTGGGCAATTTTCAGCAAGTTGCAACATTGAAATACAGAAATAACCACTTTTCCATGAACAAGGTCTAAATGATGTTTGATGCACTCAGGATGTAAAAAGTAATCTGTTTAAACTAGATGACAGGAACACTGAGGATAATTTTCAGCAAGTTGCAACATTGAAATACAGAAATAACCACTTTTCCATAAACAAGGTCTAACTCATGTTTGATATACTCAGGATGTTAAAAAAAAACTTGTTCTGTTTAAACTAGATGATAGGAACACTGTGGACAATTTTCAGCAAGTTGCAACATTGAAATTCAGAAATAACCACTTTTCCATAAACAAGGTCTAAATCATGTTTGATGCACTCAGGATGTAAAACAATTTTTTTACTGTTTATTCGGGATGATAGGAACACTGTGGACAATTTGAAGCAAGTTGCAACATTGAAATACAGAAATAACCTCTATTCCAAAAACAAGGTCTAAATCATGTTTGATGCACTCAGGATGTAAAAAAACTTGTTCTGTTTAAACTAGATGATAGGAACACTGTGGACAATTTACAGCAAGTTGCAACATTGAAATACAGAAATAACCACTTTTCCATAAACAAGGTCTAACTCATGTTTGATATACTCAGGATGTTAAAAAAACTTGTTCTGTTTAAACTTGATGATAGGAACACTGTGGACAATTTTCAGCAAGTTACAACATTGAAATTCAGAAATAACAACTTTTCCATAAACTAGATCTAAATCATGTTCGATACAACTCGGGATGTAAAAAAAAAAATTATGTTTCAACTAGTTGATAGGAACACCGTGGGCAATTTTCAGCAAGTTAAAACATTGAAATACAGAAATAACCTCTTTTCCAAAAACAAGGTCTAAATCATGTTTTATGCACTCAGGATGTAAAAAAACTTGTTCTGTTTAAACTAGATGATAGGAACACTGTGGACAATTTTCAGCAAGTTAAAACATTGAAATACAGAAATAACCTCTATTCCAAAAACAAGGTCTAAATCATGTTTGATGCACTCAGGATGTAAAAAAACTTGTTCTGTTTAAACTAGATGATAGGAACACTGTGGACAATTTTCAGCAAGTTAAAACATTGAAATACAGAAATAACCACTTTTCCATAAACAAGGTCTAAATCATGTTTGATGCACTCAGGATGTTAAAAAAACTTGTTCTGTTTAAAACTAGATGATAGGAACACTGTGGACAATTTTCAGCAAGTTAAAACATTGAAATACAGAAATAACCACTTTTCCATAAACAAGGTCTAAATCATGTTTGATGCACTCAGGATGTAAAAAAAAAAATCTGTTTAAACTAGATGATAGGAACACTGTGGACAATTTTCAGCAAGTTAAAACATTGAAATACAGAAATAACCTCTATTCCAAAAACAAGGTCTAAATCATGTTTGATGCACTCAGGATGTAAAACTTTTGTTTCTGTTTATTTGAGATGATAGGAACACTGTGGACAATTTTCAGCAAGTTGCAACATTGAAATACAGAAATAACCACTTTTCCATAAACAAGTTCTAAATCATGTTCGAAGCAATCTGGATGTAAAAAAAAGAAATTGTTATTTTTATTCGGGATGATATGAACACTGCAAGACAGTTTTCAGCAAGTTGCAACATTGAAATACAGAAATAACCACTTTTCCATAAACAAGTTCTAAATCATGTTTGATGCACTCTGTAGACAATTTTCTAGGATGTTCCAAAAAAAAAATCTGTTTAATCTAGATGATAGGAACACTGTGAACAATTTTCAGCAACATTAAAATACAGAAATAACCACTTTTCCACAAACAAGGTCTAAATCATGTTTGATGCACTCTGTAAGTGTAATTTTTGCATTTCTGTTTAATCTTGATGGTAGGAACACTGTGGACAATTTTCAGCAAGTTGCAACATTGAAATAACCACTTTTCCAATAAACAAGGTCTAAATCATGTTTGATGCACTCTGTAAGTGCAATTTTTGCAGTACTGTTTAATCTAGAATATAGGAACACTGTGGCCAATGTTCAGCAAGTTGCAACATTGAAATACAGAAATAACCACTTTTCCACAAACAAGGTATAAATCATTTTTGATGCACTGGATAAAACTTTTTTTTTGTTATGTTTATTCGAGATGTTATGAAAACACTGTAGAATACATAAATAAGCACTTTTCCATAAACAAGCTCTAAATCATGTTTAATGCTCTCTGGATACAATGTTTTTTACAGAACTGTTCAAACTAGATGATTAGGAACACTGTAGACCATTTTCAGCAAGTTGCAGCATTGAACTACAGAAATAAGCACTTTTCCATAAACAAGGTCTAAATCATGTTTGATGCACTCTGGATGTCCAATTTTTGCTGTGCTGTCTATTTGAGATGAAAACTAGATCATTAGAAACACTGTAGACCATTTTCAGCAAGTTGCAACATTGAAATGCAGAAATAAGCACTTTTCCATAAACAAGCTCTAAATCATGTTTGATGCACTCTGGATACAATGTTTTTTACAGAACTGTTCAAACTAGATCATTAGAAACACTGTAGACCATTTTCAGCAAGTTGCAACATTGAAATGCAGAAATAAGCACTTTTCCATAAACAAGCTCTAAATCATGTTTGATGCACTCTGGATACAATGTTTTAAACATAACTGTTCAAACTAGATGATTAGGAACACTGTAGACAATTTTCAGCAAGTTGCAGCATTGAAATACAGAAATGACCACTTGTCCATAAACAAGCCTCTAAATCATGTTTGATGCACTCTGGATGTCCAATTTTTCCTGTGCTGTCTATTTGAGATGAAATTAACAATGTGGGCAGTTTTCAGCATGTTGCAACATTGAAATGCAGAAATAAGCACTTTTCCATAAACAAGCTCTAAATCATGTTTTGATGCACTGGATAAAACTTTTTTTTGTTATGTTTATTCGAGATGTTATGAAAACACTGTAGAATGCATAAATAAGCACTTTTCCATAAACAAGCTCTAAATCATGTTTGATGCACTCTGGATACAATGTTTTTTACAGAACTGTTCAAACTAGATCATTAGAAACACTGTAGACCATTTTCAGCAAGTTGCAGCATTGAACTACAGAAATAAGCACTTTTCCATAAACAAGCTCTAAATCACTCTGGATGTCCAATTTTTGCTGTGCTGTCTATTTGAGATGAAAAAAACATTGTGGACAGTTTTCAGCAAGTTGCAACATGGAAATACGGAAATACGCACTTTTCCATAAACAAGCTCTAAATCATGTTTGATGCACTCTGGATACAATGTTTTTTACAGAACTGTTCAAACTAGATCATTAGAAACACTGTAGACCATTTTCAGCAAGTTGCAACATTGAAATGCAGAAATAAGCACTTGTCCATAAACAAGCCTCTAAATCATGTTTGATGCACTCTGGATAAAACTTTTTTTTTTTGTTATGTTTATTCGAGATGTTATGAAAACACTGTAGAATGCATAAATAAGCACTTTTTCCATAAACAAGCTCTAAATCATGATTGATGCACTCTGGATACAATGTTTTTTACAGAACTGTTCAAACTAGATGATTAGGAACACTGTAGACAATTTTCAGCAAGTTGCAGCATTGAAATACAGAAATAACCAATTGTCCATAAACAAGCCTCTAAATCATGTTTGATGCACTCTGGATAAAACTTTTTGTTATGTTTATTTGAGATGTTATGAAAGTTTTCACTGTTGCAACATTGAAATGCAGAAATAAGCACTTTTCCATAAACAAGCTCTAAATCATGTTTGATGCACTCTGGATACAATGTTTTTTACAGAACTGTTCAAACTAGATGATTAGGAACACTGTAGACAATTTTCAGCAAGTTGCAGCATTGAATACAGAAATAACCACTTTTCCATAAACAAGCTCTAAATCATGTTTGATGCACTCTGGATGTCCAATTTTTCCCGTGCTGTCTATTTGAGATGAAATTAACAATGTGGGCAGTTTTCAGCATGTTGCAACATTGAAATGCAGAAATAAGCACTTTTCCATAAACAAGATCTAAATCATGTTTTGATGCACTGGATAAAACACTTTTTTTTTGTTATGTTTTTCGAACTGATAGATATGAAAACACTTAGAATGCAGAAATAACCACTTTTCCATAAACAAGCTCTAAATCATGTTTGATGCACTCTGGATGTCCAATTTTTGCTGTGCTGCCTATTTGAGATGAAATGAACATTGTGCACAGTTTTCAGCAAGTTGCAACATGGAAATACGGAAATAAGCACTTTTCCATAAACAAGCTCTAAATAATGTTTGATGCACTCTGGATACAATGTTTTAAACATAACTGTTCAAACTAGATGATTAGGAACACTGTAGACAATTTTCAGCAAGTTGCAGCATTGAAATACAGAAATAACCACTTGTCCATAAACAAGCCTCTAAATCATGTTTGATGCACTGGATAAAACTTTTTTTTGTTATGTTTATTCGAGATGTTATGAAAACACTGTAGAATGCATAAATAAGCACTTTTCCATAAAACAAGCTCTAAATCATGTTTGATGCACTCTGGATACAATGTTTTTTACAGAACTGTTCAAACTAGATGATTAGGAACACTGTAGACAATTTTCAGCAAGTTGCAGCATTTGAAATACAGAAATGACCACTTGTCCATAAACAAGCCTCTAAATCATGTTTTGATGCACTGGAAAAAAAAAATTTTTGTTATGTTTATTCGAGATGTTATGAAAACACTGTAGAATGCATAAATAAGCACTTTTCCATAAACAAGCTCTAAATCATGTTTGATGCACTCTGGATACAATTTTTTTACAGAACTGTTCAAACTAGATGATTAGGAACACTGTAGACAATTTTCAGCAAGTTGCAGCATTGAATACAGAAATAACCACTTGTCCATAAACAAGCCTCTAAATCATGTTTGATGCACTCTGGATGTCCAATTTTTCCTGTGCTGTCTATGTGAGATGAAATTAACAATGTGGACAGTTTTCAGCATGTTGCAACATTGAAATGCAGAAATAAGCACTTTTCCATAAACAAGCTCTAAATCATGATTGATGCACTCTGGATACAATGTTTTAAACATAACTGTTCAAACTAGATGATTAGGAACACTGTAGACAATTTTCAGCAAGTTGCAACATTGAAATGCAGAAATAACCACTTTTCCATAAACAAGCTCTAAATCATGTTTGATGCACTCTGGATACAATTTTTTTTATGTTGTGCTGTCTATTTGAGATGAAATGAACACTGTAGACAATTTTCAGCAAGTTGCAACATTGAAATGCAGAAATAAGCACTTTTCCATAAACAAGCTCTAAATCATGTTTGATGCACTCTGGATAAAATTTTTTTGTTATGTTTAAACGAGATGATTAGGAACATGAGACAATTTTCAGCAAGTTGCAGCATGCATACAGAAATAAGCACTTTTCCATAAACAAGCTCTAAATCATGTTTGATGCACTCTGGATACAATTTTTTAAACATAACTGTTCAAACTAGATGATTAGGAACACTGTAGACAATTTTCAGCAAGTTGCAACATTGAAATGCAGAAATAAGCACTTTTCCATAAACAAGCTCTAAATCATGTTTGATGCACTGGATAAAACTTTTTTTTTATGAGTTTATTCGAGATGTTATGAAAACACTGTAGAATGCATAAATAAGCACTTTTCCATAAACAAGCTCTAAATCATGTTTGATGCACTCTGGATAAAATGTTTTTTTTTGAACTGTTCAAACGAGATGTTAGGAACAAACATTTTCAGCAAGTTGCATACAGAAATAACCACTTTTCCATAAACAAGCTCTAAATCATGTTTGATGCACTCTGGATGTACAATGTTTTAAACATAACTGTTCAATTTGAGATGATTAGGAACACTGTAGACAATTTTCAGCAAGTTGCAGCATGGAAATACGGAAATAAGCACTTTTCCATAAACAAGCTCTAAATCATGTTTGATGCACTCTGGATACAATGTTTTAAACATAACTGTTCAAACTAGATGATTAGGAACACTGTAGACAATTTTCAGCATCTTGCAACATTGAAATGCAGAAATAAGCACTTTTCCATAAACAAGCTCTAAATCATGTTTGATGCACTCTGGATACAATGTTTTTTACAGAACTGTTCAAACTAGATGATTAGGAATACTGTAGACAATTATCAGCAAGTTGCAGCATTGAACTACAGAAATAACCACTTTTCCATAAACAAGCTCTAAATCATGATTGATGCACTCTGGATACAATGTTTTAAACATAACTGTTCAAACTAGATGATTAGGAACACTGTAGACAATTTTCAGCAAGTTGCAGCATTGAAATACAGAAATAACCACTTTTCCATAAACAAGGTCTAAATCATGTTTGATGCACTCTGGATGTCCAATTTTTGCTGTGCTGTCTATTTGAGATGAAATGAACAATGTGGACAGTTTTCAGCATGTTGCAACATTGAAATGCAGAAATAAGCACTTTTCCATAAACAAGCTCTAAATCATGTTTGATGCACTCTGGATACAATGTTTTAAACATAACTGTTCAAACTAGATGATTAGGAACACTGTAGACAGTTTTCAGCATTGAATTGCAGAAATAAGCACTTTTCCATAAACAAGCTCTAAATCATGTTTGATGCACTCTGGATACAATGTTTTTTACAGAACTGTTCAAACTAGATGATTAGGAACACTGTAGACAATTTTCAGCAAGTTGCAACATTGAAATGCAGAAATAAGCACTTTTCCATAAACAAGCTCTAAATCATGTTTGATGCACTCTGGATACAATGTTTTTTACAGAACTGTTCAAACTAGATGATTAGGAACACTGTAGACAATTTTCAGCAAGTTGCAACATTGAAATGCAGAAATAAGCACTTTTCCATAAACAAGCTCTAAATCATGTTTGATGCACTCTGGATACAATGTTTTTACAGAACTGTTCAAACTAGATGATTAGGAACACTGTAGACAATTTTCAGCAAGTTGCAGCATTGAATACAGAAATAACCACTTTTCCATAAACAAGCTCTAAATCATGTTTGATGCACTCTGGATAAAACTTTTTTGTTATGTTTATTCGAGATGTTATGAAAACACTGTAGAATGCATAAATAAGCACTTTTCCATAAACAAGCTCTAAATCATGTTTGATGCACTCTGGATGTCCAATTTTTTGCTGTGCTGTCTATTTGAGATGAAATGAACACTGTAGACAATTTTCAGCAAGTTGCAACATTGAAATGCATAAATAAGCACTTTTCCATAAACAAGCTCTAAATCATGTTTGATGCACTGGATAAAACTTGTTTTTTTATGTTGAGATTGTTATTCAGATGTTATGAAAACACTGTAGAATGCATAAATAAGCACTTTTCCATAAACAAGCTCTAAATCATGTTTGATGCACTCTGGATACAATGTTTTAAACATAACTGTTCAAACTAGATGATTAGGAACACTGTAGACAATTTTCAGCAAGTTGCAACATTGAAATGCAGAAATAAGCACTTTTCCATAAACAAGCTCTAAATCATGTTTGATGCACTCTGGATACAATGTTTTAAACATAACTGTTCAAACTAGATGATTAGGAACACTGTAGACAATTTTCAGCAAGTTGCAACATTGAAATGCAGAAATAAGCACTTTTCCATAAACAAGCTCTAAATCATGTTTGATGCACTCTGGATACAATGTTTTAAACATAACTCTTCAAACTAGATGATTAGGGACACTGTAGACAATTTTCAGCAAGTTGCAGCATTGAAATACAGAAATAACCACTTTTCCATAAACAAGGTCTAAATCATGTTTGATGCACTCTGGATGTCCAATTTTTGCTGTCCTGTCTATTTGAGATGAAATGAACAATGTGGACAGTTTTTAGCAAGTTGCAAACATGGAAATGCGGAAATAAGCACTTTTCCATAAACAAGCTCTAAATCATGTTTGATGCACTCTGGATACAATTTTTGCTGTGCTGTCTATGTGAGATGAAATGAACAATGTGGACAGTTTTCAGCATGTTGAAACATTGAAATGCAGAAATAAGCACTTTTCCATAAACAAGCTCTAAATCATGATTGATGCACTCTGGATACAATGTTTTAAACTTAATGTTTTAAACATAACTGTTCAAACTAGATGATTAGGAACACTGTAAGACAATTTTCAGCAAGTTGCAGCATTGAAATACAGAAATAACCACTTGTCCATAAACAAGCTCTAAATAATGTTTGATGCACTCTGGATACAATGTTTTAAACATAACTGTTCAAACTAGATGATTAGGAACACTGAAGACAATTTTCAGCAAGTTGCAACATTGAAATGCAGAAATAAGCACTTTTCCATAAACAAGCTCTAAATCATGTTTTGATGCACTGGATAAAACTTTTTTTTGTTATGTTTATTCGAGATGTTATGAAAAAACTGTAGAATGCATAAATAAGCACTTTTCCATAAACAAGCTCTAAATCATGATTGATGCACTCTGGATACAATGTTTTAAACATAACTGTTCAAACTAGATGATTAGGAACACTGTAGACAATTTTCAGCAAGTTGCAACATTGAAATGCAGAAATAAGCACTTTTCCATAAACAAGCTCTAAATCATGTTTGATGCACTCTGGATACAATGTTTTAAACATAACTGTTCAAACTAGATGATTAGGAACACTGTAGACAATTTTCAGCAAGTTGCAACATTGAAATGCAGAAATAAGCACTTTTCCATAAACAAGCTCTAAATCATGATTGATGCACTCTGGATACAATGTTTTAAACATAACTGTTCAAACTAGATGATTAGGAACACTGTAGACAATTTTCAGCAAGTTGCAGCATTGAAATACAGAAATAACCACTTTTCCATAAACAAGGTCTAAATCATGTTTGATGCACTCTGGATGTCCAATTTTTGCTGTCCTGTCTATTTGAGATGAAATGAACAATGTGGACAGTTTTCAGCAAGTTGCAGCATGGAAATGCAGAAATAAGCACTTTTCCATAAACAAGCTCTAAATCATGTTTGATGCACTCTGGATACAATGTTTTAAACATAACTGTTCAAACTAGATGATTAGGAACACTGTAGACAGTTTTCAGCATTGAATTGCAGAAATAAGCACTTTTCCATAAACAAGCTCTAAATCATGTTTGATGCACTCTGGATACAATGTTTTTTACAGAACTGTTCAAACTAGATGATTAGGAACACTGTAGACAATTTTCAGCAAGTTGCAGCATTGAACTACAGAAATAACCACTTTTCCATAAACAAGCTCTAAATCATGTTTGATGCACTGTGGATAAAACTTTTTTTTGTTATGTTTATTCGAGATGTTATG
Source organism: Oncorhynchus tshawytscha (assembly GCF_018296145.1). Classification (NCBI taxonomy): domain Eukaryota; kingdom Metazoa; phylum Chordata; class Actinopteri; order Salmoniformes; family Salmonidae; genus Oncorhynchus; species Oncorhynchus tshawytscha. Next base: position 41,420,464 of record NC_056433.1, on the reverse strand, counting down.
AAAACACTGTAGAATGCATAAATAAGCACTTTTCCATAAACAAGCTCTAAATCATGTTTGATGCACTCTGGATGTCCAATTTTTGCTGTGCTGTCTATTTGAGATGAAATGAACAATGTGGACAATTTTCAGCAAGTTGCAACATTGAAATGCAGAAATAAGCACTTTTCCATAAACAAGCTCTAAATCATGTTTTGATGCACTGGATAAAACTTGTTTTTGTTATGTTGAGATTGTTATTCGAGATGTTATGAAAAAACACTGTAGAATGCATAAATAAGCACTTTTCCATAAACAAGCTCTAAATCATGATTGATGCACTCTGGATACAATGTTTTAAACAGAACTGTTCAAACTAGATGATTAGGAACACTGTAGACAATTTTCAGCAAGTTGCAACATTGAAATGCAGAAATAAGCACTTTTCCATAAACAAGCTCTAAATCATGATTGATGCACTCTGGATACAATATTTTAAACATAACTGTTCAAACTAGATGATTAGGAACACTGTAGACAATTTTCAGCAAGTTGCAACATTGAAATGCAGAAATAAGCACTTTTCCATAAACAAGCTCTAAATCATGTTTGATGCACTCTGGATACAATGTTTTAAACATAACTGTTCAAACTAGATGATTAGGGACACTGTAGACAATTTTCAGCAAGTTGCAGCATTGTGAAATACAGAAATAACCACTTTTCCATAAACAAGGTCTAAATCATGTTTGATGCACTCTGGATGTCCAATTTTTGCTGTCCTGTCTATTTGAGATGAAATGAACAATGTGGACAGTTTTAGCAAGTTGCAAACATGGAAATGCGGAAATAAGCACTTTTCCATAAACAAGGTCTAAATCATGTTTGATGCACTCTGGATTTCCAATTTTTGCTGTGCTGTCTATGTGAGATGAAATGAACAATGTGGACAGTTTTCAGCATGTTGAAACATTGAAATGCAGAAATAAGCACTTTTCCATAAACAAGCTCTAAATCATGATTGATGCACTCTGGATACAATGTTTTAAACTTAACTGTTCAAACTAGATGATTAGGAACACTGTAAGACAATTTTCAGCAAGTTGCAGCATTGAAATACAGAAATAACCACTTGTCCATTAACAAGCTCTAAATAATGTTTGATGCACTCTGGATACAATGTTTTAAACATAACTGTTCAAACTAGATGATTAGGAACACTGTAGACAATTTTCAGCAAGTTGCAACATTGAAATGCAGAAATAAGCACTTTTCCATAAACAAGCTCTAAATCATGTTTTGATGCACTGGATAAAACTTGTTTTTGTTATGTTGAGATTGTTATTCGAGATGTTATGAAAACACTGTAGAATGCATAAATAAGCACTTTTCCATAAACAAGCTCTAAATCATGATTGATGCACTCTGGATACAATGTTTTAAACATAACTGTTCAAACTAGATGATTAGGAACACTGTAGACAGTTTTCAGCATTGAATTGCAGAAATAAGCACTTTTCCATAAACAAGCTCTAAATCATGTTTGATGCACTCTGGATACAATGTTTTAAACATAACTGTTCAAACTAGATGATTAGGAACACTGTAGACAATTTTCAGCATTGAATTGCAGAAATAAGCACTTTTCCATAAACAAGCTCTAAATCATGTTTGATGCACTCTGGATACAATGTTTTAAACATAACTGTTCAAACTAGATGATTAGGGACACTGTAGACAATTTTCAGCAAGTTGCAGCATTGAAATACAGAAATAAGCACTTTTCCATAAACAAGGTCTAAATCACTCTGGATGTCCAATTTTTGCTGTGCTGTCTATTTGAGATGAAAAAAACATTGTGGACAGTTTTCAGCAAGTTGCAACATGGAAATACGGAAATACGCACTTTTCCATAAACAAGCTCTAAATCATGTTTGATGCACTCTGGATACAATGTTTTAAACATAACTGTTCAAACTAGATGATTAGGAACACTGTAGACAATTTTCAGCAAGTTGCAACATTGAAATGCAGAAATAAGCACTTTTCCATAAACAAGCTCTAAATCATGTTTTGATGCACTGGATAAAACTTTTTTTTGTTATGTTGAGATTGTTATTCGAGATGTTATGAAAACACTGTAGAATGCAGAAATAAGCACTTTTCCATAAACAAGCTCTAAATCATGATTGATGCACTCTGGATACAATGTTTTAAACATAACTGTTCAAACTAGATGATTAGGAACACTGTAGACAGTTTTCAGCATTGAATTGCAGAAATAAGCACTTTTCCATAAACAAGCTCTAAATCATGTTTGATGCACTCTGGATACAATGTTTTTTACAGAACTGTTCAAACTAGATGATTAGGAACACTGTAGACAATTTTCAGCAAGTTGCAGCATTGAACTACAGAAATAACCACTTTTCCATAAACAAGCTCTAAATCATGATTGATGCACTCTGGATACAATGTTTTAAACATAACTGTTCAAACTAGATGATTAGGAACACTGTAGACAATTTTCAGCAAGTTGCAGCATTGTGAAATACAGAAATAACCACTTTTCCATAAACAAGGTCTAAATCATGTTTGATGCACTCTGGATGTCCAATTTTTGCTGTCCTGTCTATTTGAGATTAAATGAACAATGTGGACAGTTTTTAGCAAGTTGCAAACATGGAAATGCGGAAATAAGCACTTTTCCATAAACAAGGTCTAAATCATGTTTGATGCACTCTGGATTTCCAATTTTTGCTGTGCTGTCTATGTGAGATGAAATGAACAATGTGGACAGTTTTCAGCATGTTGAAACATTGAAATGCAGAAATAAGCACTTTTCCATAAACAAGCTCTAAATCATGATTGATGCACTCTGGATACAATGTTTTAAACTTAACTGTTCAAACTAGATGATTAGGAACACTGTAAGACAATTTTCAGCAAGTTGCAGCATTGAAATACAGAAATAACCACTTGTCCATTAACAAGCTCTAAATAATGTTTGATGCACTCTGGATACAATGTTTTAAACATAACTGTTCAAACTAGATGATTAGGAACACTGTAGACAATTTTCAGCAAGTTGCAACATTGAAATGCAGAAATAAGCACTTTTCCATAAACAAGCTCTAAATCATGTTTTGATGCACTGGATAAAACTTGTTTTTGTTATGTTGAGATTGTTATTCGAGATGTTATGAAAACACTGTAGAATGCATAAATAAGCACTTTTCCATAAACAAGCTCTAAATCATGATTGATGCACTCTGGATACAATGTTTTAAACATAACTGTTCAAACTAGATGATTAGGAACACTGTAGACAATTTTCAGCAAGTTGCAACATTGAAATGCAGAAATAAGCACTTTTCCATAAACAAGCTCTAAATCATGTTTGATGCACTCTGGATACAATGTTTTTACAGAACTGTTCAAACTAGATGATTAGGAACACTGTAGACAATTTTCAGCAAGTTGCAGCATTGAACTACAGAAATAACCACTTTTCCATAAACAAGCTCTAAATCATGATTGATGCACTCTGGATACAATGTTTTAAACATAACTCTTCAAACTAGATGATTAGGGACACTGTAGACAATTTTCAGCAAGTTGCAGCATTGAAATACAGAAATAACCACTTTTCCATAAACAAGGTCTAAATCATGTTTGATGCACTCTGGATGTCCAATTTTTGCTGTCCTGTCTATTTGAGATGAAATGAACAATGTGGACAGTTTTTAGCAAGTTGCAAACATGGAAATGCGGAAATAAGCACTTTTCCATAAACAAGCTCTAAATCATGTTTGATGCACTCTGGATACAATGTTTTAAACATAACTGTTCAAACTAGATGATTAGGAACACTGTAGACAATTTTCAGCAAGTTGCAACATTGAAATGCAGATATAAGCACTTTTCCATAAACAAGCTCTAAATCATGATTGATGCACTCTGGATACAATGTTTTTTACAGAACTGTTCAAACTAGATGATTAGGAACACTGTAGACAATTTTCAGCAAGTTGCAGCATTGAACTACAGAAATAACCACTTTTCCATAAACAAGCTCTAAATCATGATTGATGCACTCTGGATACAATGTTTTAAACATAACTCTTCAAACTAGATGATTAGGGACACTGTAGACAATTTTCAGCAAGTTGCAGCATTGTGAAATACAGAAATAACCACTTTTCCATAAACAAGGTCTAAATCATGTTTGATGCACTCTGGATGTCCAATTTTTGCTGTCCTGTCTATTTGAGATGAAATGAACAATGTGGACAGTTTTTAGCAAGTTGCAAACATGGAAATGCGGAAATAAGCACTTTTCCATAAACAAGGTCTAAATCATGTTTGATGCACTCTGGATTTCCAATTTTTGCTGTGCTGTCTATGTGAGATGAAATGAACAATGTGGACAGTTTTCAGCATGTTGAAACATTGAAATGCAGAAATAAGCACTTTTCCATAAACAAGCTCTAAATCATGATTGATGCACTCTGGATACAATGTTTTAAACTTAACTGTTCAAACTAGATGATTAGGAACACTGTAAGACAATTTTCAGCAAGTTGCAGCATTGAAATACAGAAATAACCACTTGTCCATTAACAAGCTCTAAATAATGTTTGATGCACTCTGGATACAATGTTTTAAACATAACTGTTCAAACTAGATGATTAGGAACACTGAAGACAATTTTCAGCAAGTTGCAACATTGAAATGCAGAAATAAGCACTTTTCCATAAACAAGCTCTAAATCATGTTTTGATGCACTGGATAAAACTTGTTTTTGTTATGTTGAGATTGTTATTCGAGATGTTATGAAAACACTGTAGAATGCATAAATAAGCACTTTTCCATAAACAAGCTCTAAATCATGTTTGATGCACTCTGGATGTCCAATTTTTGCTGTGCTGTCTATTTGAGATGAAATGAACACTGTAGACAATTTTCAGCAAGTTGCAACATTGAAATGCAGAAATAAGCACTTTTCCATAAACAAGCTCTAAATCATGATTGATGCACTCTGGATACAATGTTTTAAACATAACTGTTCAAACTAGATGATTAGGAACACTGTAGACAATTTTCAGCATTGAAATGCAGAAATAAGCACTTTTCCATAAACAAGCTCTAAATCATGTTTGATGCACTCTGGATACAATGTTTTTTACAGAACTGTTCAAACTAGATGATTAGGAACACTGTAGACAATTTTCAGCAAGTTGCAGCATTGAACTACAGAAATAACCACTTTTCCATAAACAAGCTCTAAATCATGATTGATGCACTCTGGATACAATGTTTTAAACATAACTGTTCAAACTAGATGATTAGGAACACTGTAGACAATTTTCAGCAAGTTGCAGCATTGTGAAATACAGAAATAACCACTTTTCCATAAACAAGGTCTAAATCATGTTTGATGCACTCTGGATGTCCAATTTTTGCTGTCCTGTCTATTTGAGATGAAATGAACAATGTGGACAGTTTTTAGCAAGTTGCAAACATGGAAATGCGGAAATAAGCACTTTTCCATAAACAAGGTCTAAATCATGTTTGATGCACTCTGGATTTCCAATTTTTGCTGTGCTGTCTATGTGAGATGAAATGAACAATGTGGACAGTTTTCAGCATGTTGAAACATTGAAATGCAGAAATAAGCACTTTTCCATAAACAAGCTCTAAATCATGATTGATGCACTCTGGATACAATGTTTTAAACTTAACTGTTCAAACTAGATGATTAGGAACACTGTAAGACAATTTTCAGCAAGTTGCAGCATTGAAATACAGAAATAACCACTTGTCCATTAACAAGCTCTAAATAATGTTTGATGCACTCTGGATACAATGTTTTAAACATAACTGTTCAAACTAGATGATTAGGAACACTGTAGACAATTTTCAGCAAGTTGCAACATTGAAATGCAGAAATAAGCACTTTTCCATAAACAAGCTCTAAATCATGTTTTGATGCACTGGATAAAACTTGTTTTTGTTATGTTGAGATTGTTATTCGAGATGTTATGAAAACACTGTAGAATGCATAAATAAGCACTTTTCCATAAACAAGCTCTAAATCATGATTGATGCACTCTGGATACAATGTTTTAAACATAACTGTTCAAACTAGATGATTAGGAACACTGTAGACAATTTTCAGCATTGAAATGCAGAAATAAGCACTTTTCCATAAACAAGCTCTAAATCATGTTTGATGCACTCTGGATACAATGTTTTTTACAGAACTGTTCAAACTAGATGATTAGGAACACTGTAGACAATTTTCAGCAAGTTGCAGCATTGAACTACAGAAATAACCACTTTTCCATAAACAAGCTCTAAATCATGATTGATGCACTCTGGATACAATATTTTAAACATAACTCTTCAAAGTAGATGATTAGGGACACTGTAGACAATTTTCAGCAAGTTGCAGCATTGAAATACAGAAATAAGCACTTTTCCATAAACAAGGTCTAAATCACTCTGGATGTCCAATTTTTGCTGTGCTGTCTATTTGAGATGAAAAAAACATTGTGGACAGTTTTCAGCAAGTTGCAACATGGAAATACGGAAATACGCACTTTTCCATAAACAAGCTCTAAATCATGTTTGATGCACTCTGGATACAATGTTTTAAACATAACTGTTCAAACTAGATGATTAGGAACACTGTAGACAATTTTCAGCATTGAATTGCAGAAATAAGCACTTTTCCATAAACAAGCTCTAAATCATGTTTGATGCACTCTGGATACAATGTTTTTTACAGAACTGTTCAAACTAGATGATTAGGAACACTGTAGACAATTTTCAGCAAGTTGCAGCATTGAACTACAGAAATAACCACTTTTCCATAAACAAGCTCTAAATCATGATTGATGCACTCTGGATACAATGTTTTAAACATAACTGTTCAAACTAGATGATTAGGAACACTGTAGACAATTTTCAGCAAGTTGCAACATTGAAATGCAGAAATAAGCACTTTTCCATAAACAAGATCTAAATCATGATTGATGCACTCTGGATGTCCAATTTTTGCTGTCCTGTCTATTTGAGATGAAATGAACAATGTGGACAGTTTTTAGCAAGTTGCAAACATGGAAATGCGGAAATAAGCACTTTTCCATAAACAAGGTCTAAATCATGTTTGATGCACTCTGGATTTCCAATTTTTGCTGTGCTGTCTATGTGAGATGAAATGAACAATGTGGAGAGTTTTCAGCATGTTGCAACATTGAAATGCAGAAATTAGCACTTTTCCATAAACAAGCTCTAAATCATGATTGATGCACTCTGGATACAATGTTTTAAACTTAACTGTTCAAACTAGATGATTAGGAACACTGTAGACAATTTTCAGTAAGTTGCAGCATTGAACTACAGAAATAACCACTTTTCCATAAACAAGGTCTAAATCATGTTTGATGCACTCTGGATGTCCAATTTTTTGTTGTGCTGTCTATTTGAGATGAAATTAACATTGTGGACAGTTTTCAGCAAGTTGCAAACATGGAAATGCGGAAATAAGCACTTTTCCATAAACAAGGTCTAAATCACTCTGGATGTCCAATTTTTGCTGTGCTGTCTATTTGAGATGAAATGAACATTGTGGATAGTTTTCAGCAAGTTGCAACATTGAAATGCAGAAATAAGCACTTTTCCATAAACAAGCTCTAAATCATGATTGATGCACTCTGGATACAATGTTTTAAACATAACTGTTCAAACTAGATGATTAGGAACACTGTAGACAATTTTCAGCAAGTTGCAACATTGAAATGCAGAAATAAGCACTTTTCCATAAACAAGCTCTAAATCATGATTGATGCACTCTGGATACAATGTTTTAAACATAACTGTTCAAACTAGATGATTAGGAACACTGTAGACAATTTTCAGCAAGTTGCAACATTGAAATGCAGAAATAAGCACTTTTCCATAAACAAGCTCTAAATCACTCTGGATGTCCAATTTTTGCTGTGCTGTCTATTTGAGATGAAAAAAACATTGTGGACAGTTTTCAGCAAGTTGCAACATGGAAATACGGAAATAAGCACTTTTCCATAAACAAGCTCTAAATCATGTTTGATGCACTCTGGATACAATGTTTTTTACAGAACTGTTCAAACTAGATGATTAGGAACACTGTAGACCATTTTCAGCAAGTTGCAACATGGAAATACAGAAATAAGCACTTTTCCATAAACAAGCTCTAAATTCATGTTTGTTGCACTCTGGATGTCCAATTTTTGCTGTGCTGTCTATTTGAGATGAACTGAACAATGTGGACAGTTTTCAGCATGTTGCAACATTGAAATGCAGAAATTAGCACTTTTCCATAAACAAGCTCTAAATCATGATTGATGCACTCTGGATACAATGTTTTAAACTTAACTGTTCAAACTAGATGATTAGGAACACTGTAAGACAATTTTCAGCAAGTTGCAGCATTGAACTACAGAAATAACCACTTGTCCATAAACAAGCTCTAAATCATGTTTGATGCACTCTGGATACAATGTTTTAAACATAACTGTTCAAACTAGATGATTAGGAACACTGTAGACAATTTTCAGCAAGTTGCAACATTGAAATGCAGAAATAAGCACTTTTCCAAAAACAAGCTCTAAATCATGTTTTGATGCACTGGATAAAACTTGTTTTTGTTATGTTGAGATTGTTATTCAAGATGTTATGAAAACACTGTAGAATGCAGAAATAAGCACTTTTCCATAAACAAGCTCTAAATCATGATTGATGCACTCTGGATACAATGTTTTAAACATAACTGTTCAGACTAGATGATTAGGAACACTGTAGACAATTTTCAGCAAGTTGCAACATTGAAATGCAGAAATAAGCACTTTTCCATAAACAAGCTCTAAATCATGATTGATGCACTCTGGATACAATGTTTTAAACATAACTGTTCAAACTAGATGATTAGGAACACTGTAGACAATTTTCAGCAAGTTGCAACATTGAAATGCAGAAATAAGCACTTTTCCATAAACAAGCTCTAAATCACGATTGATGCACTCTGGATGTCCAATTTTTGCTGTGCTGTCTATTTGAGATGAAATGAACAATGTGGACAGTTTTTAGCAAGTTGCAAACATGGAAATGCGGAAATAAGCACTTTTCCATAAACAAGGTCTAAATCATGTTTGATGCACTCTGGATGTCCAATTTTTGCTGTGCTGTCTATGTGAGATGAAATGAACAATGTGGACAGTTTTCAGCATGTTGCAACATTGAAATGCAGAAATAAGCACTTTTCCATAAACAAGCTCTAAATCATGATTGATGCACTCTGGATACAATGTTTTAAACTTAACTGTTCAAACTAGATGATTAGGAACACTGTAAGACAATTTTCAGCAAGTTGCAGCATTGAAATACAGAAATAACCACTTGTCCATAAACAAGCTCTAAATCATGTTTGATGCACTCTGGATACAATGTTTTAAACATAACTGTTCAAACTAGATGATTAGGAACACTGTAGACAATTTTCAGCAAGTTGCAACATTGAAATGCAGAAATAAGCACTTTTCCATAAACAAGCTCTAAATCATGTTTGATGCACTCTGGATGTCCAATTTTTGCTGTGCTTTCTATTTGAGATGAAATGAACATTGTGCACAGTTTTCAGCAAGTTGCAACATTGAAATGCAGAAATAAGCACTTTTCCATAGACAAGCTCTAAATCATGATTGATGCACTCTGGATACAATGTTTTAAACATAACTGTTCAAACTAGATGATTAGGAACACTGTAGACAGTTTTCAGCATGTTGCAACATTGAAATGCAGAAATAAGCACTTTTCCATAAACAACCTCTAAATCATGATTGATGCACTCTGGATACAATGTTTTAAACATAACTGTTCAAACTAGATGATTAGGAACACTGTAGACAATTTTCAACAAGTTGCAACATTGAAATGCAGAAATAAGCACTTTTCCATAAACAAGCTCTAAATCATGTTTGATGCACTCTGGATACAATGTTTTTTACAGAACTGTTCAAACTAGATGATTAGGAACACTGTAGACAATTTTCAGCAAGTTGCAGCATTGAACTACAGAAATAACCACTTTTCCATAAACAAGCTCTACCTAAATCATGATTGATGCACTCTGGATAAAACTTTTTTTTGTTATGTTTATTCGAGATGTTATGAAAACACTGTAGAATGCATAAATAAGCACTTTTCCATAAACAAGCTCTAAATCATGTTTGATGCACCCTGGATGTCCAATTTTTGCTGTGCTGTCTATTTGAGATGAAATGAACACTGTAGACAATTTTCAGCAAGTTGCAACATTGAAATGCAGAAATAAGCACTTTTCCATAAACAAGATCTAAATCATGTTTTGATGCACTGGATAAAACTTGTTTTTGTTATGTTGTGATTGTTATTCGAGATGTTATGAAAACACTGTAGAATGCATAAATAAGCACTTTTCCATAAACAAGCTCTAAATCATGTTTGATGCACTCTGGATGTCCAATTTTTCCTGTGCTGTCTATTTGAGATGAAATGAACAATGTGGAGAGTTTTCAGCATGTTGCAACATTGAAATGCAGAAATTAGCACTTTTCCATAAACAAGCTCTAAATCATGATTGATGCACTCTGGATACAATGTTTTAAACTTAACTGTTCAAACTAGATGATTAGGAACACTGTAGACAATTTTCAGTAAGTTGCAGCATTGAACTACAGAAATAACCACTTTTCCATAAACAAGGTCTAAATCATGTTTGATGCACTCTGGATGTCCAATTTTTTGTTGTGCTGTCTATTTGAGATGAAATTAACATTGTGGACAGTTTTCAGCAGTTGCAACATGGAATCACAGAAATAAGCACTTTTCCATAAACAAGCTCTAAATCATGTTTGATGCATTCTGGATGTCCAATTTTTGCTGTGCTGTCTATTTGAGATGAAATGAACATTGTGGACAGTTTTCAGCAAGTTGCAACATTGAAATGCAGAAATAAGCACTTTTCCATAAACAAGCTCTAAATCATGATTGATGCACTCTGGATACAATGTTTTAAACATAACTGTTCAAACTAGATGATTAGGAACACTGTAGACAATTTTCAGCAAGTTGCAACATTGAAATGCAGAAATAAGCACTTTTCCATAAACAAGCTCTAAATCATGATTGATGCACTCTGGATACAATGTTTTAAACATAACTGTTCAAACTAGATGATTAGGAACACTGTAGACCATTTTCAGCAAGTTGCAGCATTGAAATGCAGAAATAAGCACTTTTCCATAAACAAGCTCTAAATCACTCTGGATGTCCAATTTTTGCTGTGCTGTCTATTTGAGATGAAAAAAACATTGTGGACAGTTTTCAGCAAGTTGCAACATGGAAATACGGAAATACGCACTTTTCCATAAACAAGCTCTAAATCATGTTTGATGCACTCTGGATACAATGTTTTTTACAGAACTGTTCAAACTAGATCATTAGAAACACTGTAGACCATTTTCAGCAAGTTGCAACATTGAAATGCAGAAATAAGCACTTTTCCATAAACAAGCTCTAAATCATGTTTGATGCACTCTGGATGTCCAATTTTTCCTGTGCTGTCTATTTGAGATGAAATGAACAATGTGGAGAGTTTTCAGCATGTTGCAACATTGAAATGCAGAAATTAGCACTTTTCCATAAACAAGCTCTAAATCATGATTGATGCACTCTGGATACAATGTTTTAAACTTAACTGTTCAAACTAGATGATTAGGAACACTGTAAGACAATTTTCAGTAAGTTGCAGCATTGAACTACAGAAATAACCACTTGTCCATAAACAAGCTCTAAATCATGTTTGATGCACTCTGGATACAATGTTTTAAACATAACTGTTCAAACTAGATGATTAGGAACACTGTAGACAATTTTCAGCAAGTTGCAACATTGAAATGCAGAAATAAGCACTTTTCCAAAAACAAGCTCTAAATCATGTTTTGATGCACTGGATAAAACTTGTTTTTGTTATGTTGAGATTGTTATTCAAGATGTTATGAAAACACTGTAGAATGCAGAAATAAGCACTTTTCCATAAACAAGCTCTAAATCATGATTGATGCACTCTGGATACAATGTTTTAAACATAACTGTTCAAACTAGATGATTAGGAACACTGTAGACAATTTTCAGCAAGTTGCAACATTGAAATGCAGAAATAAGCACTTTTCCATAAACAAGCTCTAAATCATGATTGATGCACTCTGGATACAATGTTTTAAACATAACTGTTCAAACTAGATGATTAGGAACACTGTAGACAATTTTCAGCAAGTTGCAACATTGAAATGCAGAAATAAGCACTTTTCCATAAACAAGCTCTAAATCATGATTGATGCACTCTGGATGTCCAATTTTTGCTGTGCTGTCTATTTGAGATGAAATGAACAATGTGGACAGTTTTTAGCAAGTTGCAAACATGGAAATGCGGAAATAAGCACTTTTCCATAAACAAGGTCTAAATCATGTTTGATGCACTCTGGATGTCCAATTTTTGCTGTGCTGTCTATGTGAGATGAAATGAACAATGTGGACAGTTTTCAGCATGTTGCAACATTGAAATGCAGAAATAAGCACTTTTCCATAAACAAGCTCTAAATCATGATTGATGCACTCTGGATACAATGTTTTAAACTTAACTGTTCAAACTAGATGATTAGGAACACTGTAAGACAATTTTCAGCAAGTTGCAGCATTGAAATACAGAAATAACCACTTGTCCATAAACAAGCTCTAAATCATGTTTGATGCACTCTGGATACAATGTTTTAAACATAACTGTTCAAACTAGATGATTAGGAACACTGTAGACAATTTTCAGCAAGTTGCAACATTGAAATGCAGAAATAAGCACTTTTCCATAAACAAGCTCTAAATCATGATTGATGCACTCTGGATACAATGTTTTTTACAGAACTGTTCAAACTAGATGATTAGGAACACTGTAGACAATTTTCAGCAAGTTGCAACATTGAAATGCAGAAATAAGCACTTTTCCATGAACAAGCTCTAAATCATGTTTGATGCACTCTGGATACAATGTTTTTTACAGAACTGTTCAAACTAGATGATTAGGAACACTGTAGACAATTTTCAGCAAGTTGCAGCATTGAACTACAGAAATAACCACTTTTCCATAAACAAGCTCTAAATCATGTTTGATGCACTCTGGATAAAACTTTTTTTTGTTATGTTTATTCGAGATGTTATGAAAACACTGTAGAATGCATAAATAAGCACTTTTCCATAAACAAGCTCTAAATCATGTTTGATGCACTCTGGATAAAACTTTTTTTGTTATGTTTATTCGAGATGTTATGAAAACACTGTAGAATGCATAAATAAGCACTTTTCCATAAACAAGCTCTAAATCATGTTTGATGCACTCTGGATGTCCAATTTTTGCTGTGCTGTCTATTTGAGATGAAATGAACATTGTAGACAGTTTTCAGCAAGTTGCAACATGGAAATACAGAAATAAGCACTTTTCCATAAACAAGCTCTAAATCATGTTTTGATGCACTGGATAAAACTTGTTTTTGTTATGTTGAGATTGTTATTCAAGATGTTATGAAAACACTGTAGAATGCAGAAATAAGCACTTTTCCATAAACAAGCTCTAAATCATGATTGATGCACTCTGGATACAATGTTTTAAACATAACTGTTCAAACTAGATGATTAGGAACACTGTAGACAATTTTCAGCAAGTTGCAACATTGAAATGCAGAAATAAGCACTTTTCCATAAACAAGCTCTAAATCATGATTGATGCACTCTGGATACAATGTTTTAAACATAACTGTTCAAACTAGATGATTAGGAACACTGTAGACAATTTTCAGCAAGTTGCAACATTGAAATGCAGAAATAAGCACTTTTCCATAAACAAGCTCTAAATCATGTTTGATGCACTCTGGATAAAACTTTTTTTTTTGTTATGTTTATTCGAGATGTTATGAAAACACTGTAGAATGCATAAATAAGCACTTTTCCATAAACAAGCTCTAAATCATGTTTGATGCACTCTGGATGTCCAATTTTTGCTGTGCTGTCTATTTGAGATGAAATGAACATTGTGCACAGTTTTCAGCAAGTTGCAACATTGAAATGCAGAAATAAGCACTTTTCCATAAACAAGCTCTAAATCATGATTGATGCACTCTGGATACAATGTTTTAAACATAACTGTTCAAACTAGATGATTAGGAACACTGTAGACAGTTTTCAGCATGTTGCAACATTGAAATGCAGAAATAAGCACTTTTCCATAAACAAGCTCTAAATCATGATTGATGCACTCTGGATACAATGTTTTAAACATAACTGTTCAAACTAGATGATTAGGAACACTGTAGACAATTTTCAGCAAGTTGCAACATTGAAATGCAGAAATAAGCACTTTTCCATAAACAAGCTCTAAATCATGTTTGATGCACTCTGGATACAATGTTTTTTATAGAAATGTTCAAACTAGATGATTAGGAACACTGTAGACAATTTTCAGCAAGTTGCAGCATTGAAGTACAGAAATAACCACTTTTCCATAAACAAGCTCTAAATCATGATTGATGCACTCTGGATAAAACTTTTTTTTTGTTATGTTTATTCGAGATGTTATGAAAACACTGTAGAATGCATAAATAAGCACTTTTCCATAAACAAGCTCTAAATCATGTTTGATGCACTCTGGATGTCCAATTTTTGCTGTGCTGTCTATTTGAGATGAAATGAACACTATAGACAATTTTCAGCAAGTTGCAACATTGAAATGCAGAAATAAGCACTTTTCCATAAACAAGATCTAAATCATGTTTTGATGCACTGGATAAAACTTGTTTTTGTTATGTTGTGATTGTTATTCGAGATGTTATGAAAACACTGTAGAATGCATAAATAAGCACTTTTCCATAAACAAGCTCTAAATCATGATTGATGCACTCTGGATAAAACTTTTTTTGTTATGTTTATTCGAGATGTTGTGAAAACACTGTAGAATGCAGAAATAAGCACTTTTCCATAAACAAGCTCTAAATCATGTTTTGATGCACTGGATAAAACTTGTTTTTGTTATGTTGAGATTGTTATTCGAGATGTTATGAAAACACTGTAGAATGCATAAATAAGCACTTTTCCATAAACAAGCTCTAAATCATGATTGATGCACTCTGGATAAAACTTTTTTTTTGTTATGTTTATTCGAGATGTTATGAAAACACTGTAGAATGCATAAATAAGCACTTTTCCATAAACAAGCTCTAAATCATGTTTGATGCACTCTGGATGTCCAATTTTTGCTGTGCTGTCTATTTGAGATGAAATGAACACTGTAGACAATTTTCAGCAAGTTGCAACATTGAAATGCAGAAATAAGCACTTTTCCATAAACAAGCTCTAAATCATGTTTTGATGCACTGGATAAAACTTGTTTTTGTTATGTTGAGATTGTTATCGAGATGTTATGAAAACACTGTAGAATGCATAAATAAGCACTTTTCCATAAACAAGCTCTAAATCATGATTGATGCACTCTGGATAAAACTTTTTTTTGTTATGTTTATTCGAGATGTTATGAAAACACTGTAGAATGCATAAATAAGCACTTTTCCATAAACAAGCTCTAAATCATGTTTTGATGCACTGGATAAAACTTGTTTTTGTTATGTTGAGATTGTTATTCGAGATGTTATGAAAACACTGTAGAATACATAAATAAGCACTTTTCCATAAACAAGCTCTAAATCATGATTGATGCACTCTGGATAAAACTTTTTTTTTGTTATGTTTATTCGAGATGTTATGAAAACACTGTAGAGTGCATAAATAAGCACTTTTCCATAAACAAGCTCTAAATCATGTTTGATGCACTCTGGATGTCCAATTTTTGCTGTGCTGTCTATTTGAGATGAAATGAACAATGTGGACAGTTTTCAGCATGTTGCAACATTGAAATGCAGAAATAAGCACTTTTCCATAAACAAGCTCTAAATCATGTTTTGATGCACTGGATAAAACTTTTTTTTGTTATGTTTATTCGAGATGTTATGAAAACACTGTAGAATGCATAAATAAGCACTTTTCCATAAACAAGCTCTAAATCATGATTGATGCACTCTGGATACAATGTTTTAAACATAACTGTTCAAACTAGATGATTAGGAACACTGTAGACAATTTTCAGCAAGTTGCAACATTGAAATGCAGAAATAAGCACTTTTCCATAAACAAGCTCTAAATCATGTTTGATGCACTCTGGATGTCCAATTTTGCTGTGCTGTCTATTTGAGATGAAATGAACATTGTGCACAGTTTTCAGCAAGTTGCAACATTGAAATGCAGAAATAAGCACTTTTCCATAGACAAGCTCTAAATCATGATTGATGCACTCTGGATACAATGTTTTAAACATAACTGTTCAAACTAGATGATTAGGAACACTGTAGACAATTTTCAGCAAGTTGCAACATTGAAATGCAGAAATAAGCACTTTTCCATAAACAAGCTCTAAATCATGTTTTGATGCACTGGATAAAACTTGTTTTTGTTATGTTGAGATTGTTATTCAAGATGTTATGAAAACACTGTAGAATGCAGAAATAAGCACTTTTCCATAAACAAGCTCTAAATCATGATTGATGCACTCTGGATACAATGTTTTAAACATAACTGTTCAAACTAGATGATTAGGAACACTGTAGACAATTTTCAGCAAGTTGCAACATTGAAATGCAGAAATAAGCACTTTTCCATAAACAAGCTCTAAATCATGATTGATGCACTCTGGATACAATGTTTTAAACATAACTGTTCAAACTAGATGATTAGGAACACTGTAGACAATTTTCAGCAAGTTGCAACATTGAAATGCAGAAATAAGCACTTTTCCATAAACAAGCTCTAAATCATGATTGATGCACTCTGGATAAAACTTTTTTTTGTTACTGTTATGTTTATTCGAGATGTTATGAAAACACTGTAGAATGCATAAATAAGCACTTTTCCATAAACAAGCTCTAAATCATGTTTGATGCACTCTGGATGTCCAATTTTTGCTGTGCTGTCTATTTGAGATGAAATGAACATTGTGCACAGTTTTCAGCAAGTTGCAACATTGAAATGCAGAAATAAGCACTTTTCCATAAACAAGCTCTAAATCATGATTGATGCACTCTGGATACAATGTTTTAAACATAACTGTTCAAACTAGATGATTAGGAACACTGTAGACAGTTTTCAGCATTGAATTGCAGAAATAAGCACTTTTCCATAAACAAGCTCTAAATCATGATTGATGCACTCTGGATACAATGTTTTAAACATAACTGTTCAAACTAGATGATTAGGAACACTGTAGACAATTTTCAGCAAGTTGCAACATTGAAATGCAGAAATAAGCACTTTTCCATAAACAAGCTCTAAATCATGTTTGATGCACTCTGGATAAAACTTTTTTTTGTTATGTTTATTCGAGATGTTATGAAAACACTGTAGAATGCATAAATAAGCACTTTTCCATAAACAAGCTCTAAATCATGTTTGATGCACTCTGGATGTCCAATTTTTGCTGTGCTGTCTATTTGAGATGAAATGAACAATGTGGACAGTTTTCAGCATGTTGCAACATTGAAATGCAGAAATAAGCACTTTTCCATAAACAAGCTCTAAATCATGTTTGATGCACTCTGGATACAATGTTTTAAACATAACTGTTCAAACTAGATGATTAGGAACACTGTAGACAGTTTTCAGCATGTTGCAACATTCAAATGCAGAAATAAGCACTTTTCCATAAACAAGCTCTAAATCATGATTGATGCACTCTGGATACAATGTTTTAAACATAACTGTTCAAACTAGATGATTAGGAACACTGTAGACAATTTTCAGCAAGTTGCAACATTGAAATGCAGAAATAAGCACTTTTCCATAAACAAGCTCTAAATCATGTTTGATGCACTCTGGATACAATGTTTTTTATAGAAATGTTCAAACTAGATGATTAGGAACACTGTAGACAATTTTCAGCAAGTTGCAGCATTGAAGTACAGAAATAACCACTTTTCCATAAACAAGCTCTAAATCATGATTGATGCACTCTGGATAAAACTTTTTTTTTTGTTATGTTTATTCGAGATGTTATGAAAACACTGTAGAATGCATAAATAAGCACTTTTCCATAAACAAGCTCTAAATCATGTTTGATGCACTCTGGATGTCCAATTTTTGCTGTGCTGTCTATTTGAGATGAAATGAACACTGTAGACAATTTTCAGCAAGTTGCAACATTGAAATGCAGAAATAAGCACTTTTCCATAAACAAGCTCTAAATCATGTTTTGATGCACTGGATAAAACTTGTTTTTGTTATGTTGAGATTGTTATTCGAGATGTCATGAAAACACTGTAGAATGCATAAATAAGCACTTTTCCATAAACAAGCTCTAAATCATGATTGATGCACTCTGGATAAAACTTTTTTTGTTATGTTTATTCGAGATGTTATGAAAACACTGTAGAATGCATAAATAAGCACTTTTCCATAAACAAGCTCTAAATCATGTTTTGATGCACTGGATAAAACTTTTTTTTGTTATGTTGAGATTGTTATTCGAGATGTTATGAAAACACTGTAGAATGCATAAATAAGCACTTTTCCATAAACAAGCTCTAAATCATGTTTGATGCACTCTGGATAAAACTTTTTTTTGTTATGTTTATTCGAGATGTTATGAAAACACTGTAGAATGCATAAATAAGCACTTTTCCATAAACAAGCTCTAAATCATGTTTGATGCACTCTGGATGTCCAATTTTTCCTGTGCTGTCTATTTGAGATGAAATGAACAATGTGGAGAGTTTTCAGCATGTTGCAACATTGAAATGCAGAAATTAGCACTTTTCCATAAACAAGCTCTAAATCATGATTGATGCACTGGATAAAACTTGTTTTTGTTATGTTGAGATTGTTATTCGAGATGTTATGAAAACACTGTAGAATGCATAAATAAGCACTTTTCCATAAACAAGCTCTAAATCATGATTGATGCACTCTGGATAAAACTTTTTTTTTTGTTATGTTTATTCGAGATGTTATGAAAACACTGTAGAATGCATAAATAAGCACTTTTCCATAAACAAGCTCTAAATCATGTTTTGATGCACTGGATAAAACTTGTTTTTGTTATGTTGAGATTGTTATTCGAGATGTTATGAAAACACTGTAGAATACATAAATAAGCACTTTTCCATAAACAAGCTCTAAATCATGATTGATGCACTCTGGATAAAACTTTTTTTTTGTTATGTTTATTCGAGATGTTATGAAAACACTGTAGAATGCATAAATAAGCACTTTTCCATAAACAAGCTCTAAATCATGTTTGATGCACTCTGGATGTCCAATTTTTGCTGTGCTGTCTATTTGAGATGAAATGAACACTGTAGACAATTTTCAGCAAGTTGCAACATTGAAATGCAGAAATAAGTACTTTTCCATAAACAAGCTCTAAATCATGTTTTGATGCACTGGATAAAACTTGTTTTTGTTATGTTGAGATTGTTATTCGAGATGTTGTGAAAACACTGTAGAATGCAGAAATAAGCACTTTTCCATAAACAAGCTCTAAATCATGATTGATGCACTCTGGATACAATGTTTTAAACATAACTGTTCAAACTAGATGATTAGGAACACTGTAGACAATTTTCAGCAAGTTGCAACATTGAAATGCAGAAATAAGCACTTTTCCATAAACAAGCTCTAAATCATGTTTGATGCACTCTGGATGTCCAATTTTTGCTGTGCTGTCTATTTGAGATGAAATGAACATTGTGCAAAGTTTTCAGCAAGTTGCAACATTGAAATGCAGAAATAAGCACTTTTCCATAGACAAGCTCTAAATCATGATTGATGCACTCTGGATACAATGTTTTAAACATAACTGTTCAAACTAGATGATTAGGAACACTGTAGACAATTTTCAGCAAGTTGCAACATTGAAATGCAGAAATAAGCACTTTTCCATAAACAAGCTCTAAATCATGTTTTGATGCACTGGATAAAACTTTTTTTTGTTATGTTGAGATTGTTATTCAAGATGTTATGAAAACACTGTAGAATGCAGAAATAAGCACTTTTCCATAAACAAGCTCTAAATCATGATTGATGCACTCTGGATACAATGTTTTAAACATAACTGTTCAAACTAGATGATTAGGAACACTGTAGACAATTTTCAGCAAGTTGCAACATTGAAATGCAGAAATAAGCACTTTTCCATAAACAAGCTCTAAATCATGATTGATGCACTCTGGATACAATGTTTTAAACATAACTGTTCAAACTAGATGATTAGGAACACTGTAGACAATTTTCAGCAAGTTGCAACATTGAAATGCAGAAATAAGCACTTTTCCATAAACAAGCTCTAAATCATGATTGATGCACTCTGGATAAAACTTTTTTTGTTATGTTTATTCGAGATGTTATGAAAACACTGTAGAATGCATAAATAAGCACTTTTCCATAAACAAGCTCTAAATCATGTTTGATGCACTCTGGATGTCCAATTTTTGCTGTGCTGTCTATTTGAGATGAAATGAACATTGTGGACAGTTTTCAGCAAGTTGCAACATTGAAATACAGAAATAAGCACTTTTCCATAAACAAGCTCTAAATCATGTTTGATGCACTCTGGATACAATGTTTTAAACATAACTGTTCAAACTAGATGATTAGGAACACTGTAGACAGTTTTCAGCATGTTGCAACATTGAAATGCAGAAATAAGCACTTTTCCATAAACAAGCTCTAAATCATGTTTTGATGCACTGGATAAAACTTTTTTTTGTTATGTTGAGATTGTTATTCGAGATGTTATGAAAACACTGTAGAATGCATAAATAAGCACTTTTCCATAAACAAGCTCTAAATCATGTTTGATGCACTCTGGATAAAACTTTTTTTTGTTATGTTTATTCGAGATGTTATGAAAACACTGTAGAATGCATAAATAAGCACTTTTCCATAAACAAGCTCTAAATCATGATTGATGCACTCTGGATACAATGTTTTAAACATAACTGTTCAAACTAGATGATTAGGAACAACTGTAGACAATTTTCAGCAAGTTGCAACATTGAAATGCAGAAATAAGCACTTTTCCATAAACAAGCTCTAAATCATGATTGATGCACTCTGGATACAATGTTTTAAACATAACTGTTCAAACTAGATGATTAGGAACACTGTAGACAATTTTCAGCAAGTTGCAACATTGAAATGCAGAAATAAGCACTTTTCCATAAACAAGCTCTAAATCATGTTTGATGCACTCTGGATAAAACTTTTTTTTGTTATGTTTATTCGAGATGTTATGAAAACACTGTAGAATGCATAAATAAGCACTTTTCCATAAACAAGCTCTAAATCATGTTTGATGCACTCTGGATGTCCAATTTTTGCTGTGCTGTCTATTTGAGATGAAATGAACATTGTGCACAGTTTTCAGCAAGTTGCAACATTGAAATGCAGAAATAAGCACTTTTCCATAAACAAGCTCTAAATCATGTTTGATGCACTCTGGATACAATGTTTTAAACATAACTGTTCAAACTAGATGATTAGGAACACTGTAGACAGTTTTCAGCATGTTGCAACATTGAAATGCAGAAATAAGCACTTTTCCATAAACAAGCTCTAAATCATGTTTGATGCACTCTGGATAAAATTTTTTGTTATGTTTATTTGAGATGTGAACATGAAAACAGTTGCAACATTGAATGCAGAAATAAGCACTTTTCCATAAACAAGCTCTAAATCATGATTGATGCACTCTGGATACAATGTTTTTAAACATAACTGTTCAAACTAGATGATTAGGAACACTGTAGACAATTTTCAGCAAGTTGCAACATTGAAATGCAGAAATAAGCACTTTTCCATAAACAAGCTCTAAATCATGTTTTGATGCACTGGATAAAACTTTTTTTTGTTATGTTTATTCGAGATGTTATGAAAACACTGTAGAATGCATAAATAAGCACTTTTCCATAAACAAGCTCTAAATCATGTTTGATGCACTCTGG
Organism: Oncorhynchus tshawytscha; assembly: GCF_018296145.1. Taxonomy (NCBI): domain Eukaryota; kingdom Metazoa; phylum Chordata; class Actinopteri; order Salmoniformes; family Salmonidae; genus Oncorhynchus; species Oncorhynchus tshawytscha. The sequence continues at coordinate 41,398,316 of NC_056433.1, read as the reverse complement.
ATGTCCAATTTTTGCTGTGCTGTCTATTTGAGATGAAATGAACAATGTGGACAGTTTTCAGCATGTTGCAACATTGAAATGCAGAAATAAGCACTTTTCCATAAACAAGCTCTAAATCATGTTTTGATGCACTGGATAAAACTTTTTTTTGTTATGTTGAGATTGTTATTCGAGATGTTATGAAAACACTGTAGAATGCATAAATAAGCACTTTTCCATAAACAAGCTCTAAATCATGTTTGATGCACTCTGGATAAAACTTTTTTTTGTTATGTTTATTCGAGATGTTATGAAAACACTGTAGAATGCATAAATAAGCACTTTTCCATAAACAAGCTCTAAATCATGATTGATGCACTCTGGATACAATGTTTTAAACATAACTGTTCAAACTAGATGATTAGGAACACTGTAGACAATTTTCAGCAAGTTGCAGCATTGAAATACAGAAATAACCACTTTTCCATAAACAAGCTCTAAATCATGTTTGATGCACTCTGGATGTCCAATTTTTGCTGTGCTGTCTATTTGAGATGAAATGAACATTGTGCACAGTTTTCAGCAAGTTGCAACATTGAAATGCAGAAATAACCACTTTTCCATAAACAAGCTCTAAATCATGTTTTGATGCACTGGATAAAACTTTTTTTTGTTATGTTTATTCGAGATGTTATGAAAACACTGTAGAATGCATAAATAAGCACTTTTCCATAAACAAGCTCTAAATCATGTTTCATGCACTCTGGATGTCCAATTTTTGCTGTGCTGTCTATTTGAGATGAAATGAACACTGTAGACAGTTTTCAGCATGTTGCAACATTGAAATGCAGAAATAAGCACTTTTCCATAAACAAGCTCTAAATCATGTTTTGATGCACTGGATAAAACTTGTTTTTGTTATGTTGAGATTGTTATTCGAGATGTTATGAAAACACTGTAGAATGCATAAATAAGCACTTTTCCATAAACAAGCTCTAAATCATGATTGATGCACTCTGGATACAATGTTTTAAACATAACTGTTCAAACTAGATGATTAGGAACACTGTAGACAATTTTCAGCAAGTTGCAACATTGAAATGCAGAAATAAGCACTTTTCCATAAACAAGCTCTAAATCATTATTGATGCACTCTGGATACAATGTTTTAAACATAACTGTTCAAACTAGATGATTAGGAACACTGTAGACAATTTTCAGCAAGTTGCAACATTGAAATGCAGAAATAAGCACTTTTCCATAAACAAGCTCTAAATCATGATTGATGCACTCTGGATGAAACTTTTTTTGTTATGTTTATTCGAGATGTTGTGAAAACACTGTAGAATGCAGAAATAAGCACTTTTCCATAAACAAGCTCTAAATCATGTTTGATGCACTCTGGATAAAATTTTTTTTTTGTTATGTTTATTCGAGATGTTATGAAAACACTGTAGAATGCAGAAATAAGCACTTTTCCATAAACAAGCTCTAAATCATTTTTGATGCACTCTGGATACAATGTTTTAAACATAACTGTTCAAACTAGATGATTAGGAACACTGTAGACAATTTTCAGCAAGTTGCAACATTGAAATGCAGAAATAAGCACTTTTCCATAAACAAGCTCTAAATCATGATTGATGCACTCTGGATACAATGTTTTAAACATAACTGTTCAAACTAGATGATTAGGAACACTGTAGACAATTTTCAGCAAGTTGCAGCATTGAACTACAGAAATAACCACTTTTCCATAAACAAGCTCTAAATCATGATTGATGCACTCTGGATACAATGTTTTAAACATAACTGTTCAAACTAGATGATTAGGAACACTATAGACAATTTTCAGCAAGTTGCAGCATTTGAAATACAGAAATAACCACTTTTGGATGTCCAACATTTTGATGTCCTGTCTATTTGAGATGAAATGAACAATGTGGACAGTTTTCAGCAAGTTGCAAACATTGAAATGCAGAAATAAGCACTTTTCCATAAACAAGCTCTAAATCATGTTTGATGCACTCTGGATGTCCAATTTTTCCTGTGCTGTCTATTTGAGATGAAATGAACAATGTGGAGAGTTTTCAGCATGTTGCAACATTGAAATGCAGAAATTAGCACTTTTCCATAAACAAGCTCTAAATCATGATTGATGCACTCTGGATACAATGTTTTAAACTTAACTGTTCAAACTAGATGATTAGGAACACTGTAAGACAATTTTCAGCAAGTTGCAACATTGAAATGCAGAAATAAGCACTTTTCCATAAACAAGCTCTAAATCATGTTTTGATGCACTGGATAAAACTTGTTTTTTTTGTTATGTTGAGATTGTTATTCGAGATGTTATGAAAACACTGTAGAATGCATAAATAAGCACTTTTCCATAAACAAGCTCTAAATCATGTTTGATGCACTCTGGATAAAACTTTTTTTGTTATGTTTATTCGAGATGTTATGAAAACACTGTAGAATGCAGAAATAAGCACTTTTCCATAAACAAGCTCTAAATCATGAATGATGCACTCTGGATACATTGTTTTAAACATAACTGTTCAAACTAGATGATTAGGAACACTGTAGACAATTTTCAGCAAGTTGCAACATTGAAATGCAGAAATAAGCACTTTTCCATAAACAAGCTCTAAATCATGATTGATGCACTCTGGATACAATGTTTTAAACATAACTGTTCAAACTAGATGATTAGGAACACTGTAGACAATTTTCAGCAAGTTGCAACATTGAAATGCAGAAATAAGCACTTTTCCATAAACAAGCTCTAAATCATGATTGATGCACTCTGGATACAATGTTTTAAACATAACTGTTCAAACTAGATGATTAGGAACACTGTAGACAATTTTCAGCAAGTTGCAACATTGAAATGCAGAAATAAGCACTTTTCCATAAACAAGCTCTAAATCATGTTTTGATGCACTCTGGATGTCCAATTTTTGCTGTGCTGTCTATTTGAGATGAAATGAACATTGTGGACAGTATTTAGCAAGTTGCAAACATGGAAATGCAGAAATAAGCACTTTTCCATAAACAAGGTCTAAATCATGTTTGATGCACTCTGGATGTCCAATTTTTGCTGTGCTGTCTATTTGAGATGAAATGAACAATGTGGACAATTTTCAGCAAGTTGCAGCATTGAAATACAGAAATAAGCACTTTTCCATAAACAAGCTCTAAATCATGTTTTGATGCACTGGATAAAACTTGTTTTTTTGTTATGTTGAGATTGTTATTCGAGATGTTATGAAAACACTATAGAATGCATAAATAAGCACTTTTCCATAAACAAGCTCTAAATCATGTTTGATGCACTCTGGATAAAATTTTTTTTTGTTATGTTTATTCGAGATGTTATGAAAACACTGTAGAATGCAGAAATAAGCACTTTTCCATAAACAAGCTCTAAATCATGAATGATGCACTCTGGATACAATGTTTTAAACATAACTGTTCAAACTAGATGATTAGGAACACTGTAGACAATTTTCAGCAAGTTGCAACATTGAAATGCAGAAATAAGCACTTTTCCATAAACAAGCTCTAAATCATGATTGATGCACTCTGGATACAATGTTTTAAACATAACTGTTCAAACTAGATGATTAGGAACACTGTAGACAATTTTCAGCAAGTTGCAACATTGAAATGCAGAAATAAGCACTTTTCCAAAAACAAGCTCTAAATCATGTTTGATGCACTCTGGATAAAACTTTTTTTTTTTGTTATGTTTATTCGAGATGTTATGAAAACACTGTAGAATGCATAAATAAGCACTTTTCCATAAACAAGCTCTAAATCATGTTTAATGCACTCTGGATGTCCAATTTTTGCTGTGCTGTCTATTTGAGATGAAATGAACACTGTAGACAATTTTCAGCAAGTTGCAACATTGAAATGCAGAAATAAGCACTTTTCCATAAACAAGCTCTAAATCATGATTGATGCACTCTGGATACAATGTTTTAAACATAACTGTTCAAACTAGATGATTAGGAACACTGTAGACAGTTTTCAGCATTGAAATGCAGAAATAAGCACTTTTCCATAAACAAGCTCTAAATCATGATTGATGCACTCTGGATACAATGTTTTAAACATAACTGTTCAAACTAGATGATTAGGAACACTGTAGACAATTTTCAGCAAGTTGCAACATTGAAATGCAGAAATAAGCACTTTTCCATAAACAAGCTCTAAATCATGTTTGATGCACTCTGGATGTCCAATTTTTGCTGTGCTGTCTATGTGAGATGAAATGAACAATGTGGACAGTTTTCAGCAAGTTGCAACATTGAAATACAGAAATAACCACTTGTCCATAAACAAGCTCTAAATCATGTTTGATGCACTCTGGATACAATGTTTTAAACTTAACTGTTCAAACTAGATGATTAGGAACACTGTAGACAATTTTCAGCAAGTTGCAACATTGAAATGCAGAAATAAGCACTTTTTCCATAAACAAGCTCTAAATCATGTTTGATGCACTCTGGATGTCCAATTTTTGCTGTGCTGTCTATGTGAGATGAAATGAACAATGTGGACAGTTTCCAGCAAGTTGCAGCATTGAAATACAGAAATAACCACTTGTCCATAAACAAGCTCTAAATGATGTTTGATGCACTCTGGATACAATGTTTTAAACATAACTGTTCAAACTAGATGATTAGGAACACTGTAGACAATTTTCAGCAAGTTGCAACATTGAAATGCAGAAATAAGCACTTTTCCATAAACAAGCTCTAAATCATGATTGATGCACTCTGGATACAATGTTTTAAACATAACTGTTCAAACTAGATGATTAGGAACACTGTAGACAATTTTCAGCAAGTTGCAACATTGAAATGCAGAAATAAGCACTTTTCCATAAACAAGCTCTAAATCATGATTGATGCACTCTGGATACAATGTTTTAAACATAACTGTTCAAACTAGATGATTAGGAACACTGTAGACAATTTTCAGCAAGTTGCAACATTGAAATGCAGAAATAAGCACTTTTCCATAAACAAGCTCTAAATCATGTTTTGATGCACTCTGGATGTCCAATTTTTGCTGTGCTGTCTATTTGAGATGAAATGAACAATGTGGACAGTATTTAGCAAGTTGCAAACATGGAAATGCGGAAATAAGCACTTTTGCATAAACAAGGTCTAAATCATGTTTGATGCACTCTGGATGTCCAATTTTTGCTGTGCTGTCTATTTGAGATGAAATGAACAATGTGGACAATTTTCAGCAAGTTGCAGCATTGAAATACGGAAATAAGCACTTTTCCATAAACAAGCTCTAAATCATGTTTTGATGCACTGGATAAAACTTGTTTTTGTTATGTTGAGATTGTTATTCGAGATGTTATGAAAACACTATAGAATGCATAAATAAGCACTTTTCCATAAACAAGCTCTAAATCATGTTTGGTGCACTCTGGATAAATTTTTTTTTTTGTTATGTTTATTCGAGATGTTATGAAAACACTGTAGAATGCAGAAATAAGCACTTTTCCATAAACAAGCTCTAAATCATGATTGATGCACTCTGGATACAATGTTTTAAACATAACTGTTCAAACTAGATGATTAGGAACACTGTAGACAATTTTCAGCAAGTTGCAACATTGAAATGCAGAAATAAGCACTTTTCCATAAACAAGCTCTAAATCATGATTGATGCACTCTGGATACAATGTTTTAAACATAACTGTTCAAACTAGATGATTAGGAACACTATAGACAATTTTCAGCAAGTTGCAACATTGAAATGCAGAAATAAGCACTTTTCCAAAAACAAGATCTAAATCATGTTTTGATGCACTCTGGATAAAACTTTTTTTTTGTTATGTTTATTTGAGATGTTATGAAAACACTGTAGAATGCATAAATAAGCACTTTTCCATAAACAAGCTCTAAATCATGTTTAATGCACTCTGGATGTCCAATTTTTGCTGTGCTGTCTATTTGAGATGAAATGAACACTGTAGACAATTTTCAGCAAGTTGCAACATTGAAATGCAGAAATAACCACTTTTCCATAGACAAGCTCTAAATCATGATTGATGCACTCTGGATACAATGTTTTAAACATAACTGTTCAAACTAGATGATTAGGAACACTGTAGACAGTTTTCAGCATTGAAATGCAGAAATAAGCACTTTTCCATAAACAAGCTCTAAATCATGATTGATGCACTCTGGATACAATGTTTTAAACATAACTGTTCAAACTAGATGATTAGGAACACTGTAGACAATTTTCAGCAAGTTGCAACATTGAAATGCAGAAATAAGCACTTTTCCATAAACAAGCTCTAAATCATGTTTGATGCACTCTGGATGTCCAATTTTTGCTGTGCTGTCTATGTGAGATGAAATGAACAATGTGGACAGTTTTCAGCAAGTTGCAGCATTGAAATACAGAAATAACCACTTGTCCATAAACAAGCTCTAAATGATGTTTGATGCACTCTGGATACAATGTTTTAAACTTAACTGTTCAAACTAGATGATTAGGAACACTGTAGACAATTTTCAGCAAGTTGCAACATTGAAATGCAGAAATAAGCACTTTTCCATAAACAAGCTCTAAATGATGTTTGATGCACTCTGGATGTCCAATTTTTGCTGTGCTGTCTATGTGAGATGAAATGAACAATGTGGACAGTTTCCAGCAAGTTGCAGCATTGAAATACAGAAATAACCACTTGTCCATAAACAAGCTCTAAATGATGTTTGATGCACTCTGGATACAATGTTTTAAACATAACTGTTCAAACTAGATGATTAGGAACACTGTAGACAATTTTCAGCAAGTTGCAACATTGAAATGCAGAAATAAGCACTTTTCCATAAACAAGCTCTAAATCATGATTGATGCACTCTGGATACAATGTTTTAAACATAACTGTTCAAACTAGATGATTAGGAACACTGTAGACAATTTTCAGCAAGTTGCAACATTGAAATGCATAAATAAGCACTTTTCCATAAACAAGCTCTAAATCATGTTTTGATGCACTGGATAAAATTTTTTTTGTTGTGTTTATTCGAGATGTTATGAAAACACTGTAGAATGCATAAATAAGCACTTTTCCATAAACAAGCTCTAAATCATGTTTGATGCACTCTGGATGTCCAATTTTTGCTGTGCTGTCTATTTGAGATGAAATGAACATTGTGCACAGTTTTCAGCAAGTTGCAACATTGAAATGCAGAAATAAGCACTTTTCCATAAACAAGCTCTAAATCATGTTTGATGCACTCTGGATACAATGTTTTAAACTTAACTGTTCAAACTAGATGATTAGGAACACTGTAGAAAATTTTCAGCAAGTTGCAACATTGAAATGCAGAAATAAGCACTTTTCCATAAACAAGCTCTAAATCATGTTTTTGATGCACTGGATAAAACTTTTTTTGTTATGTTGAGATTGTTATTCGAGATGTTATGAAAACACTGTAGAATGCATAAATAAGCACTTTTCCATAAACAAGCTCTAAATCATGTTTGATGCACTCTGGATAAAACTTTTTTTTGTTATGTTTATTCGAGATGTTATGAAAACACTGTAGAATGCAGAAATAAGCACTTTTCCATAAACAAGCTCTAAATCATGTTTGATGCACTCTGGATAAAATTTTTTTGTTATGTTTATTCGAGATGTTATGAAAACACTGTAGAATGCAGAAATAAGCACTTTTCCATAAACAAGCTCTAAATCATGTTTTGATGCACTGGAAAAAACTTTTTTTTGTTATGTTTATTCGAGATGTTATGAAAACACTGTAGAATGCATAAATAAGCACTTTTCCATAAACAAGCTCTAAATCATGTTTGATGCACTCTGGATAAAACTTTTTTTTGTTATGTTTATTCGAGATGTTATGAAAACACTGTAGAATGCATAAATAAGCACTTTTCCATAAACAAGCTCTAAATCATGTTTGATGCACTCTGGATAAAACTTTTTTTTGTTATGTTTATTCGAGATGTTATGAAAACACTGTAGAATGCATAAATAAGCACTTTTCCATAAACAAGCTCTAAATCATGTTTGATGCACTCTGGATACAATGTTTTAAACATAACTGTTCAAACTAGATGATTAGGAACACTGTAGACAATTTTCAGCAAGTTGCAGCATTGAAATACAGAAATAAGCACTTTTCCATAAACAAGCTCTAAATCATGTTTGATGCACTCTGGATAAAACTTTTTTTTGTTATGTTTATTCGAGATGTTATGAAAACACTGTAGAATGCATAAATAAGCACTTTTCCATAAACAAGCTCTAAATCATGTTTGATGCACTCTGGATGTCCAATTTTAGCTGTGCTGTCTATTTGAGATGAAATGAACACTGTAGACAATTTTCAGCAAGTTGCAACATTGAAATGCAGAAATAAGCACTTTTCCATAAACAAGCTCTAAATCATGTTTTGATGCACTGGATAAAACTTTTTTTGTTATGTTGAGATTGTTATTCGAGATGTTATGAAAACACTGTAGAATGCATAAATAAGCACTTTTCCATAAACAAGCTCTAAATCATGTTTGAATGCACTCTGGATAAAACTTTTTTTGTTATGTTTATTCGAGATGTTATGAAAACACTGTAGAATGCATAAATAAGCACTTTTCCATAAACAAGCTCTAAATCATGTTTGATGCACTCTGGATACAATGTTTTAAACATAACTGTTCAAACTAGATGATTAGGAACACTGTAGACAATTTTCAGCAAGTTGCAGCATTGAACTACAGAAATAACCACTTTTCCATAAACAAGCTCTAAATCATGATTGATGCACTCTGGATACAATGTTTTAAACATAACTGTTCAAACTAGATGATTAGGAACACTGTAGACAGTTTTCAGCATTGAATTGCAGAAATAAGCACTTTTCCATAAACAAGCTCTAAATCATGTTTGATGCACTCTGGATGTCCAATTTTTGCTGTGCTGTCTATGTGAGATGAAATGAACAATGTGGACAGTTTCAGCAAGTTGCAGCATTGAAATACAGAAATAACCACTTGTCCATAAACAAGCTCTAAATGATGTTTGATGCACTCTGGATACAATGTTTTAAACATAACTGTTCAAACTAGATGATTAGGAAAACTGTAGACAATTTTCAGCAAGTTGCAACATTGAAATGCAGAAATAAGCACTTTTCCATAAACAAGCTCTAAATCATGTTTGATGCACTCTGGATGTCCAATTTTTGCTGTGCTGTCTTATTTGAGATGAACTGAACATTGTGGACAGTTTTCAGCAAGTTGCAACATTGAAATGCAAGAAATAAGCACTTTTCCATAAACAAGCTCTAAATCATGATTGATGCACTCTGGATACAATGTTTTAAACATAACTGTTCAAACTAGATGATTAGGAACACTGTAGAAAATTTTCAGCAAGTTGCAACATTGAAATGCAGAAATAAGCACTTTTCCATAAACAAGCTCTAAATCATGTTTTTGATGCACTGGATAAAACTTGTTTTTGTTATGTTGAGATTGTTATTCGAGATGTTATGAAAACACTGTAGAATGCATAAATAAGCACTTTTCCATAAACAAGCTCTAAATCATGTTTGATGCACTCTGGATAAAACTTTTTTTTTTGTTATGTTTATTCGAGATGTTATGAAAACACTGTAGAATGCATAAATAAGCACTTTTCCATAAACAAGCTCTAAATCATGTTTGATGCACTCTGGATAAAATTTTTTGTTATGTTTATTCGAGATGTTATGAAAACACTGTAGAATGCAGAAATAAGCACTTTTCCATAAACAAGCTCTAAATCATGTTTTGATGCACTGGATAAAACTTGTTTTTGTTATGTTGAGATTGTTATTCGAGATGTTATGAAAACACTGTAGAATGCATAAATAAGCACTTTTCCATAAACAAGCTCTAAATCATGTTTGATGCACTCTGGATAAAATTTTTTTTGTTATGTTTATTCGAGATGTTATGAAAACACTGTAGAATGCATAAATAAGCACTTTTCCATAAACAAGCTCTAAATCATGTTTGATGCACTCTGGATAAAATTTTTTTGTTATGTTTATTCGAGATGTTATGAAAACACTGTAGAATGCAGAAATAAGCACTTTTCCATAAACAAGCTCTAAATCATGATTGATGCACTCTGGATACAATGTTTTAAACATAACTGTTCAAACTAGATGATTAGGAACACTGTAGACAATTTTCAGCAAGTTGCAACATTGAAATGCAGAAATAAGCACTTTTCCATAAACAAGCTCTAAATCATGTTTGATGCACTCTGGATAAAATTTTTTTGTTATGTTTATTCGAGATGTTATGAAAACACTGTAGAATGCATAAATAAGCACTTTTCCATAAACAAGCTCTAAATCATGTTTGATGCACTCTGGATGTACAATGTTTTTGCTGTGCTGTCTAACTGTTGAGATGAAATGAACACTGTAGACAATTTTCAGCAAGTTGCAACATTGAAATGCAGAAATAAGCACTTTTCCATAAACAAGCTCTAAATCATGTTTTGATGCACTCTGGATACAATTTTTTTGTTTTTGTTATTTGAGATTAATTAACTGAGACAGTTTTCAGCAAGTTGCAACATTGAAATGCAGAAATAAGCACTTTTCCATAAACAAGCTCTAAATCATGTTTGATGCACTCTGGATGTCCAATTTTTGCTGTGCTGTCTATTTGAGATGAAATGAACACTGTGACAGTTTTCAGCAAGTTGCAACATTGAAATGCAGAAATAAGCACTTTTCCATAAACAAGCTCTAAATCATGATTGATGCACTCTGGATACAATGTTTTAAACATAACTGTTCAAACTAGATGATTAGGAACACTGTAGAAAATTTTCAGCAAGTTGCAACATTGAAATGCAGAAATAAGCACTTTTCCATAAACAAGCTCTAAATCATGTTTTGATGCACTGGATAAAACTTGTTTTTGTTATGTTGAGATTGTTATTCGAGATGTTATGAAAACACTGTAGAATGCATAAATAAGCACTTTTCCATAAACAAGCTCTAAATCATGTTTGATGCACTCTGGATAAAATGTTTTTTGTTATGTTGTTTATTCGAGATGTTATGAAAACACTGTAGAATGCATAAATAAGCACTTTTCCATAAACAAGCTCTAAATCATGTTTGATGCACTCTGGATAAAACTTTTTTTGTTATGTTTATTCGAGATGTTATGAAAACACTGAGAGAAATGCAGAAATAAGCACTTTTCCATAAACAAGCTCTAAATCATGTTTTTGATGCACTCTGGATAAAACTTGTTTTTGTTACTGTTGAGATGATTATTAGACGAGATTTTCAGAAAACATGTAGAATGCATAAATAAGCACTTTTCCATAAACAAGCTCTAAATCATGTTTGATGCACTCTGGATACAATTTTTTGTTATGTTTATTCGAGATGAAATTGTGGACAATTTTCAGCAAGTTGCAACATTGAATGCAGAAATAAGCACTTTTCCATAAACAAGCTCTAAATCATGTTTGATGCACTCTGGATAAAACTTGTTTTTTGTTATGTTGATGTTTATTCGAGATGTTATGAAAACACTGTAGAATGCAGAAATAAGCACTTTTCCATAAACAAGCTCTAAATCATGATTGATGCACTCTGGATACAATGTTTTAAACATAACTGTTCAAACTAGATGATTAGGAACACTGTAGACAATTTTCAGCAAGTTGCAACATTGAAATGCAGAAATAAGCACTTTTCCATAAACAAGCTCTAAATCATGTTTGATGCACTCTGGATACAAACTTTTTTTTGCTGTGTTATTTGAGATGATGCAACATTGAAATGCAGCACTTTTCCATAAACAAGCTCTAAATCATGTTTGAACACTGATGGACAATTTTTGCTGTGCTGTCATTTGAGATGAAAGAACACTGTAGACACTTTTCCATAAACAAGCATTGAAATCAGAAATGTTTCCATAAACAAGCTCTAAATCATGTTTTGATGCACTGGATTGTTCAAACTGATGATTAGATGATGAACACTGTAGACAATTTTCAGCAAGTTGCAACATTGAAATGCAGAAATAAGCACTTTTCCATAAACAAGCTCTAAATCATGTTTTGATGCACTGGATAAAACTTTTTTTGTTATGTTGAGATTGTTATTCGAGATGTTATGAAAACACTGTAGAATGCATAAATAAGCACTTTTCCATAAACAAGCTCTAAATCATGTTTGATGCACTCTGGATACAATGTTTTAAACATAACTGTTCAAACTAGATGATTAGGAACACTGTAGACAATTTTCAGCAAGTTGCAACATTGAAATGCAGAAATAAGCACTTTTCCATAAACAAGCTCTAAATCATGATTGATGCACTCTGGATACAATGTTTTAAACATAACTGTTCAAACTAGATGATTAACACTGTAGACAATTTTCAGCAAGTTGCAACATTGAAATGCAGAAATAAGCACTTTTCCATAAACAAGCTCTAAATCATGTTTGATGCACTCTGGATACAAATTTTTTTTAAACATAACTGTTCAAACTAGATGATTAGGAACACTGTAGACAATTTTCAGCAAATTGCAACATTGAAATGCAGAAATAAGCACTTTTCCATAAACAAGCTCTAAATCATGTTTGATGCACTCTGGATACAATGTTTTTTACAGAACTGTTCAAACTAGATGATTAGGAACACTGTAGACAATTTTCAGCAAGTTGCAGCATTGAACTACAGAAATAACCACTTTTCCATAAACAAGCTCTAAATCATGTTTGATGCACTCTGGATGTCCAATTTTTGCTGTGCTGTCTATTTGAGATGAAATTAACAATGTGGACAGTTTTCAGCATGTTGCAACATTGAAATGCAGAAATAAGCACTTTTCCATAAACAAGCTCTAAATCATGTTTGATGCACTCTGGATACAATGTTTTAAACATAACTGTTCAAACTAGATGATTAGGAACACTGTAGACAATTTTCAGCAAGTTGCAACATTGAAATGCAGAAATAAGCACTTTTCCATAAACAAGCTCTAAATCATGATTGATGCACTCTGGATGTCAAATTTTTTGCTGTGCTGTCTATTTGAGATGAAATGAACATTGTGGACAGTTTTCAGCATGTTGCAACATTGAAATGCAGAAATAAGCACTTTTCCATAAACAAGCTCTAAATCATGTTTGATGCACTCTGGATACAATGTTTTAAACATAACTGTTCAAACTAGATGATTAGGAACACTGTAAGACAATTTTCAGCAAGTTGCAGCATTGAAATACAGAAATAACCACTTGTCCATAAACAAGCTCTAAATCATGTTTGATGCACTCTGGATACAATGTTTTAAACATAACTGTTTGAGATGATTAGGAACACTGTAGACAATTTTCAGCAAGTTGCAACATTGAAATGCAGAAATAAGCACTTTTCCATAAACAAGCTCTAAATCATGTTTGATGCACTCTGGATACAATGTTTTAAACATAACTGTTCAAACTAGATGATTAGGAACACTGTAGACAATTTTCAGCAAGTTGCAACATTGAAATGCAGAAATAAGCACTTTTCCATAAACAAGCTCTAAATCATGTTTGATGCACTCTGGATACAATGTTTTAAACATAACTGTTGAATTTAGATGATTAGGAACACTGTAGACAGTTTTCAGCAAGTTGCAACATTGAAATGCAGAAATAAGCACTTTTCCATAAACAAGCTCTAAATCATGTTTGATGCACTCTGGATACAATTTTTTTTACAGAACTGTTCAAACTAGATGATTAGGAACACTGTGGACAATTTTCAGCAAGTTGCAGCATTGAAATGCAGAAATAAGCACTTTTCCATAAACAAGCTCTAAATCATGTTTGATGCACTCTGGATACAATGTTTTAAACATAACTGTTCAAACTAGATGATTAGGAACACTGTAGACAATTTTCAGCAAGTTGCAACATGGAAATACAGAAATAAGCACTTTTCCATAAACAAGCTCTAAATCATGTTTGTTGCACTCTGGATGTCCAATTTTTGCTGTGCTGTCTATTTGAGATGAAATGAACATTGTAGACAGTTTTCAGCAAGTTGCAACATGGAAATACAGAAATAAGCACTTTTCCATAAACAAGCTCTAAATCATGTTTGATGCACTCTGGATACAATGTTTTAAACATAACTGTTCAAATTAGATGATTAGGAACACTGTAGACAATTTTCAGCAAGTTGCAGCATTGAAATACAGAAATAACCACTTGTCCATAAACAAGCCTCTAAATCATGTTTGATGCACTCTGGATGTCCAATTTTTTTGTGCTGTCTATTTGAGATGATATCAACAATGTGGACAGTTTTCAGCAAGTTGCAACATTGAAATGCAGAAATAACCACTTTTCCGTTAACAGGGTCTAAATCATGTTTGATGCACTCTGGATACAATGCATTTTACAGAACTGTTCAAACTAGATGATTAGGAACACTGTAGACAATTTTCAGCAAGTTGCAGCATTGAACTACAGAAATAACCACTTTTCCATAAACAAGCTCTAAATCATGTTTGATGCACTCTGGATGTCCAATTTTTGCTGTGCTGCCTATTTGAGATGAAATGAACATTGTGCACAGTTTTCAGCAAGTTGCAACATGGAAATACGGAAATAAGCACTTTTCCATAAACAAGCTCTAAATAATGTTTGATGCACTCTGGATGTCCAATGTTTTTGCTGTGCTGTCTTATTTGAGATGAAATGAACATTGTAGACAGTTTTCAGCAAGTTGCAACATTGAAATACAGAAATAACTTTTTTCCATAAACAAGCTCTAAATCATGTTTGATGCACTCTGGATGTCCAATTTTTGCTGTGCTGTCTATTTGAGATGAAATGAACATTGTGCAAAGACAGTTTTCAGCATGTTGCAACATTGAAATGCAGAAATAAGCACTTTTCCATAAACAAGCTCTAAATCATGTTTGATGCACTCTGGATACAATGTTTTAAACATAACTGTTCAAATTTAGATGATTAGGAACACTGTAGACAATTTTCAGCAAGTTGCAGCATTGAAATACAGAAATAACCACTTGTCCATAAACAAGCTCTAAATCATGTTTGATGCACTCTGGATACAATGTTTTTACAGAACTGTTCAAACTAGATGATTAGGAACACTGTAGACAATTTTCAGCAAAGTTGCAGCATTGAATACAGAAATAACCACTTTTCCATAAACAAGCTCTAAATCATGTTTGATGCACTCTGGATGTCCAATGTTTTTTGCTGTGCTATTTATTTGAGATGAAATGAACATTGTGGACAGTTTTCAGCAAGTTGCAACATGGAAATACAGAAATAACTTTTTTTTCCATAAACAAGCTCTAAATCATGTTTGATGCACTCTGGATGTTTAATTTTTGCTGTGCTCTCTATTTGAGATGAAATTAACAATGTGGACAGTTTTCAGCATGTTGCAACATTGAAATGCAGAAATAAGCACTTTTCCATAAACAAGCTCTAAATCATGATTGATGCACTCTGGATACAATGTTTTAAACATAACTGTTCAAACTAGATGATTAGGAACACTGTAGACAATTTTCAGCAAGTTGCAACATTGAAATGCAGAAATAAGCACTTTTCCATAAACAAGCTCTAAATCATGTTTGATGCACTCTGGATACAATGTTTTTACAGAACTGTTCAAACTAGATGATTAGGAACACTGTGGACAATTTTCAGCAAGTTGCAGCATTGAAATACAGAAATAACCACTTTTCCATAAACAAGCTCTAAATCATGTTTGATGCACTCTGGATACAATGTTTTGTGCTGTTCAAACTAGATGATTAGGAACACTGTAGACAATTTTCAGCAAGTTGCAACATTGAAATGCAGAAATAACCACTTTTCCATAAACAAGCTCTAAATCATGTTTGATGCACTCTGGATGTCCAATTTTTGCTGTGCTGTCTATTTGAGATGAAATGAACATTGTGCACAGTTTTCAGCAAGTTGCAACATTGAAATGCAGAAATAAGCACTTTTCCATAAACAAGCTCTAAATCATGTTTGATGCACTCTGGATACAATGTTTTAAACATAACTGTTCAAATTTAGATGATTAGGAACACTGTAGACAATTTTCAGCAAGTTGCAGCATTGAAATACAGAAATAACCACTTTTCCATAAACAAGCTCTAAATCATGTTTGATGCACTCTGGATGTCCAATTTTTGATGTGCTGTCTATTTGAGATGAAATCAACAATGTGGACAGTTTTCAGCATGTTGCAACATTGAAATGCAGAAATAAGCACTTTTCCATAAACAAGCTCTAAATCATGTTTGATGCACTCTGGATACAATGTTTTAAACATAACTGTTCAAACTAGATGATTAGGAACACTGTAGACAATTTTCAGCAAGTTGCAGCATTGAATACAGAAATAACCACTTTTCCATAAACAAGCTCTAAATCATGTTTGATGCACTCTGGATGTCCAATTTTTGCTGTGCTGTCTATTTGAGATGAAATGAACAATGTGGACAGTTTTCAGCAAGTTGCAACATTGAAATGCAGAAATAAGCACTTTTCCATAAACAAGCTCTAAATCATGTTTGATGCACTCTGGATACAATGTTTTAAACTGTAACTGTTATTTGAGATGAAATGAACACTGTAGACAATTTTCAGCAAGTTGCAACATTGAAATACAGAAATAACTTTTTTTCCATAAACAAGCTCTAAATCATGTTTGTTGCACTCTGGATGTCCAATTTTTGCTGTGCTGTCTATTTGAGATGAAATGAACATTGTAGACAGTTTTCAGCAAGTTGCAACATGGAAATACAGAAATAAGCACTTTTCCATAAACAAGCTCTAAATCATGTTTGATGCACTCTGGATACAATGTTTTAAACATAACTGTTCAAACTAGATGATTAGGAACACTGTAGACAATTTTCAGCAAGTTGCAGCATTGAAATACGGAAATAAGCACTTTTCCATAAACAAGCTCTAAATCATGTTTGATGCACTCTGGATGTCCAATTTTTGCTGTGCTGTCTATTTGAGATGAAATGAACAATGTGACACAGTTTTCAGCAAGTTGCAACATTGAAATGCAGAAATAAGCACTTTTCCATAAACAAGCTCTAAATCATGTTTGATGCACTCTGGATACAATGTTTTAAACATAACTGTTCAAACTAGATGATTAGGAACACTGTGGACAATTTTCATCAAGTTGCAGCATTGAAATACAGAAATAACCACTTTTCCATAAACAAGCTCTAAATCATTTTTGATGCACTCTGGATGTCCAATTTTTGCTGTGCTGTCTTATTTGAGATGAAATGAACTATGTGGACAGTTTTTAGCATGTTGCAACATTGAAATGCATAAATAAGCACTTTTCCATAAACAAGCTCTAAATCATGTTTGATGCACTCTGGATGTCCAATTTTTGCTGTGCTGTCTTATTTGAGATGAAATGAACAATGTGGACAGTTTTTAGCATGTTGCAACATTGAAATGCATAAATAAGCACTTTTCCATAAACAAGCTCTAAATCATGTTTGATGCACTCTGGATACAATGTTTTAAACATAACTGTTCAAACTAGATGATTAGGAACACTGTAGACAATTTTCAGCAAGTTGCAACATTGAAATGCAGAAATAAGCACTTTTCCATAAACAAGCTCTAAATCATGATTGATGCACTCTGGATACAATGTTTTAAACATAACTGTTTATTTGAGATGATTATGAACACTGTAGACAATTTTCAGCAAGTTGCAACATTGAAATGCAGAAATAAGCACTTTTCCATAAACAAGCTCTAAATCATGTTTGATGCACTCTGGATACAATGTTTTAAACATAACTGTTCAAACTAGATGATTAGGAACACTGTAGACAATTTTCAGCAAGTTGCAACATTGAAATACAGAAATAAGCACTTTTCCATAAACAAGCTCTAAATCATGTTTGATGCACTCTGATGATACAATGTTTTTTGTAACTGTTCTATTTGAGATGATTATGAACACTGTGGACAGTTTTCAGCAAGTTGCAGCATTGAAATGCAGAAATAAGCACTTTTCCATAAACAAGCTCTAAATCATGATTGATGCACTCTGGATACAATGTTTTAAACATAACTGTTCAAACTAGATGATTAGGAACACTGTAGACAATTTTCAGCAAGTTGCAGCATTGAACTACAGAAATAACCACTTTTCCATAAACAAGCTCTAAATCATGTTTGATGCACTCTGGATGTCCAATTTTTGCTGTGCTGTCTATTTGAGATGAAATTAACAATGTGGACAGTTTTCAGCATGTTGCAACATTGAAATGCAGAAATAAGCACTTTTCCATAAACAAGCTCTAAATCATGTTTGATGCACTCTGGATACAATGTTTTTGTAACTGTTCAAACTAGATGATTAGGAACACTGAAGACATTTTCAGCAAGTTGCAGCATTGAAATACAGAAATAACCACTTTTCCATAAACAAGCTCTAAATCATGTTTGATGCACTCTGGATACAATGTTTTAAACATAACTGTTCAAACTAGATGATTAGGAACACTGTAGACAATTTTCAGCAAGTTGCAACATTGAAATGCAGAAATAAGCACTTTTCCATAAACAAGCTCTAAATCATGTTTGATGCACTCTGGATACAATGTTTTAAACATAACTGTTCAATTTGAGATGATTAGGAACACTGTAGACAGTTTTCAGCAAGTTGCAACATTGAAATGCAGAAATAAGCACTTTTCCATAAACAAGCTCTAAATCATGTTTGATGCACTCTGGATACAATGTTTTAAACATAACTGTTCAAACTAGATGATAGGAACACTGTGGACAATTTTCAGCAAGTTGCAACCTTGAAATACAGAAATAAACACTTCCATAAAGAAGGTCTAAATCATGTTTGATGCACTCTGTCCGTAACTTTTTTTGAAGTACTGTTTAAACTAGATGATAGGAACACTGTGGATATGTTTCAGCAAGTTGCAACCTTGAAATACAGAAATAAGCACTTTTCCATAAACAAGCTCTAAATCATGTTTGATGCACTCTGGATACAATGTTTTAAACATAACTGTTCAAACTAGATGATTAGGAACACTGTAGACAATTTTCAGCAAGTTGCAACATTGAAATGCAGAAATAACCACTTTTCCATAAACAAGCTCTAAATCATGTTTGATGCACTCTGGATGTCCAATTTTTGCTGTGCTGTCTATTTGAGATGAAATGAACATTGTGCACAGTTTTCAGCTGTTGCAACATTGAAATGCAGAAATAAGCACTTTTCCATAAACAAGCTCTAAATCATGTTTGATGCACTCTGGATACAATGTTTTAAACATAACTGTTCAAACTAGATGATTAGGAACACTGTAGACAATTTTCAGCAAGTTGCAGCATTGAAATACAGAAATAACCACTTTTCCATAAACAAGCTCTAAATCATGTTTGATGCACTCTGGATGTCCAATTTTTTTGTGCTGTCTATTTGAGATGAAATGAACAATGTGGACAGTTTTCAGCAAGTTGCAACATTGAAATGCAGAAATAAGCACTTTTCCATAAACAAGGTCTAAATCATGTTTGATGCACTCTGGATACAATGTTTTTAAACATAACTGTTCAAACTAGATGATTAGGAACACTGTAGACCATTTTCAGCAAGTTGCAGCATTGAAATGCAGAAATAAGCACTTTTCCATAAACAAGCTCTAAATCACTCTGGATGTCCAATTTTTGCTGTGCTGTCTATTTGAGATGAAAAAAACATTGTGGACAGTTTTCAGCAAGTTGCAACATCGAAATACGGAAATAAGCACTTTTCCATAAACAAGCTCTAAATCATGTTTGATGCACTCTGGATGTCCAATTTTTGCTAACTGTTCAATTTGAGATGATTATGAACACTGTAGACAGTTTTCAGCAAGTTGCAACATTGAAATACAGAAATAAGCACTTTTCCATAAACAAGCTCTAAATCATGTTTGATGCACTCTGGATGTCCAATTTTTCTGTGCTGTCTATTTGAGATGAAATGAACAATGTGGACAGTTTTCAGCATGTTGCAACATTGAAATGCAGAAATAAGCACTTTTCCATAAACAAGCTCTAAATCATGTTTGATGCACTCTGGATACAATGTTTTAAACATTTAGATGATTAGGAACACTGTAGACAATTTTCAGCAAGTTGCAGCATTGAAATGCAGAAATAAGCACTTTTCCATAAACAAGCTCTAAATCATGTTTGATGCACTCTGGATACAATTTTTTAAACATAACTGTTCAAACTAGATGATTAGGAACACTGTAGACAATTTTCAGCAAGTTGCAGCATTGAAATGCAGAAATAACCACTTTTCCATAAACAAGCTCTAAATCATGTTTGATGCACTCTGGATGTCCAATTTTTGCTGTGCTGTCTATTTGAGATGATATCAACAATGTGGACAGTTTTCAGCAAGTTGCAACATTGAAATAGAAATAAGCACTTTTCCATAAACAAGCTCTAAATCATGTTTGATGCACTCTGGATACAATGTTTTAAACATAACTGTTCAAACTAGATGATTAGGAACACTGTAGACAATTTTCAGCAAGTTGCAGCATTGAAATACAGAAATAACCACTTTTCCATAAACAAGCTCTAAATCATGTTTGATGCACTCTGGATGTCCAATTTTTGCTGTGCTGTTATTTGAGATGATATGAACAATGTGGACAGTTTTCAGCAAGTTGCAACATTGAAATGCAGAAATAAGCACTTTTCCATAAACAAGCTCTAAATCATGTTTGATGCACTCTGGATACAATGTTTTAAACATAACTGTTCAAACTAGATGATTAGGAACACTGTAGACAATTTTCAGCAAGTTGCAGCATTGAAATACAGAAATAACCACTTTTCCATAAACAAGCTCTAAATCATGTTTGATGCACTCTGGATACAATTTTTTGTAACTGTTCAAATTTGAGATGATTAGGAACACTGTAGACATTTTCAGCAAGTTGCAGCATTGAAATGCAGAAATAACCACTTTTCCATAAACAAGCTCTAAATCATGTTTGATGCACTCTGGATGTCCAATGTTTTTTGCTGTGCTGTCTATTTGAGATGAAATGAACATTGTGGACAGTTTTCAGCAAGTTGCAACATTGAAATGCAGAAATAAGCACTTTTCCATAAACAAGCTCTAAATCATGTTTGATGCACTCTGGATACAATGTTTTAAACTGAACTGTTCAATTTGAGATGATTAGGAACATTGTAGACAATTTTCAGCAAGTTGCAACATTGAAATGCAGAAATAAGCACTTTTCCATAAACAAGCTCTAAATCATGTTTGATGCACTCTGGATACAATGTTTTTTACAGAACTGTTCAAACTAGATGATTAGGAACACTGTAGACAATTTTCAGCAAGTTGCAGCATTGAAATACAGAAATAACCACTTTTCCATAAACAAGCTCTAAATCATGTTTGATGCACTCTGGATAAAATTTTTTTTTGTCTATTTGAGATGAAATGTTTGGACAGTTTTCAGATGTTGAAAACATTGAAATGCAGAAATAAGCACTTTTCCATAAACAAGCTCTAAATCATGTTTGATGCACTCTGGATACAATGTTTTTTAAACATAACTGTTCAAACTAGATGATTAGGAACACTGTAGACAATTTTCAGCAAGTTGCAGCATTGAACTACAGAAATAACCACTTTTCCATAAACAAGCTCTAAATCATGTTTGATGCACTCTGGATGTCCAATTTTTTTTGCTGTGCTGTCTATTTGAGATGAAATGAACATTGTGCACAGTTTTCAGCAAGTTGCAACATTGAAATGCAGAAATAAGCACTTTTCCATAAACAAGCTCTAAATCATGTTTGATGCACTCTGGATACAATTTTTGCTGTGCTGTCAAATTTGAGATGAAAGGAACATTGTGGACAGTTTTCAGCAAGTTGCAACATTGAAATACAGAAATAACACTTTTCCATAAACAAGCTCTAAATCATGTTTGATGCACTCTGGATGTCCAATTTTTGCTGTGCTGTCTATTTGAGATGAAATGAACAATGTGGACAGTTTTCAGCATGTTGCAACATTGAAATGCAGAAATAAGCACTTTTCCATAAACAAGCTCTAAATCATGTTTGATGCACTCTGGATACAATTTTTTTAAACATAACTGTTCAAACTAGATGATTAGGAACACTGTAGACAATTTTCAGCAAGTTGCAGCATTGAAATACAGAAATAACCACTTTTCCATAAACAAGCTCTAAATCATGTTTGATGCACTCTGGATACAATGTTTTAAACATAACTGTTCAAACTAGATGATTAGGAACACTGTAGACAATTTTCAGCAAGTTGCAGCATTGAACTACAGAAATAACCACTTTTCCATAAACAAGCCTCTAAATCATGTTTGATGCACTCTGGATGTCCAATTTTTGCTGTGCTGTCTATTTGAGATGAAATGAACATTGTGGACAGTTTTCAGCAAGTTGCAACATTGAAATGCAGAAATAAGCACTTTTCCATAAACAAGCTCTAAATCATGTTTGATGCACTCTGGATACAATGTTTTAAACATAACTGTTCAAACTAGATGATTAGGAACACTGTAGACAATTTTCAGCAAGTTGCAGCATTGAAATACAGAAATAACCACTTTTCCATAAACAAGCTCTAAATCATGTTTGATGCACTCTGGATGTCCAATTTTTGCTGTGCTGTCTATTTGAGATGAAATGAACAATGTGGACAGTTTTCAGCAAGTTGCAACTTTGAAATGCAGAAATAAGCACTTTTCCATAAACAAGCTCTAAATCATGTTTGATGCACTCTGGATACAATGTTTTTTACAGAACTGTTCAAACTAGATGATTAGGAACACTGTAGACAATTTTCAGCAAGTTGCAGCATTGAAATACAGAAAGAACCACTTTTCCATAAACAAGCTCTAAATCATGTTTGATGCACTGTGGATAAAACTTTTTTTTATGTTTATTCGAGATGTTATGAAAACACTGTAGAATGCATAAATAAGCACTTTTCCATAAACAAGCTCTAAATCATGTTTGATGCACTCTGGATACAATGTTTTTTACAGAACTGTTCAAACTAGATGATTAGGAACACTGTAGACAATTTTCAGCAAGTTGCAGCATTGAAATACAGAAATAACCACTTTTCCATAAACAAGCTCTAAATCATGTTTGATGCACTCTGGATGTCCAATTTTTGCTGTGCTGTCTATTTGAGATGAAATGAACATTGTGGACAGTTTTCAGCAAGTTGCAACATTGAAATGCAGAAATAAGCACTTTTCCATAAACAAGCTCTAAATCATGTTTGATGCACTGGATAAAACTTTTTTTTGTTATGTTTATTCGAGATGTTATGAAAACACTGTAGAATGCATAAATAACCACTTTTCCATAAAAAAGCTCTAAATCATGTTTGATGCACTCTGAATGTACAATTTTTGCTGTGATTTCGACACGATATGAACACTGTGGACAATTTTCAGCAAAGTGCAACATTGAAATACAGAAATAACCACTTTTCCATAAACAAGCTCTAAATCATGTTCTATGCACTCTTGGATGTTCAATTTTTGTTGTGCTGTCTATTTGAGATGAAATGAACATTGTGGACAGTTTTCAGCAAGTTGCAACATTGAAATACAGAAATAACCACTTTTCCATAAACAAGCTCTAAATCATGTTTGATGCACTCTGGATGTCCAATTTTTGCTGTGCTGTCTATTTGAGATGAAATGAACATTGTGCACAGTTTTCAGCAAGTTGCAACATTGAAATGCAGAAATAAGCACTTTTCCATAAACAAGCTCTAAATCATGTTTGATGCACTCTGGATAAAACTTTTTTTTGTTATGTTTATTCGAGATGTTATGAAAACACTGTAGAATGCATAAATAAGCACTTTTCCATAAACAAGCTCTAAATCATGTTTGATGCACTCTGGATACAATGTTTTTTACTAACTGTTCAATTTGAGATGATTATGAACACTGTAGACAATTTTCAGCAAGTTGCAGCATTGAAATACAGAAATAACCACTTTTCCATAAACAAGCTCTAAATCATGTTTGATGCACTCTGGATACAATGTTTTTGCTGTAACTGTTCAATTTGAGATGATTAGGAACACTGTGGACAGTTTTCAGCAAGTTGCAACATTGAAATGCAGAAATAAGCACTTTTCCATAAACAAGCTCTAAATCATGTTTGATGCACTCTGGATGTCCAATTTTTGCTGTGCTGTCTATTTGAGATGAAATGAACAATGTGGACAGTTTTCAGCATGTTGCAACATTGAAATGCAGAAATAAGCACTTTTCCATAAACAAGCTCTAAATCATGTTTGATGCACTCTGGATACAATGTTTTAAACTAACTGTTCTAACTGAGATGATTATGAACACTGTAGACAATTTTCAGCAAGTTGCAGCATTGAAATGCAGAAATAAGCACTTTTCCATAAACAAGCTCTAAATCATGTTTGATGCACTCTGGATACAATTTTTAAACTGTAACTGTTCAATTTGAGATGATTATGAACACTGTAGACAGTTTTCAGCAAGTTGCAACATTGAAATGCAGAAATAAGCACTTTTCCATAAACAAGCTCTAAATCATGTTTGATGCACTCTGGATAAAATTTTTTTGTTATAGATGATTGAACATTAGAGATTTTCAGCAAAACATTGAAATGCATAAATAAGCACTTTTCCATAAACAAGCTCTAAATCATGTTTGATGCACTCTGGATAAAACTTTTTTTTGTTATTTGAGATGTTATTAACAATGAGATGCAAGTTGAAAACATTGAAATGCAGAAATAAGCACTTTTCCATAAACAAGCTCTAAATCATGTTTGATGCACTCTGGATAAAACTTTTTTTTGTTATGTTTATTCGAGATGTTATGAAAACACTGTAGAATGCATAAATAAGCACTTTTCCATAAACAAGCTCTAAATCATGATTGATGCACTCTGGATACAATGTTTTAAACATAACTGTTCAAACTAGATGATTAGGAACACTGTAGACAATTTTCAGCAAGTTGCAACATTGAAATGCAGAAATAAGCACTTTTCCATAAACAAGCTCTAAATCATGTTTTGATGCACTGGATAAAACTTTTTTTTGTTATGTTGAGATTGTTATTCGAGATGTTATGAAAACACTGTAGAATGCATAAATAAGCACTTTTCCATAAACAAGCTCTAAATCATGTTTGATGCACTCTGGATAAAACTTTTTTTTGTTATGTTTATTCGAGATGTTATGAAAACACTGTAGAATGCATAAATAAGCACTTTTCCATAAACAAGCTCTAAATCATGTTTGATGCACTCTGGATACAATGTTTTTTTACAGAACTGTTCAAACTAGATGATTAGGAACACTGTGGACAATTTTCAGCAAGTTGCAGCATTGAATACAGAAATAACCACTTTTCCATAAACAAGCTCTAAATCATGTTTGATGCACTCTGGATGTACAATGTTTTAAACTAACTGTTCAATTTGAGATGATTAGGAACAATGTAGACAATTTTCAGCAAGTTGCAACATTGAAATGCAGAAATAAGCACTTTTCCATAAACAAGCTCTAAATCATGTTTGATGCACTCTGGATACAATGTTTTAAACATAACTGTTCAATGTTAGATGATTAGGAACACTGTAGACAGTTTTCAGCATGTTGCAACATTGAAATGCATAAATAAGCACTTTTCCATAAACAAGCTCTAAATCATGTTTGATGCACTCTGGATGTCCAATTTTTGCTGTGCTGTCTATTTGAGATGAAATGAACAATGTGGACAATTTTCAGCAAGTTGCAGCATTGAAATACGGAAATAAGCACTTTTCCATAAACAAGCTCTAAATCATGTTTGATGCACTCTGGATACAATGTTTTTTACAGAACTGTTCAAACTAGATGATTAGGAACACTGTAGACAATTTTCAGCAAGTTGCAGCATTGAAATACAGAAATAAGCACTTTTCCATAAACAAGCTCTAAATCATGTTTGATGCACTCTGGATGTCCAATTTTTGCTGTGCTGTCTATTTGAGATGAAATGAACAATGTGGACAGTTTTCAGCAAGTTGCAACATGGAAATACAGAAATAAGCACTTTTCCATAAACAAGCTCTAAATCATGTTTGATGCACTCTGGATACAATGTTTTAAACATAACTGTTCAAACTAGATGATTAGGAACACTGTAGACAATTTTCAGCAAGTTGCAACATTGAAATGCAGAAATAAGCACTTTTCCATAAACAAGCTCTAAATCATGTTTGATGCACTGGATAAAACTTGTTTTTTTATGTTGAGATTGTTATTCGAGATGTTATGAAAACACTGTAGAATGCATAAATAAGCACTTTTCCATAAACAAGCTCTAAATCATGTTTGATGCACTGGATAAAACTTGTTTTTGTTATGTTGAGATTGTTATTCGAGATGTTATGAAAACACTGTAGAATGCATAAATAAGCACTTTTCCATAAACAAGCTCTAAATCATGTTTGATTGCACTCTGGATAAAACTTTTTTTGTTATGTTTATTCGAGATGTTATGAAAACACTGCAGAATGCAGAAATAAGCACTTTTCCATAAACAAGCTCTAAATCATGTTTGATGCACTCTGGATACAATGTTTTAAACATAACTGTTCAAACTAGATGATTAGGAACACTGTAGACAATTTTCAGCATCTTGCAACATTGAAATGCAGAAATAAGCACTTTTCCATAAACAAGCTCTAAATCATGTTTGATGCACTCTGGATACAATGTTTTAAACATAACTGTTCAAACTAGATGATTAGGAACACTGTAGACAATTTTCAGCAAGTTGCAGCATGGAAATACGGAAATAAGCACTTTTCCATAAACAAGCTCTAAATCATGTTTGATGCACTCTGGATGAAACTTTTTTTTGTTATGTTGAGATTGTTATTCGAGATTTTAGAAAACACTGTAGAATGCATAAATAAGCACTTTTCCATAAACAAGCTCTAAATCATGTTTGATGCACTGGATAAAACTTGTTTTTGTTATGTTGAGATTGTTATTCGAGATGTTATGAAAACACTGTAGAATGCATAAATAAGCACTTTTCCATAAACAAGCTCTAAATCATGTTTGATGCACTCTGGATAAAACTTTTTGTTATGTTTATTCGAGATGTTATGAAAACACTGTAGAATGCAGAAATAAGCACTTTTCCATAAACAAGCTCTAAATCATGTTTGATGCACTCTGGATACAATGTTTTAAACTTAACTGTTCAAACTAGATGATTAGGAACACTGTAGACAATTTTCAGCAAGTTGCAGCATTGAAATACAGAAATAAGCACTTTTCCATAAACAAGCTCTAAATCATGTTTGATGCACTCTGGATACAATTTTTAAACTTAACTGTTCAAACTAGATGATTAGGAACACTGTAGACAATTTTCAGCAAGTTGCAACATTGAAATGCAGAAATAAGCACTTTTCCATAAACAAGCTCTAAATCATGTTTGATGCACTCTGGATACAATGTTTTAAACATAACTGTTCAAACTAGATGATTAGGAACACTGTAGACAATTTTCAGCAAGTTGCAACATTGAAATACAGAAATAAGCACTTTTCCATAAACAAGCTCTAAATCATGTTTGATGCACTCTGGATACAATTTTTTTACAGAACTGTTCAAACTAGATGATTAGGAACACTGTAGACAATTTTCAGCAAGTTGCAACATTGAAATGCAGAAATAAGCACTTTTCCATAAACAAGCTCTAAATCATGTTTGATGCACTCTGGATACAATGTTTTAAACATAACTGTTCAAACTAGATGATTAGGAACACTGTAAGACAATTTTCAGCAAGTTGCAACATTGAAATGCAGAAATAAGCACTTTTCCATAAACAAGCTCTAAATCATGTTTTGATGCACTGGATAAAACTTTTTTGTTATGTTGAGATTGTTATTCGAGATGTTATGAAAACACTGTAGAATGCATAAATAAGCACTTTTCCATAAACAAGCTCTAAATCATGTTTGATGCACTCTGGATAAAACTTTTTTTGTTATGTTTATTCGAGATGTTATGAAAACACTGTAGAATGCATAAATAAGCACTTTTCCATATACAAGCTCTAAATCATGATTGATGCACTCTGGATACAATGTTTTAAACATAACTGTTCAAACTAGATGATTAGGAACACTGTAGACAATTTTCAGCAAGTTGCAGCATTGAACTACAGAAATAACCACTTTTCCATAAACAAGCTCTAAATCATGATTGATGCACTCTGGATACAATGTTTTAAACATAACTGTTCAAACTAGATGATTAGGAACACTGTAGACAATTTTCAGCAAGTTGCAACATTTCAAATGCAGAAATAAGCACTTTTCCATAAACAAGCTCTAAATCATGTTTGATGCACTCTGGATACAATGTTTTAAACATAACTGTTCAAACTAGATGATTAGGAACACTGTAGACAGTTTTCAGCATTGAATTGCAGAAATAAGCACTTTTCCATAAACAAGCTCTAAATCATGTTTGATGCACTCTGGATGTCCAATTTTTGCTGTGCTGTCTATGTGAGATGAAATGAACAATGTGGACAGTTTTCAGCAAGTTGCAGCATTGAAATACAGAAATAACCACTTGTCCATAAACAAGCTCTAAATCATGTTTGATGCACTCTGGATACAATGTTTTAAACTTAACTGTTCAAACTAGATGATTAGGAACACTGTAGACAATTTTCAGCAAGTTGCAACATTGAAATGCAGAAATAAGCACTTTTCCATAAACAAGCTCTAAATCATGTTTGATGCACTCTGGATGTCCAATTTTTGCTGTGCTGTCTATGTGAGATGAAATGAACAATGTGGACAGTTTCAGCAAGTTGCAGCATTGAAATGCAGAAA
Organism: Oncorhynchus tshawytscha; assembly: GCF_018296145.1. Classification (NCBI taxonomy): domain Eukaryota; kingdom Metazoa; phylum Chordata; class Actinopteri; order Salmoniformes; family Salmonidae; genus Oncorhynchus; species Oncorhynchus tshawytscha. The sequence continues at coordinate 41,369,246 of NC_056433.1, read as the reverse complement.
TAAGCACTTTTCCATAAACAAGCTCTAAATCATGTTTGATGCACTCTGGATACAATGTTTTAAACATAACTGTTCAAACTAGATGATTAGGAACACTGTAGACAATTTTCAGCAAGTTGCAACATTGAAATGCAGAAATAAGCACTTTTCCATAAACAAGCTCTAAATCATGTTTTGATGCACTGGATGAAACTTTTTTTGTTATGTTGAGATTGTTATTCGAGATGTTATGAAAACACTGTAGAATGCATAAATAAGCACTTTTCCATAAACAAGCTCTAAATCATGTTTGATGCACTGGATAAAACTTTTTTTGTTATGTTTATTCGAGATGTTGTGAAAACACTGTAGAATGCAGAAATAAGCACTTTTCCATAAACAAGCTCTAAATCATGATTGATGCACTCTGGATAAAACTTTTTTTGTTATGTTTATTCGAGATGTTATGAAAACACTGTAGAATGCAGAAATAAGCACTTTTCCATAAACAAGCTCTAAATCATGATTGATGCACTCTGGATACAATGTTTTAAACATAACTGTTCAAACTAGATGATTAGGAACACTGTAGACAATTTTCAGCAAGTTGCAACATTGAAATGCAGAAATAAGCACTTTTCCATAAACAAGCTCTAAATCATGTTTGATGCACTCTGGATACAATGTTTTAAACATAACTGTTCAAACTAGATGATTAGGAACACTGTAGACAATTTTCAGCAAGTTGCAGCATTGAACTACAGAAATAACCACTTTTCCATAAACAAGCTCTAAATCATGTTTTGATGCACTGGATGAAACTTTTTTTTGTTATGTTGAGATTGTTATTCGAGATGTTATGAAAACACTGTAGAATGCATAAATAAGCACTTTTCCATAAACAAGCTCTAAATCATGTTTGATGCACTGGATAAAACTTGTTTTTGTTATGTTGAGATTGTTATTCGAGATGTTATGAAAACACTGTAGAATGCATAAATAAGCACTTTTCCATAAACAAGCTCTAAATCATGTTTGATGCACTCTGGATAAAACTTTTTTTGTTATGTTTATTCGAGATGTTATGAAAACACTGTAGAATGCAGAAATAAGCACTTTTCCATAAACAAGCTCTAAATCATGATTGATGCACTCTGGATACAATGTTTTAAACTTAACTGTTCAAACTAGATGATTAGGAACACTGTAAGACAATTTTCAGCAAGTTGCAGCATTGAAATACAGAAATAAGCACTTTTCCATAAACAAGCTCTAAATCATGTTTGATGCACTCTGGATACAATGTTTTAAACATAACTGTTCAAACTAGATGATTAGGAACACTGTAGACAATTTTCAGCAAGTTGCAACATTGAAATGCAGAAATAAGCACTTTTCCATAAACAAGCTCTAAATCATGATTGATGCACTCTGGATACAATGTTTTAAACATAACTGTTCAAACTAGATGATTAGGAACACTGTAGACAGTTTTTCAGCAAGTTGCAACATTGAAATACAGAAATAAGCACTTTTCCATAAACAAGCTCTAAATCATGTTTGATGCACTCTGGATACAATGTTTTATACATAACTGTTCAAACTAGATGATTAGGAACACTGTAGACAATTTTCAGCAAGTTGCAACATTTCAAATGCAGAAATAAGCACTTTTCCATAAACAAGCTCTAAATCATGTTTGATGCACTCTGGATACAATGTTTTAAACATAACTGTTCAAACTAGATGATTAGGAACACTGTAGACAGTTTTCAGCATTGAATTGCAGAAATAAGCACTTTTCCATAAACAAGCTCTAAATCATGTTTGATGCACTCTGGATACAATGTTTTTTACAGAACTGTTCAAACTAGATGATTAGGAACACTGTAGACAATTTTCAGCAAGTTGCAGCATTGAACTACAGAAATAACCTTTTCCATAAACAAGCTCTAAATCATGTTTTGATGCACTGGATGAAACTTGTTTTTGTTATGTTGAGATTGTTATTCGAGATGTTATGAAAACACTGTAGAATGCATAAATAAGCACTTTTCCATAAACAAGCTCTAAATCATGTTTGATGCACTGGATAAAACTTGTTTTTGTTATGTTGAGATTGTTATTCGAGATGTTATGAAAACACTGTAGAATGCATAAATAAGCACTTTTCCATAAACAAGCTCTAAATCATGATTGATGCACTCTGGATACAATGTTTTAAACATAACTGTTCAAACTAGATGATTAGGAACACTGTAGACAATTTTCAGCAAGTTGCAGCATTGAAATACAGAAATAACCACTTTTCCATAAACAAGCTCTAAATCATGTTTTGATGCACTGGATGAAACTTGTTTTTGTTATGTTGAGATTGTTATTCGAGATGTTATGAAAACACTGTAGAATGCATAAATAAGCACTTTTCCATAAACAAGCTCTAAATCATGTTTGATGCACTGGATAAAACTTGTTTTTGTTATGTTGAGATTGTTATTCGAGATGTTATGAAAACACTGTAGAATGCATAAATAAGCACTTTTCCATAAACAAGCTCTAAATCATGTTTGATGCACTCTGGATAAAACTTTTTTGTTATGTTTATTCGAGATGTTATGAAAACACTGTAGAATGCAGAAATAAGCACTTTTCCATAAACAAGCTCTAAATCATGATTGATGCACTCTGGATACAATGTTTTAAACTTAACTGTTCAAACTAGATGATTAGGAACACTGTAAGACAATTTTCAGCAAGTTGCAGCATTGAAATACAGAAATAAGCACTTTTCCATAAACAAGCTCTAAATGATGTTTGATGCACTCTGGATACAATGTTTTAAACTTAACTGTTCAAACTAGATGATTAGGAACACTGTAAGACAATTTTCAGCAAGTTGCAACATTGAAATGCAGAAATAAGCACTTTTCCATAAACAAGCTCTAAATCATGATTGATGCACTCTGGATACAATGTTTTAAACATAACTGTTCAAACTAGATGATTAGGAACACTGTAGACAGTTTTCAGCAAGTTGCAACATGGAAATACAGAAATAAGCACTTTTCCATAAACAAGCTCTAAATCATGTTTGATGCACTCTGGATACAATGTTTTTTACAGAACTGTTCAAACTAGATGATTAGGAACACTGTAGACAATTTTCAGCAAGTTGCAACATTGAAATGCAGAAATAAGCACTTTTCCATAAACAAGCTCTAAATCATGATTGATGCACTCTGGATACAATGTTTTAAACATAACTGTTCAAACTAGATGATTAGGAACACTGTAGACAGTTTTTCAGCAAGTTGCAACATGAAATACAGAAATAAGCACTTTTCCATAAACAAGCTCTAAATCATGTTTGATGCACTCTGGATACAATGTTTTTTACAGAACTGTTCAAACTAGATGATTAGGAACACTGTGGACAATTTTCAGCAAGTTGCAACATTGAAATACAGAAATAAGCACTTTTCCATAAACAAGCTCTAAATCATGTTTTGATGCACTGGATGAAACTTGTTTTTGTTATGTTGAGATTGTTATTCGAGATGTTATGAAAACACTGTAGAATGCATAAATAAGCACTTTTCCATAAACAAGCTCTAAATCATGTTTGATGCACTGGATAAAACTTGTTTTTGTTATGTTGAGATTGTTATTCGAGATGTTATGAAAACACTGTAGAATGCATAAATAAGCACTTTTCCATAAACAAGCTCTAAATCATGATTGATGCACTCTGGATACAATGTTTTAAACATAACTGTTCAAACTAGATGATTAGGAACACTGTAGACAATTTTCAGCAAGTTGCAACATTGAAATGCAGAAATAAGCACTTTTCCATAAACAAGCTCTAAATCATGTTTGATGCACTCTGGATAAAATGTTTTTTTTTGTTATGTTTATTCGAGATGTTATGAAAACACTGTAGAATGCATAAATAAGCACTTTTCCATAAACAAGCTCTAAATCATGTTTTGATGCACTGGATGAAACTTGTTTTTGTTATGTTGAGATTGTTATTCGAGATGTTATGAAAACACTGTAGAATGCATAAATAAGCACTTTTCCATAAACAAGCTCTAAATCATGTTTGATGCACTGGATAAAACTTGTTTTTGTTATGTTGAGATTGTTATTCGAGATGTTATGAAAACACTGTAGAATGCATAAATAAGCACTTTTCCATAAACAAGCTCTAAATCATGTTTGATGCACTCTGGATAAAACTTTTTTTTGTTATGTTTATTCGAGATGTTATGAAAACACTGTAGAATGCAGAAATAAGCACTTTTCCATAAACAAGCTCTAAATCATGATTGATGCACTCTGGATACAATGTTTTAAACATAACTGTTCAAACTAGATGATTAGGAACACTGGTAGACAATTTTCAGCAAGTTGCAACATTGAAATGCAGAAATAAGCACTTTTCCATAAACAAGCTCTAAATCATGATTGATGCACTCTGGATACAATGTTTTAAACATAACTGTTCAAACTAGATGATTAGGAACACTGTAGACAATTTTCAGCAAGTTGCAACATTGAAATGCAGAAATAACCACTTTTCCATAAACAAGCTCTAAATCATGTTTTGATGCACTGGATGAAACTTGTTTTTGTTATGTTGAGATTGTTATTCGAGATGTTATGAAAACACTGTAGAATGCATAAATAAGCACTTTTCCATAAACAAGCTCTAAATCATGTTTGATGCACTGGATAAAACTTGTTTTTGTTATGTTGAGATTGTTATTCGAGATGTTATGAAAACACTGTAGAATGCAGAAATAAGCACTTTTCCATAAACAAGCTCTAAATCATGATTGATGCACTCTGGATAAAACTTTTTTTGTTATGTTTATTCGAGATGTTGTGAAAACACTGTAGAATGCAGAAATAAGCACTTTTCCATAAACAAGCTTTAAATCATGATTGATGCACTCTGGATACAATGTTTTAAACATAACTGTTCAAACTAGATGATTAGGAACACTGTAGACAATTTTCAGCAAGTTGCAGCATTGAAATGCAGAAATAAGCACTTTTCCATAAACAAGCTCTAAATCATGTTTGATGCACTCTGGATACAATGTTTTAAACATAACTGTTCAAACTAGATGATTAGGAACACTGTAAGACAATTTTCAGCAAGTTGCAACATTGAAATGCAGAAATAAGCACTTTTCCATAAACAAGCTCTAAATCATGATTGATGCACTCTGGATACAATGTTTTAAACATAACTGTTCAAACTAGATGATTAGGAACACTGTAGACAGTTTTCAGCAAGTTGCAACATGGAAATACAGAAATAAGCACTTTTCCATAAACAAGCTCTAAATCATGTTTGATGCACTCTGGATACAATGTTTTTTACAGAACTGTTCAAACTAGATGATTAGGAACTGGACAATTTTCAGCAAGTTGCAGCATTGAATACAGAAATAACCACTTTTCCATAAACAAGCTCTAAATCATGTTTTGATGCACTGGATGAAACTTGTTTTTGTTATGTTGAGATTGTTATTCGAGATGTTATGAAAACACTGTAGAATGCATAAATAAGCACTTTTCCATAAACAAGCTCTAAATCATGTTTGATGCACTGGATAAAACTTGTTTTTGTTATGTTGAGATTGTTATTCGAGATGTTATGAAAACACTGTAGAATGCATAAATAAGCACTTTTCCATAAACAAGCTCTAAATCATGATTGATGCACTCTGGATACAATGTTTTAAACATAACTGTTCAAACTAGATGATTAGGAACACTGTAGACAATTTTCAGCAAGTTGCAACATTGAAATGCAGAAATAAGCACTTTTCCATAAACAAGCTCTAAATCATGATTGATGCACTCTGGATAAAACTTTTTTTGTTATGTTTATTCGAGATGTTGTGAAAACACTGTAGAATGCAGAAATAAGCACTTTTCCATAAACAAGCTCTAAATCATGTTTTGATGCACTGGATGAAACTTGTTTTTGTTATGTTGAGATTGTTATTCGAGATGTTATGAAAACACTGTAGAATGCATAAATAAGCACTTTTCCATAAACAAGCTCTAAATCATGTTTGATGCACTGGATAAAACTTGTTTTTGTTATGTTGAGATTGTTATTCGAGATGTTATGAAAACACTGTAGAATGCATAAATAAGCACTTTTCCATAAACAAGCTCTAAATCATGTTTGATGCACTCTGGATAAATGTTTTTTTGTTGTGTTTATTCGAGATGTTGTGAAAACACTGTAGAATGCAGAAATAAGCACTTTTCCATAAACAAGCTCTAAATCATGATTGATGCACTCTGGATACAATGTTTTAAACATAACTGTTCAAACTAGATGATTAGGAACACTGTAGACAGTTTTCAGCATGTTGCAACATTGAAATGCAGAAATAAGCACTTTTCCATAAACAAGCTCTAAATCATGATTGATGCACTCTGGATACAATATTTTAAACATAACTGTTCAAACTAGATGATTAGGAACACTGTAGACAATTATCAGCAAGTTGCAGCATTGAAATACAGAAATGACCACTTGTCCATAAACAAGCTCTAAATCATGTTTTGATGCACTGGATAAAACTTTTTTTTGTTATGTTTATTCGAGATGTTATGAAAACACTGTAGAATGCATAAATAAGCACTTTTCCATAAAGAAGCTCTAAATCATGTTTGATGCACTGGATAAAACTTGTTTTTGTTATGTTGAGATTGTTATTCGAGATGTTATGAAAACACTGTAGAATGCATAAATAAGCACTTTTCCATAAACAAGCTCTAAATCATGTTTGATGCACTCTGGATAAAATGTTTTTTTGTTATGTTTATTCGAGATGTTATGAAAACACTGTAGAATGCAGAAATAAGCACTTTTCCATAAACAAGCTCTAAATCATGATTGATGCACTCTGGATACAATGTTTTAAACTTAACTGTTCAAACTAGATGATTAGGAACACTGTAAGACCATTTTCAGCAAGTTGCAGCATTGAAATACAGAAATAAGCACTTTTCCATAAACAAGCTCTAAATGATGTTTGATGCACTCTGGATACAATGTTTTAAACTTAACTGTTCAAACTAGATGATTAGGAACACTGTAAGACAATTTTCAGCAAGTTGCAACATTGAAATGCAGAAATAAGCACTTTTCCATAAACAAGCTCTAAATCATGATTGATGCACTCTGGATACAATGTTTTAAACATAACTGTTCAAACTAGATGATTAGGAACACTGTAGACAGTTTTTCAGCAAGTTGCAACATGGAAATACAGAAATAAGCACTTTTCCATAAACAAGCTCTAAATCATGTTTGATGCACTCTGGATACAATGTTTTTTACAGAACTGTTCAAACTAGATGATTAGGAACACTGTAGACAATTTTCAGCAAGTTGCAGCATTGAAATACAGAAATAAGCACTTTTCCATAAACAAGCTCTAAATCATGATTGATGCACTCTGGATACAATGTTTTAAACATAACTGTTCAAACTAGATGATTAGGAACACTGTAGACAGTTTTCAGCATTGAATTGCAGAAATAAGCACTTTTCCATAAACAAGCTCTAAATCATGTTTGATGCACTCTGGATACAATGTTTTTTACAGAACTGTTCAAACTAGATGATTAGGAACACTGTGGACAATTTTCAGCAAGTTGCAGCATTTGAAATACAGAAATAAGCACTTTTCCATAAACAAGCTCTAAATCATGTTTTGATGCACTGGATGAAACTTGTTTTTGTTATGTTGAGATTGTTATTCGAGATGTTATGAAAACACTGTAGAATGCATAAATAAGCACTTTTCCATAAACAAGCTCTAAATCATGTTTGATGCACTGGATAAAACTTGTTTTTGTTATGTTGAGATTGTTATTCGAGATGTTATGAAAACACTGTAGAATGCATAAATAAGCACTTTTCCATAAACAAGCTCTAAATCATGATTGATGCACTCTGGATACAATGTTTTAAACATAACTGTTCAAACTAGATGATTAGGAACACTGTAGACAATTTTCAGCAAGTTGCAACATTGAAATGCAGAAATAAGCACTTTTCCATAAACAAGCTCTAAATCATGTTTGATGCACTCTGGATAAAACTTTTTTTTTGTTATGTTTATTCGAGATGTTATGAAAACACTGTAGAATGCATAAATAAGCACTTTTCCATAAACAAGCTCTAAATCATGTTTGATGCACTCTGGATGTACAATTTTTGCTGTGCTGTTCAATTTGAGATGAAATGAACACTGTAGACAATTTTCAGCAAGTTGCAACATTGAAATGCAGAAATAAGCACTTTTCCATAAACAAGCTCTAAATCATGTTTTGATGCACTGGATAAAACTTGTTTGTTATGTTGAGATTGTTATTCGAGATGTTATGAAAACACTGTAGAATGCATAAATAAGCACTTTTCCATAAACAAGCTCTAAATCATGTTTGATGCACTCTGGATAAAACTTTTTTGTTATGTTTATTCGAGATGTTATGAAAACACTGTAGAATGCATAAATAAGCACTTTTCCATAAACAAGCTCTAAATCATGATTGATGCACTCTGGATACAATGTTTTAAACATAACTGTTCAAACTAGATGATTAGAACACTGTAGACAATTTTCAGCAAGTTGCAGCATTGAATACACAGAAATAACCACTTTTCCATAAACAAGCTCTAAATCATGATTGATGCACTCTGGATACAATGTTTTAAACATAACTGTTCAAACTAGATGATTAGGAACACTGTAGACAATTTTCAGCAAGTTGCAACATTGAAATGCAGAAATAAGCACTTTTCCATAAACAAGCTCTAAATCATGTTTGATGCACTCTGGATGTCCAATTTTTGCTGTGCTGTCTATGTGAGATGAAATGAACAATGTGGACAGTTTCAGCAAGTTGCAGCATTGAAATACAGAAATAACCACTTTTCCATAAACAAGCTCTAAATCATGTTTGATGCACTCTGGATACAATGTTTTAAACTTAACTGTTCAAACTAGATGATTAGGAACACTGTAGACAATTTTCAGCAAGTTGCAACATTGAAATGCAGAAATAAGCACTTTTCCATAAACAAGCTCTAAATGATGTTTGATGCACTCTGGATGTCCAATTTTGCTGTGCTGTCTATGTGAGATGAAATGAACAATGTGGACAGTTTCAGCAAGTTGCAGCATTGAAATACAGAAATAACCACTTTCCATAAACAAGCTCTAAATCATGTTTGATGCACTCTGGATACAATGTTTTAAACATAACTGTTCAAACTAGATGATTAGGAACACTGTAGACAATTTTCAGCAAGTTGCAACATTGAAATGCAGAAATAAGCACTTTTCCATAAACAAGCTCTAAATCATGTTTTGATGCACTGGATGAAACTTGTTTTTGTTATGTTGAGATTGTTATTCGAGATGTTATGAAAACACTGTAGAATGCATAAATAAGCACTTTTCCATAAACAAGCTCTAAATCATGTTTGATGCACTGGATAAAACTTGTTTTTGTTATGTTGAGATTGTTATTCGAGATGTTATGAAAACACTGTAGAATGCATAAATAAGCACTTTTCCATAAACAAGCTCTAAATCATGTTTGATGCACTCTGGATAAAACTTTTTTGTTGTGTTTATTCGAGATGTTATGAAAACACTGTAGAATGCAGAAATAAGCACTTTTCCATAAACAAGCTCTAAATCATGTTTGATGCACTCTGGATACAATGTTTTAAACTTAACTGTTCAAACTAGATGATTAGGAACACTGTAAGACAATTTTCAGCAAGTTGCAACATTGAAATGCAGAAATAAGCACTTTTCCATAAACAAGCTCTAAATCATGATTGATGCACTCTGGATACAATGTTTTAAACTTAACTGTTCAAACTAGATGATTAGGAACACTGTAAGACAATTTTCAGCAAGTTGCAACATTGAAATGCAGAAATAAGCACTTTTCCATAAACAAGCTCTAAATCATGTTTGATGCACTGGATAAAACTTGTTTTTGTTATGTTGAGATTGTTATTCGAGATGTTATGAAAACACTGTAGAATGCATAAATAAGCACTTTTCCATAAACAAGCTCTAAATCATGTTTGATGCACTGGATAAAACTTGTTTTTGTTATGTTGAGATTGTTATTCGAGATGTTATGAAAACACTGTAGAATGCATAAATAAGCACTTTTCCATAAACAAGCTCTAAATCATGATTGATGCACTCTGGATACAATGTTTTAAACATAACTGTTCAAACTAGATGATTAGGAACACTGTAGACAATTTTCAGCAAGTTGCAACATTGAAATGCAGAAATAAGCACTTTTCCATAAACAAGCTCTAAATCATGTTTGATGCACTCTGGATAAAATGTTTTTTTTTTTTGTTATGTTTATTCGAGATGTTATGAAAACACTGTAGAATGCATAAATAAGCACTTTTCCATAAACAAGCTCTAAATCATGTTTGATGCACTCTGGATGTCCAATTTTTGCTGTGCTGTCTATTTGAGATGAAATGAACACTGTAACAATCTTCAGCAAGTTGCAACATTGAAATGCAGAAATAAGCACTTTTCCATAAACTAGCTCTAAATCATGTTTTGATGCACTGGATAAAACTTGTTTTTGTTATGTTGAGATTGTTATTAGAGATGTTATGAAAACACTGTAGAATGCATAAATAAGCACTTTTCCATAAACAAGCTCTAAATCATGTTTGATGCACTCTGGATAAAACTTTTTTTGTTATGTTTATTCGAGATGTTATGAAAACACTGTAGAATGCATAAATAAGCACTTTTCCATATACAAGCTCTAAATCATGATTGATGCACTCTGGATACAATGTTTTAAACATAACTGTTCAAACTAGATGATTAGAACACTGTAGACAATTTTCAGCAAGTTGCAGCATTGAAACACAGAAATAACCACTTTTCCATAAACAAGCTCTAAATCATGATTGATGCACTCTGGATACAATGTTTTAAACATAACTGTTCAAACTAGATGATTAGGAACACTGTAGACAATTTTCAGCAAGTTGCAACATTGAAATGCAGAAATAAGCACTTTTCCATAAACAAGCTCTAAATGATGTTTGATGCACTCTGGATGTCCAATTTTTGCTGTGCTGTCTATGTGAGATGAAATGAACAATGTGGACAGTTTCAGCAAGTTGCAGCATTGAAATGCAGAAATAACCACTTGTCCATAAACAAGCTCTAAATCATGTTTGATGCACTCTGGATACAATGTTTTAAACTTAACTGTTCAAACTAGATGATTAGGAACACTGTAGACAATTTTCAGCAAGTTGCAACATTGAAATGCAGAAATAAGCACTTTTCCATAAACAAGCTCTAAATGATGTTTGATGCACTCTGGATGTCCAATTTTTGCTGTGCTGTCTATGTGAGATGAAATGAACAATGTGGACAGTTTCAGCAAGTTGCAGCATTGAAATGCAGAAATAACCACTTTTCCATAAACAAGCTCTAAATGATGTTTGATGCACTCTGGATACAATGTTTTAAACATAACTGTTCAAACTAGATGATTAGGAACACTGTAGACAATTTTCAGCAAGTTGCAACATTGAAATGCAGAAATAAGCACTTTTCCATAAACAAGCTCTAAATCATGTTTTGATGCACTGGATAAAACTTGTTTTTGTTATGTTGAGATTGTTATTCGAGATGTTATGAAAACACTGTAGAATGCATAAATAAGCACTTTTCCATAAACAAGCTCTAAATCATGTTTGATGCACTGGATAAAACTTGTTTTTGTTATGTTGAGATTGTTATTCGAGATGTTATGAAAACACTGTAGAATGCATAAATAAGCACTTTTCCATAAACAAGCTCTAAATCATGTTTGATGCACTCTGGATAAAACTTTTTTTGTTATGTTTATTCGAGATGTTATGAAAACACTGTAGAATGCAGAAATAAGCACTTTTCCATAAACAAGCTCTAAATCATGATTGATGCACTCTGGATACAATGTTTTAAACTTAACTGTTCAAACTAGATGATTAGGAACACTGTAAGACAATTTTCAGCAAGTTGCAACATTGAAATGCAGAAATAAGCACTTTTCCATAAACAAGCTCTAAATCATGATTGATGCACTCTGGATACAATGTTTTAAACTTAACTGTTCAAACTAGATGATTAGGAACACTGTAAGACAATTTTCAGCAAGTTGCAAAATTGAAATGCAGAAATAAGCACTTTTCCATAAACAAGCTCTAAATCATGTTTGATGCACTGGATAAAACTTGTTTTTGTTATGTTGAGATTGTTATTCGAGATGTTATGAAAACACTGTAGAATGCATAAATAAGCACTTTTCCATAAACAAGCTCTAAATCATGTTTGATGCACTGGATAAAACTTGTTTTTGTTATGTTGAGATTTTATTCGAGATGTTATGAAAACACTGTAGAATGCATAAATAAGCACTTTTCCATAAACAAGCTCTAAATCATGATTGATGCACTCTGGATACAATGTTTTAAACATAACTGTTCAAACTAGATGATTAGGAACACTGTAGACAATTTTCAGCAAGTTGCAACATTGAAATGCAGAAATAAGCACTTTTCCATAAACAAGCTCTAAATCATGTTTGATGCACTCTGGGATAAAACTTTTTTTTGTTATGTTTATTCGAGATGTTATGAAAACACTGTAGAATGCATAAATAAGCACTTTTCCATAAACAAGCTCTAAATCATGTTTGATGCACTCATGCTGCCTATTTGAGATGAAATGAACATTGTAGACAGTTTTCAGCTAGTTGCAACATTGAAATGCAGAAATAAGCACTTTTCCATAAACAAGCTCTAAATCATGTTTTGATGCACTGGATAAAACTTGTTTTTGTTATGTTGAGATTGTTATTCGAGATGTTATGAAAACACTGTAGAATGCATAAATAAGCACTTTTCCATAAACAAGCTCTAAATCATGTTTGATGCACTCTGGATAAAACTTTTTTTGTTATGTTTATTCGAGATGTTATGAAAACACTGTAGAATGCATAAATAAGCACTTTTCCATAAACAAGCTCTAAATCATGATTGATGCACTCTGGATACAATGTTTTACATAACTGTTCAAACTAGATGATTAGAACACTGTAGACAATTTTCAGCAAGTTGCAGCATTGAACTACACAGAAATAACCACTTTTCCATAAACAAGCTCTAAATCATGATTGATGCACTCTGGATACAATGTTTTAAACATAACTGTTCAAACTAGATGATTAGGAACACTGTAGACAATTTTCAGCAGTTGCAACATTGAAATGCAGAAATAAGCACTTTTCCATAAACAAGCTCTAAATCATGTTTGATGCACTCTGGATGTCCAATTTTTGCTGTGCTGTCTATGTGAGATGAAATGAACAATGTGGACAGTTTTCAGCAAGTTGCAGCATTGAAATACAGAAATAACCACTTTCCATAAACAAGCTCTAAATGATGTTTGATGCACTCTGGATACAATGTTTTAAACTTAACTGTTCAAACTAGATGATTAGGAACACTGTAGACAATTTTCAGCAAGTTGCAACATTGAAATGCAGAAATAAGCACTTTTCCATAAACAAGCTCTAAATGATGTTTGATGCACTCTGGATGTCCAATTTTTGCTGTGCTGTCTATGTGAGATGAAATGAACAATGTGGACAGTTTCAGCAAGTTGCAACATTGAAATGCAGAAATAACCACTTTTCCATAAACAAGCTCTAAATCATGTTTGATGCACTCTGGATACAATGTTTTAAACATAACTGTTCAAACTAGATGATTAGGAACACTGTAGACAATTTTCAGCAAGTTGCAACATTGAAATGCAGAAATAAGCACTTTTCCATAAACAAGCTCTAAATCATGTTTTGATGCACTGGATAAAACTTGTTTTTGTTATGTTGAGATTGTTATTCGAGATGTTATGAAAACACTGTAGAATGCATAAATAAGCACTTTTCCATAAACAAGCTCTAAATCATGTTTGATGCACTGGATAAAACTTGTTTTTGTTATGTTGAGATTGTTATTCGAGATGTTATGAAAACACTGTAGAATGCATAAATAAGCACTTTTCCATAAACAAGCTCTAAATCATGTTTGATGCACTCTGGATAAAACTTTTTTGTTGTGTTTATTCGAGATGTTATGAAAACACTGTAGAATGCAGAAATAAGCACTTTTCCATAAACAAGCTCTAAATCATGATTGATGCACTCTGGATACAATGTTTTAAACTTAACTGTTCAAACTAGATGATTAGGAACACTGTAAGACAATTTTCAGCAAGTTGCAACATTGAAATGCAGAAATAAGCACTTTTCCATAAACAAGCTCTAAATCATGATTGATGCACTCTGGATACAATGTTTTAAACTTAACTGTTCAAACTAGATGATTAGGAACACTGTAAGACAATTTTCAGCAAGTTGCAACATTGAAATGCATAAATAAGCACTTTTCCATAAACAAGCTCTAAATCATGTTTGATGCACTCTGGATAAAACTTTTTTTGTTATGTTGAGATTGTTATTCGAGATGTTATGAAAACACTGTAGAATGCATAAATAAGCACTTTTCCATAAACAAGCTCTAAATCATGATTGATGCACTCTGGATAAAACTTTTTTTATGTTTATTCGAGATGTTGTGAAAACACTGTAGAATGCAGAAATAAGCACTTTTCCATAAACAAGCTCTAAATCATGATTGATGCACTCTGGATACAATGTTTTAAACATAACTGTTCAAACTAGATGATTAGGAACACTGTAGACAATTTTCAGCAAGTTGCAACATTGAAATGCAGAAATAAGCACTTTTCCATAAACAAGCTCTAAATCATGTTTGATGCACTCTGGATAAAACTTTTTTTTTTGTTATGTTTATTCGAGATGTTATGAAAACACTGTAGAATGCATAAATAAGCACTTTTCCATAAACAAGCTCTAAATCATGTTTGATGCACTCTGGATGTCCAATTTTTGCTGTGCTGTCTATTTGAGATGAAATGAACACTGTAGACAATTTTCAGCAAGTTGCAACATTGAAATGCAGAAATAAGCACTTTTCCATAAACAAGCTCTAAATCATGTTTTGATGCACTGGATAAAACTTGTTTTTGTTATGTTGAGATTGTTATTCGAGATGTTATGAAAACACTGTAGAATGCATAAATAAGCACTTTTCCATAAACAAGCTCTAAATCATGTTTGATGCACTCTGGATAAAACTTTTTTTGTTATGTTTATTCGAGATGTTATGAAAACACTGTAGAATGCATAAATAAGCACTTTTCCATAAACAAGCTCTAAATCATGATTGATGCACTCTGGATACAATGTTTTAAACATAACTGTTCAAACTAGATGATTAGGAACACTGTAGACAATTTTCAGCAAGTTGCAGCATTGAACTACAGAAATAACCACTTTTCCATAAACAAGCTCTAAATCATGATTGATGCACTCTGGATACAATGTTTTAAACATAACTGTTCAAACTAGATGATTAGGAACACTGTAGACAATTTTCAGCAAGTTGCAACATTGAAATGCAGAAATAAGCACTTTTCCATAAACAAGCTCTAAATCATGATTGATGCACTCTGGATACAATGTTTTAAACATAACTGTTCAAACTAGATGATTAGGAACACTGTAGACAGTTTTCAGCATTGAAATGCAGAAATAAGCATTTTTCCATAAACAAGTTCTAAATCATGTTTGATGCACTCTGGATGTCCAATTTTTGCTGTGCTGTCTATGTGAGATGAAATGAACAATGTGGACAGTTTTCAGCAAGTTGCAGCATTGAAATACAGAAATAACCACTTGTCCATAAACAAGCTCTAAATGATGTTTGATGCACTCTGGATACAATGTTTTAAACTTAACTGTTCAAACTAGATGATTAGGAACACTGTAGACAATTTTCAGCAAGTTGCAACATTGAAATGCAGAAATAAGCACTTTTCCATAAACAAGCTCTAAATGATGTTTGATGCACTCTGGATGTCCAATTTTTGCTGTGCTGTCTAAACTGAGATGAAATGAACAATGTGGACAGTTTTCAGCAAGTTGCAGCATTGAAATACAGAAATAACCACTTTCCATAAACAAGCTCTAAATGATGTTTGATGCACTCTGGATACAATGTTTTAAACATAACTGTTCAAACTAGATGATTAGGAACACTGTAGACAATTTTCAGCAAGTTGCAACATTGAAATGCAGAAATAAGCACTTTTCCATAAACAAGCTCTAAATCATGTTTTGATGCACTGGATGAAACTTTTTTTGTTATGTTGAGATTGTTATTCGAGATGTTATGAAAACACTGTAGAATGCATAAATAAGCACTTTTCCATAAACAAGCTCTAAATCATGTTTGATGCACTGGATAAAACTTGTTTTTGTTATGTTGAGATTGTTATTCGAGATGTTATGAAAACACTGTAGAATGCATAAATAAGCACTTTTCCATAAACAAGCTCTAAATCATGTTTGATGCACTCTGGATAAAACTTTTTTTTTTTTGTTGTGTTTATTCGAGATGTTATGAAAACACTGTAGAATGCAGAAATAAGCACTTTTCCATAAACAAGCTCTAAATCATGATTGATGCACTCTGGATACAATGTTTTAAACATAACTGTTCAAACTAGATGATTAGGAACACTTGTAGACAATTTTCAGCAAGTTGCAACATTGAAATGCAGAAATAAGCACTTTTCCATAAACAAGCTCTAAATCATGATTGATGCACTCTGGATACAATATTTTAAACATAACTGTTCAAACTAGATGATTAGGAACACTGTAGACAATTATCAGCAAGTTGCAGCATTGAAATACAGAAATGACCACTTGTCCATAAACAAGCTCTAAATCATGTTTTGATGCACTGGATAAAACTTTTTTTTGTTATGTTGAGATTGTTTTCAGATGTTTGAAAACACTGAAATGCAGAAATAAGCACTTTTCCATAAACAAGCTCTAAATCATGTTTGATGCACTGGATAAAACGTGTTTTTGTTATGTTGAGATTGTTATTCGAGATGTTATGAAAACACTGTAGAATGCATAAATAAGCACTTTTCCATAAACAAGCTCTAAATCATGTTTGATGCACTCTGGATAAAACTTTTTTTTGTTATGTTTATTCGAGATGTTATGAAAACACTGTAGAATGCAGAAATAAGCACTTTTCCATAAACAAGCTCTAAATCATGATTGATGCACTCTGGATACAATGTTTTAAACTTAACTGTTCAAACTAGATGATTAGGAACACTGTAAGACAATTTTCAGCAAGTTGCAGCATTGAAATACAGAAATAAGCACTTTTCCATAAACAAGCTCTAAATGATGTTTGATGCACTCTGGATACAATGTTTTAAACATAACTGTTCAAACTAGATGATTAGGAACACTGTAGACAATTTTCAGCAAGTTGCAACATTGAAATGCAGAAATAAGCACTTTTCCATAAACAAGCTCTAAATCATGATTGATGCACTCTGGATACAATGTTTTAAACATAACTGTTCAAACTAGATGATTAGGAACACTGTAGACAATTTTCAGCAAGTTGCAACATTGAAATGCAGAAATAAGCACTTTTCCATAAACAAGCTCTAAATCATGATTGATGCACTCTGGATACAATGTTTTAAACTTAACTGTTCAAACTAGATGATTAGGAACACTGTAAGACAATTTTCAGCAAGTTGCAGCATTGAAATACAGAAATAAGCACTTTTCCATAAACAAGCTCTAAATGATGTTTGATGCACTCTGGATACAATGTTTTAAACATAACTGTTCAAACTAGATGATTAGGAACACTGTAGACAATTTTCAGCAAGTTGCAACATTGAAATGCAGAAATAAGCACTTTTCCATAAACAAGCTCTAAATCATGATTGATGCACTCTGGATACAATGTTTTAAACTTAACTGTTCAAACTAGATGATTAGGAACACTGTAAGACAATTTTCAGCAAGTTGCAACATTGAAATGCAGAAATAAGCACTTTTCCATAAACAAGCTCTAAATCATGATTGATGCACTCTGGATACAATGTTTTAAACTTAACTGTTCAAACTAGATGATTAGGAACACTGTAAGACAATTTTCAGCAAGTTGCAACATTGAAATGCAGAAATAAGCACTTTTCCATAAACAAGCTCTAAATCATGTTTTGATGCACTGGATGAAACTTGTTTTTGTTATACAATGTTGAGATTGTTATTCGAGATGTTATGAAAACACTGTAGAATGCATAAATAAGCACTTTTCCATAAACAAGCTCTAAATCATGTTTGATGCACTGGATAAAACTTGTTTTTGTTATGTTGAGATTGTTATTCGAGATGTTATGAAAACACTGTAGAATGCATAAATAAGCACTTTTCCATAAACAAGCTCTAAATCATGTTTGATGCACTCTGGATAAAACTTTTTTGTTATGTTTATTCGAGATGTTATGAAAACACTGTAGAATGCAGAAATAAGCACTTTTCCATAAACAAGCTTTAAATCATGATTGATGCACTCTGGATACAATGTTTTAAACATAACTGTTCAAACTAGATGATTAGGAACACTGTAGACAATTTTCAGCATTGAATTGCAGAAATAAACACTTTTCCATAAACAAGCTCTAAATCATGTTTGATGCACTCTGGATAAAACTTTTTTTGTTATGTTTATTCGAGATGTTGTGAAAACACTGTAGAATGCAGAAATAAGCACTTTTCCATAAACAAGCTTTAAATCATGATTGATGCACTCTGGATACAATGTTTTAAACATAACTGTTCAAACTAGATGATTAGGAACACTGTAGACAATTTTCAGCAAGTTGCAACATTGAAATGCAGAAATAAGCACTTTTCCATAAACAAGCTCTAAATCATGATTGATGCACTCTGGATACAATGTTTTAAACATAACTGTTCAAACTAGATGATTAGGAACACTGGTGACAATTTTCAGCAAGTTGCAACATTGAAATGCAGAAATAAGCACTTTTCCATAAACAAGCTCTAAATCATGATTGATGCACTCTGGATACAATGTTTTAAACATAACTGTTCAAACTAGATGATTAGGAACACTGTAGACAATTTTCAGCAAGTTGCAGCATTGAAATACAGAAATAACCACTTGTCCATAAACAAGCCTCTAAATCATGTTTTGATGCACTGGAAAAAAAAAAATTTTGTTATGTTTATTCGAGATGTTATGAAAACACTGTAGAATGCATAAATAAGCACTTTTCCATAAACAAGCTCTAAATCATGTTTGATGCACTCTGGATAAAACTTTTTTTGTTATGTTTATTCGAGATGTTGTGAAAACACTGTAGAATGCAGAAATAAGCACTTTTCCATAAACAAGCTCTAAATCATGATTGATGCACTCTGGATACAATGTTTTAAACATAACTGTTCAAACTAGATGATTAGGAACACTTGTAGACAATTTTGAGCAAGTTGCAACATTGAAATGCAGAAATAAGCACTTTTCCATAAACAAGCTCTAAATCATGATTGATGCACTCTGGATACAATGTTTTAAACATAACTGTTCAAACTAGATGATTAGGAACACTGGTAGACAATTTTCAGCAAGTTGCAACATTGAAATGCAGAAATAAGCACTTTTCCATAAACAAGCTCTAAATCATGATTGATGCACTCTGGATACAATGTTTTAAACTTAACTGTTCAAACTAGATGATTAGGAACACTGTAAGACAATTTTCAGCAAGTTGCAGCATTGAAATACAGAAATAAGCACTTTTCCATAAACAAGCTCTAAATGATGTTTGATGCACTCTGGATACAATGTTTTAAACATAACTGTTCAAACTAGATGATTAGGAACACTTGTAGACAATTTTCAGCAAGTTGCAACATTGAAATGCAGAAATAAGCACTTTTCCATAAACAAGCTCTAAATCATGATTGATGCACTCTGGATACAATGTTTTAAACTTAACTGTTCAAACTAGATGATTAGGAACACTGTAAGACAATTTTCAGCAAGTTGCAACATTGAAATGCAGAAATAAGCACTTTTCCATAAACAAGCTCTAAATCATGATTGATGCACTCTGGATACAATGTTTTAAACATAACTGTTCAAACTAGATGATTAGGAACACTGTAGACAATTTTTAGCAAGTTGCAACATGGAAATACAGAAATAAGCACTTTTCCATAAACAAGCTCTAAATCATGTTTGATGCACTCTGGATACAATGTTTTTACAGAACTGTTCAAACTAGATGATTAGGAACACTGTAGACAATTTTCAGCAAGTTGCAACATTGAAATGCAGAAATAAGCACTTTTCCATAAACAAGCTCTAAATCATGATTGATGCACTCTGGATACAATGTTTTAAACTTAACTGTTCAAACTAGATGATTAGGAACACTGTAAGACAATTTTCAGCAAGTTGCAACATTGAAATACAGAAATAAGCACTTTTCCATAAACAAGCTCTAAATCATGTTTGATGCACTCTGGATACAATGTTTTAAACATAACTGTTCAAACTAGATGATTAGGAACACTGTAGACAATTTTCAGCAAGTTGCAACATTGAAATGCAGAAATAAGCACTTTTCCATAAACAAGCTCTAAATCATGTTTTGATGCACTGGATGAAACTTGTTTTTGTTATGTTGAGATTGTTATTCGAGATGTTATGAAAACACTGTAGAATGCATAAATAAGCACTTTTCCATAAACAAGCTCTAAATCATGTTTGATGCACTGGATAAAACTTGTTTTTGTTATGTTGAGATTGTTATTCGAGATGTTATGAAAACACTGTAGAATGCATAAATAAGCACTTTTCCATAAACAAGCTCTAAATCATGTTTGATGCACTCTGGATAAAACTTTTTTGTTATGTTTATTCGAGATGTTATGAAAACACTGTAGAATGCAGAAATAAGCACTTTTCCATAAACAAGCTCTAAATCATGATTGATGCACTCTGGATACAATGTTTTAAACATAACTGTTCAAACTAGATGATTAGGAACACTGGTAGACAATTTTCAGCAAGTTGCAACTTTGAAATGCAGAAATAAGCACTTTTCCATAAACAAGCTCTAAATCATGATTGATGCACTCTGGATACAATGTTTTAAACATAACTGTTCAAACTAGATGATTAGGAACACTGGTAGACAATTTTCAGCAAGTTGCAACATTGAAATGCAGAAATAAGCACTTTTCCATAAACAAGCTCTAAATCATGATTGATGCACTCTGGATACAATGTTTTAAACATAACTGTTCAAACTAGATGATTAGGAACACTGGTAGACAATTTTCAGCAAGTTGCAACATTGAAATGCAGAAATAAGCACTTTTCCATAAACAAGCTCTAAATCATGATTGATGCACTCTGGATACAATGTTTTAAACTTAACTGTTCAAACTAGATGATTAGGAACACTGTAAGACAATTTTCAGCAAGTTGCAACATTGAAATACAGAAATAAGCACTTTTCCATAAACAAGCTCTAAATGATGTTTGATGCACTCTGGATACAATGTTTTAAACATAACTGTTCAAACTAGATGATTAGGAACACTGTAGACAATTTTCAGCAAGTTGCAACATTGAAATGCAGAAATAAGCACTTTTCCATAAACAAGCTCTAAATCATGATTGATGCACTCTGGATACAATGTTTTAAACATAACTGTTCAAACTAGATGATTAGGAACACTGTAGACAGTTTTTAGCAAGTTGCAACATGGAAATACAGAAATAAGCACTTTTCCATAAACAAGCTCTAAATCGTGTTTGATGCACTCTGGATACAATGTTTTTACAGAACTGTTCAAACTAGATGATTAGGAACACTGTAGACAATTTTCAGCAAGTTGCAACATTGAAATGCAGAAATAAGCACTTTTCCATAAACAAGCTCTAAATCATGTTTTGATGCACTGGATGAAACTTGTTTTTGTTATGTTGAGATTGTTATTCGAGATGTTATGAAAACACTGTAGAATGCATAAATAAGCACTTTTCCATAAACAAGCTCTAAATCATGTTTGATGCACTGGATGAAACTTGTTTTTGTTATGTTGAGATTGTTATTCGAGATGTTATGAAAACACTGTAGAATGCATAAATAAGCACTTTTCCATAAACAAGCTCTAAATCATGTTTGATGCACTGGATAAAACTTGTTTTTGTTATGTTGAGATTGTTATTCGAGATGTTATGAAAACACTGTAGAATGCAGAAATAAGCACTTTTCCATAAACAAGCTCTAAATCATGATTGATGCACTCTGGATAAAACTTTTTTTGTTATGTTTATTCGAGATGTTGTGAAAACACTGTAGAATGCAGAAATAAGCACTTTTCCATAAACAAGCTTTAAATCATGATTGATGCACTCTGGATACAATGTTTTAAACATAACTGTTCAAACTAGATGATTAGGAACACTGTAGACAATTTTCAGCAAGTTGCAGCATTGAAATGCAGAAATAAGCACTTTTCCATAAACAAGCTCTAAATCATGTTTGATGCACTCTGGATAAAATGTTTTTTGTTATGTTTATTCGAGATGTTATGAAAACACTGTAGAATGCATAAATAAGCACTTTTCCATAAACAAGCTCTAAATCATGTTTGATGCACTGGATAAAACTTGTTTTTGTTATGTTGAGATTGTTATTCGAGATGTTATGAAAACACTGTAGAATGCATAAATAAGCACTTTTCCATAAACAAGCTCTAAATCATGATTGATGCACTCTGGATGAAACTTTTTTTGTTATGTTTATTCGAGATGTTGTGAAAACACTGTAGAATGCAGAAATAAGCACTTTTCCATAAACAAGCTCTAAATCATGATTGATGCACTCTGGATACAATGTTTTAAACATAACTGTTCAAACTAGATGATTAGGAACACTGTAGACAATTTTCAGCAAGTTGCAACATTGAAATGCAGAAATAAGCACTTTTCCATAAACAAGCTCTAAATCATTATTGATGCACTCTGGATACAATGTTTTAAACATAACTGTTCAAACTAGATGATTAGGAACACTGGTAGACAATTTTCAGCAAGTTGCAACATTGAAATGCAGAAATAAGCACTTTTCCATAAACAAGCTCTAAATCATGATTGATGCACTCTGGATACAATGTTTTAAACTTAACTGTTCAAACTAGATGATTAGGAACACTGTAGACAATTTTCAGCAAGTTGCAGCATTGAAATACAGAAATAACCACTTTTCCATAAACAAGCTCTAAATCATGTTTGATGCACTCTGGATAAAATTTTTTTTGTTATGTTTATTCGAGATGTTAGAAAACACTGTAGAATGCATAAATAAGCACTTTTCCATAAACAAGCTCTAAATCATGTTTGATGCACTGGATAAAACTTGTTTTTGTTATGTTGAGATTGTTATTCGAGATGTTATGAAAACACTGTAGAATGCATAAATAAGCACTTTTCCATAAACAAGCTCTAAATGATGTTTGATGCACTCTGGATACAATGTTTTAAACATAATTCAAACTAGATGATTAGGAACACTGTAGACAATTTTCAGCAAGTTGCAACATTGAAATGCAGAAATAAGCACTTTTCCATAAACAAGCTCTAAATCATGATTGATGCACTCTGGATACAATGTTTTAAACTTAACTGTTCAAACTAGATGATTAGGAACACTGTAAGACAATTTTCAGCAAGTTGCAACATTGAAATGCAGAAATAAGCACTTTTCCATAAACAAGCTCTAAATCATGATTGATGCACTCTGGATACAATGTTTTAAACATAACTGTTCAAACTAGATGATTAGGAACACTGTAGACAGTTTTTAGCAAGTTGCAACATGGAAATACAGAAATAAGCACTTTTCCATAAACAAGCTCTAAATCATGTTTGATGCACTCTGGATACAATGTTTTTTACAGAACTGTTCAAACTAGATGATTAGGAACACTGTAGACAATTTTCAGCAAGTTGCAACATTGAAATGCAGAAATAAGCACTTTTCCATAAACAAGCTCTAAATCATGATTGATGCACTCTGGATACAATGTTTTAAACTTAACTGTTCAAACTAGATGATTAGGAACACTGTAAGACAATTTTCAGCAAGTTGCAGCATTGAAATACAGAAATAAGCACTTTTCCATAAACAAGCTCTAAATGATGTTTGATGCACTCTGGATACAATGTTTTAAACATAACTGTTCAAACTAGATGATTAGGAACACTGTAGACAATTTTCAGCAAGTTGCAACATTGAAATGCAGAAATAAGCACTTTTCCATAAACAAGCTCTAAATCATGTTTTGATGCACTGGATGAAACTTGTTTTTGTTATGTTGAGATTGTTATTCGAGATGTTATGAAAACACTGTAGAATGCATAAATAAGCACTTTTCCATAAACAAGCTCTAAATCATGTTTGATGCACTGGATAAAACTTGTTTTTGTTATGTTGAGATTGTTATTCGAGATGTTATGAAAACACTGTAGAATGCAGAAATAAGCACTTTTCCATAAACAAGCTCTAAATCATGATTGATGCACTCTGGATAAAACTTTTTTTGTTATGTTTATTCGAGATGTTGTGAAAACACTGTAGAATGCAGAAATAAGCACTTTTCCATAAACAAGCTCTAAATCATGATTGATGCACTCTGGATACAATGTTTTAAACATAACTGTTCAAACTAGATGATTAGGAACACTGTAGACAATTTTCAGCAAGTTGCAACATTGAAATGCAGAAATAAGCACTTTTCCATAAACAAGCTCTAAATCATGATTGATGCACTCTGGATACAATGTTTTAAACATAACTGTTCAAACTAGATGATTAGGAACACTGTAGACAATTTTCAGCAAGTTGCAACATTGAAATGCAGAAATAAGCACTTTTCCATAAACAAGCTCTAAATCATGATTGATGCACTCTGGATACAATGTTTTAAACATAACTGTTCAAACTAGATGATTAGGAACACTGTAGACAATTTTCAGCAAGTTGCAACATTGAAATGCAGAAATAAGCACTTTTCCATAAACAAGCTCTAAATCATGATTGATGCACTCTGGATACAATGTTTTAAACTTAACTGTTCAAACTAGATGATTAGGAACACTGTAAGACAATTTTCAGCAAGTTGCAACATTGAAATGCAGAAATAAGCACTTTTCCATAAACAAGCTCTAAATCATGATTGATGCACTCTGGATACAATGTTTTAAACATAACTGTTCAAACTAGATGATTAGGAACACTGTAGACAGTTTTTCAGCAAGTTGCAACATGAAATACAGAAATAAGCACTTTTCCATAAACAAGCTCTAAATCATGTTTGATGCACTCTGGATACAATGTTTTTACAGAACTGTTCAAACTAGATGATTAGGAACACTGTAGACAATTTTCAGCAAGTTGCAACATTGAAATGCAGAAATAAGCACTTTTCCATAAACAAGCTCTAAATCATGTTTTGATGCACTGGATGAAACTTGTTTTTGTTATGTTGAGATTGTTATTCGAGATGTTATGAAAACACTGTAGAATGCATAAATAAGCACTTTTCCATAAACAAGCTCTAAATCATGTTTGATGCACTGGATAAAACTTGTTTTTGTTATGTTGAGATTGTTATTCGAGATGTTATGAAAACACTGTAGAATGCATAAATAAGCACTTTTCCATAAACAAGCTCTAAATCATGTTTGATGCACTCTGGATAAAACTTTTTTTGTTATGTTTATTCGAGATGTTATGAAAACACTGTAGAATGCATAAATAAGCACTTTTCCATAAACAAGCTCTAAATCATGTTTGATGCACTGGATAAAACTTGTTTTTGTTATGTTGAGATTGTTATTCGAGATGTTATGAAAACACTGTAGAATGCATAAATAAGCACTTTTCCATAAACAAGCTCTAAATCATGTTTGATGCACTCTGGATAAAACTTTTTGTTATGTTTATTCGAGATGTTATGAAAACACTGTAGAATGCAGAAATAAGCACTTTTCCATAAACAAGCTCTAAATCATGATTGATGCACTCTGGATACAATGTTTTAAACATAACTGTTCAAACTAGATGATTAGGAACACTGTAGACAATTTTCAGCAAGTTGCAACATTGAAATGCAGAAATAAGCACTTTTCCATAAACAAGCTCTAAATCATGATTGATGCACTCTGGATACAATGTTTTTACAGAACTGTTCAAACTAGATGATTAGGAACACTGTGGACAATTTTCAGCAAGTTGCAGCATTGAATACAGAAATAACCACTTTTCCATAAACAAGCTCTAAATCATGTTTTGATGCACTGGATGAAACTTGTTTTTGTTATGTTGAGATTGTTATTCGAGATGTTATGAAAACACTGTAGAATGCATAAATAAGCACTTTTCCATAAACAAGCTCTAAATCATGTTTGATGCACTGGATAAAACTTGTTTTTGTTATGTTGAGATTGTTATTCGAGATGTTATGAAAACACTGTAGAATGCATAAATAAGCACTTTTCCATAAACAAGCTCTAAATCATGTTTGATGCACTCTGGATAAAACTTTTTTTGTTATGTTTATTCGAGATGTTATGAAAACACTGTAGAATGCATTAAATAAGCACTTTTCCATAAACAAGCTCTAAATCATGTTTGATGCACTGGATAAAACTTGTTTTTGTTATGTTGAGATTGTTATTCGAGATGTTATGAAAACACTGTAGAATGCATAAATAAGCACTTTTCCATAAACAAGCTCTAAATCATGTTTGATGCACTGGATAAAACTTGTTTTTGTTATGTTGAGATTGTTATTCGAGATGTTATGAAAACACTGTAGAATGCATAAATAAGCACTTTTCCATAAACAAGCTCTAAATCATGTTTGATGCACTCTGGATAAAACTTTTTTTGTTATGTTTATTCGAGATGTTATGAAAACACTGTAGAATGCAGAAATAAGCACTTTTCCATAAACAAGCTCTAAATCATGATTGATGCACTCTGGATACAATGTTTTAAACATAACTGTTCAAACTAGATGATTAGGAACACTGTAAGACAATTTTCAGCAAGTTGCAACATTGAAATACAGAAATAAGCACTTTTCCATAAACAAGCTCTAAATCATGTTTGATGCACTCTGGATACAATGTTTTAAACATAACTGTTCAAACTAGATGATTAGGAACACTGTAGACAATTTTCAGCAAGTTGCAACATTGAAATACAGAAATAAGCACTTTTCCATAAACAAGCTCTAAATCATGTTTGATGCACTCTGGATACAATGTTTTTTACAGAACTGTTCAAACTAGATGATTAGGAACACTGTAGACAATTTTCAGCAAGTTGCAACATTGAAATGCAGAAATAAGCACTTTTCCATAAACAAGCTCTAAATCATGTTTTGATGCACTGGATGAAACTTGTTTTTGTTATGTTGAGATTGTTATTCGAGATGTTATGAAAACACTGTAGAATGCATAAATAAGCACTTTTCCATAAACAAGCTCTAAATCATGTTTTGATGCACTGGATGAAACTTGTTTTTGTTATGTTGAGATTTTATTCGAGATGTTATGAAAACACTGTAGAATGCATAAATAAAAAGCACTTTTCCATAAACAAGCTCTAAATCATGTTTGATGCACTGGATAAAACTTGTTTTTGTTATGTTGAGATTGTTATTCGAGATGTTATGAAAACACTGTAGAATGCATAAATAAGCACTTTTCCATAAACAAGCTCTAAATCATGTTTGATGCACTCTGGATAAAACTTTTTTTTTGTTATGTTTATTCGAGATGTTATGAAAACACTGTAGAATGCATAAATAAGCACTTTTCCATAAACAAGCTCTAAATCATGTTTGATGCACTGGATAAAACTTGTTTTTGTTATGTTGAGATTGTTATTCGAGATGTTTGAAAACACTGTAGAATGCATAAATAAGCACTTTTCCATAAACAAGCTCTAAATCATGTTTGATGCACTGGATAAAACTTGTTTTTGTTATGTTGAGATTGTTATTCGAGATGTTATGAAAACACTGTAGAATGCATAAATAAGCACTTTTCCATAAACAAGCTCTAAATCATGTTTGATGCACTCTGGATAAAACTTTTTTTGTTATGTTTATTCGAGATGTTATGAAAACACTGTAGAATGCAGAAATAAGCACTTTTCCATAAACAAGCTCTAAATCATGATTGATGCACTCTGGATACAATGTTTTAAACATAACTGTTCAAACTAGATGATTAGGAACACTGTAGACAATTTTCAGCAAGTTGCAACATTTGAAATGCAGAAATAAGCACTTTTCCATAAACAAGCTCTAAATCATGATTGATGCACTCTGGATACAATGTTTTAAACATAACTGTTCAAACTAGATGATTAGGAACACTGGTAGACAATTTTCAGCAAGTTGCAACATTGAAATGCAGAAATAAGCACTTTTCCATAAACAAGCTCTAAATCATGATTGATGCACTCTGGATACAATGTTTTAAACTTAACTGTTCAAACTAGATGATTAGGAACACTGTAAGACAATTTTCAGCAAGTTGCAACATTGAAATGCAGAAATAAGCACTTTTCCATAAACAAGCTCTAAATCATGATTGATGCACTCTGGATACAATGTTTTAAACATAACTGTTCAAACTAGATGATTAGGAACACTGTAGACAATTTTCAGCAAGTTGCAACATTGAAATACAGAAATAAGCACTTTTCCATAAACAAGCTCTAAATCATGTTTGATGCACTCTGGATACAATGTTTTTTACAGAACTGTTCAAACTAGATGATTAGGAACACTGTAGACAATTTTCAGCAAGTTGCAACATTGAAATGCAGAAATAAGCACTTTTCCATAAACAAGCTCTAAATCATGTTTTGATGCACTGGATGAAACTTGTTTTTGTTATGTTGAGATTGTTATTCGAGATGTTATGAAAACACTGTAGAATGCATAAATAAGCACTTTTCCATAAACAAGCTCTAAATCATGTTTGATGCACTGGATAAAACTTGTTTTTGTTATGTTGAGATTGTTATTCGAGATGTTATGAAAACACTGTAGAATGCATAAATAAGCACTTTTCCATAAACAAGCTCTAAATCATGTTTGATGCACTCTGGATAAAACTTTTTTTGTTATGTTTATTCGAGATGTTATGAAAACACTGTAGAATGCATAAATAAGCACTTTTCCATAAACAAGCTCTAAATCATGTTTGATGCACTGGATAAAACTTGTTTTTGTTATGTTGAGATTGTTATTCGAGATGTTATGAAAACACTGTAGAATGCAGAAATAAGCACTTTTCCATAAACAAGCTCTAAATCATGATTGATGCACTCTGGATAAAACTTTTTTTGTTATGTTTATTCGAGATGTTGTGAAAACACTGTAGAATGCAGAAATAAGCACTTTTCCATAAACAAGCTCTAAATCATGATTGATGCACTCTGGATACAATGTTTTAAACATAACTGTTCAAACTAGATGATTAGGAACACTGTAGACAATTTTCAGCAAGTTGCAACATTGAAATGCAGAAATAAGCACTTTTCCATAAACAAGCTCTAAATCATGATTGATGCACTCTGGATACAATGTTTTAAACATAACTGTTCAAACTAGATGATTAGGAACACTGTAGACAATTTTCAGCAAGTTGCAGCATTGAAATACAGAAATAAGCACTTTTCCATAAACAAGCTCTAAATCATGTTTTGATGCACTGGATAAAACTTTTTTTTGTTATGTTTATTCGAGATGTTATGAAAACACTGTAGAATGCATAAATAAGCACTTTTCCATAAAGAAGCTCTAAATCATGTTTGATGCACTCTGGATAAAACTTTTTTTGTTATGTTTATTCGAGATGTTATGAAAACACTGTAGAATGCATAAATAAGCACTTTTCCATAAACAAGCTCTAAATCATGTTTGATGCACTGGATAAAACTTGTTTTTGTTATGTTGAGATTGTTATTCGAGATGTTATGAAAACACTGTAGAATGCATAAATAAGCACTTTTCCATAAACAAGCTCTAAATCATGTTTGATGCACTCTGGATAAAACTTTTTTTGTTATGTTTATTCGAGATGTTATGAAAACACTGTAGAATGCAGAAATAAGCACTTTTCCATAAACAAGCTCTAAATCATGTTTGATGCACTGGATAAAACTTGTTTTTTGTTATGTTGAGATTGTTATTGAGATGTTATGAAAACACTGTAGAATGCATAAATAAGCACTTTTCCATAAACAAGCTCTAAATCATGTTTGATGCACTGGATAAAACTTGTTTTTGTTATGTTGAGATTGTTATTCGAGATGTTATGAAAACACTGTAGAATGCATAAATAAGCACTTTTCCATAAACAAGCTCTAAATCATGTTTGATGCACTCTGGATAAAACTTGTTTTTTTTGTTATGTTTATTCGAGATGTTATGAAAACACTGTAGAATGCAGAAATAAGCACTTTTCCATAAACAAGCTCTAAATCATGATTGATGCACTCTGGATACAATGTTTTAAACATAACTGTTCAAACTAGATGATTAGGAACACTGTAAGACAATTTTCAGCAAGTTGCAGCATTGAACTACAGAAATAAGCACTTTTCCATAAACAAGCTCTAAATCATGTTTGATGCACTCTGGATACAATGTTTTAAACATAACTGTTCAAACTAGATGATTAGGAACACTGTAGACAATTTTCAGCAAGTTGCAACATTGAAATGCAGAAATAAGCACTTTTCCATAAACAAGCTCTAAATCATGATTGATGCACTCTGGATACAATGTTTTAAACATAACTGTTCAAACTAGATGATTAGGAACACTGTAGACAATTTTCAGCAAGTTGCAACATTGAAATGCAGAAATAAGCACTTTTCCATAAACAAGCTCTAAATCATGTTTGATGCACTCTGGATACAATGTTTTAAACATAACTGTTCAAACTAGATGATTAGGAACACTGTAGACAATTTTCAGCAAGTTGCAGCATTGAAATGCAGAAATAAGCACTTTTCCATAAACAAGCTCTAAATCATGTTTTGATGCACTGGATGAAACTTGTTTTTGTTATGTTGAGATTGTTATTCGAGATGTTATGAAAACACTGTAGAATGCATAAATAAGCACTTTTCCATAAACAAGCTCTAAATCATGTTTTGATGCACTGGATAAAACTTGTTTTTGTTATGTTGAGATTGTTATTCGAGATGTTATGAAAACACTGTAGAATGCATAAATAAGCACTTTTCCATAAACAAGCTCTAAATCATGTTTGATGCACTGGATAAAACTTGTTTTTGTTATGTTGAGATTGTTATTCGAGATGTTATGAAAACACTGTAGAATGCATAAATAAGCACTTTTCCATAAACAAGCTCTAAATCATGATTGATGCACTCTGGATAAAACTTTTTTTGTTATGTTTATTCGAGATGTTGTGAAAACACTGTAGAATGCAGAAATAAGCACTTTTCCATAAACAAGCTCTAAATCATGATTGATGCACTCTGGATACAATGTTTTAAACATAACTGTTCAAACTAGATGATTAGGAACACTGCAGACAATTTTCAGCAAGTTGCAGCATTGAAATACAGAAATAAGCACTTTTCCATAAACAAGCTCTAAATCATGTTTGATGCACTCTGGATACAATGTTTTAAACATAACTGTTCAAACTAGATGATTAGGAACACTGTAGACAATTTTCAGCAAGTTGCAACATTGAAATGCAGAAATAAGCACTTTTCCATAAACAAGCTCTAAATCATGATTGATGCACTCTGGATACAATGTTTTAAACATAACTGTTCAAACTAGATGATTAGGAACACTGTAGACAATTTTCAGCAAGTTGCAGCATTGAAATACAGAAATAACCACTTTTCCATAAACAAGCTCTAAATCATGTTTGATGCACTCTGGATACAATGTTTTTTACAGAACTGTTCAAACTAGATGATTAGGAACACTGTAGACAATTTTCAGCAAGTTGCAACATTGAAATGCAGAAATAAGCACTTTTCCATAAACAAGCTCTAAATCATGTTTTGATGCACTGGATGAAACTTGTTTTTGTTATGTTGAGATTGTTATTCGAGATGTTATGAAAACACTGTAGAATGCATAAATAAGCACTTTTCCATAAACAAGCTCTAAATCATGTTTGATGCACTGGATAAAACTTGTTTTTGTTATGTTGAGATTGTTATTCGAGATGTTATGAAAACACTGTAGAATGCATAAATAAGCACTTTTCCATAAACAAGCTCTAAATCATGTTTGATGCACTCTGGATAAAATGTTTTTTTGTTATGTTTATTCGAGATGTTATGAAAACACTGTAGAATGCATAAATAAGCACTTTTCCATAAACAAGCTCTAAATCATGATTGATGCACTCTGGATACAATGTTTTAAACATAACTGTTCAAACTAGATGATTAGGAACACTGTAGACAATTTTCAGCAAGTTGCAGCATTGAAATGCAGAAATAAGCACTTTTCCATAAACAAGCTCTAAATCATGATTGATGCACTCTGGATACAATGTTTTAAACATAACTTTTCAAACTAGATGATTAGGAACACTGTAGACAATTTTCAGCATTGAATTGCAGAAATAAGCACTTTTCCATAAACAAGCTCTAAATCATGTTTTGATGCACTGGATGAAACTTGTTTTTGTTATGTTGAGATTGTTATTCGAGATGTTATGAAAACACTGTAGAATGCATAAATAAGCACTTTTCCATAAACAAGCTCTAAATCATGTTTGATGCACTGGATAAAACTTGTTTTTGTTATGTTGAGATTGTTATTCGAGATGTTATGAAAACACTGTAGAATGCAGAAATAAGCACTTTTCCATAAACAAGCTCTAAATCATGATTGATGCACTCTGGATAAAACTTTTTTTGTTATGTTTATTCGAGATGTTGTGAAAACACTGTAGAATGCAGAAATAAGCACTTTTCCATAAACAAGCTCTAAATCATGATTGATGCACTCTGGATACAATGTTTTAAACATAACTGTTCAAACTAGATGATTAGGAACACTGTAGACAATTTTCAGCAAGTTGCAACATTGAAATGCAGAAATAAGCACTTTTCCATAAACAAGCTCTAAATCATGATTGATGCACTCTGGATACAATGTTTTAAACATAACTGTTCAAACTAGATGATTAGGAACACTGTAGACAATTTTCAGCAAGTTGCAACATTGAAATGCAGAAATAAGCACTTTTCCATAAACAAGCTCTAAATCATGATTGATGCACTCTGGATACAATGTTTTAAACATAACTGTTCAAACTAGATGATTAGGAACACTGTAGACAATTTTCAGCAAGTTGCAACATTGAAATGCAGAAATAAGCACTTTTCCATAAACAAGCTCTAAATCATGTTTTGATGCACTGGATAAAACTTTTTTTTGTTATGTTGAGATTGTTATTCGAGATGTTATGAAAACACTGTAGAATGCATAAATAAGCACTTTTCCATAAACAAGCTCTAAATCATGTTTTGATGCACTGGATAAAACTTTTTTTTGTTATGTTGAGATTGTTATTCGAGATGTTATGAAAACACTGTAGAATGCATAAATAAGCACTTTTCCATAAACAAGCTCTAAATCATGTTTGATGCACTGGATAAAACTTGTTTTTGTTATGTTGAGATTGTTATTCGAGATGTTATGAAAACACTGTAGAATGCATAAATAAGCACTTTTCCATAAACAAGCTCTAAATCATGTTTGATGCACTCTGGATAAAACTTTTTTTGTTATGTTTATTCGAGATGTTATGAAAACACTGTAGAATGCAGAAATAAGCACTTTTCCATAAACAAGCTCTAAATGATGTTTGATGCACTCTGGATACAATGTTTTAAACATAACTGTTCAAACTAGATGATTAGGAACACTGTAGACAATTTTCAGCAAGTTGCAACATTGAAATGCAGAAATAAGCACTTTTCCATAAACAAGCTCTAAATCATGATTGATGCACTCTGGATACAATGTTTTAAACATAACTGTTCAAACTAGATGATTAGGAACACTGTAGACAATTTTCAGCAAGTTGCAACATTGAAATACGGAAATAAGCACTTTTCCATAAACAAGCTCTAAATCATGTTTGATGCACTCTGGATACAATGTTTTTACAGAACTGTTCAAACTAGATGATTAGGAACACTGTGGACAATTTTCAGCAAGTTGCAGCATTGAAATACAGAAATAAGCACTTTTCCATAAACAAGCTCTAAATCATGTTTTGATGCACTGGATGAAACTTGTTTTTGTTATGTTGAGATTGTTATTCGAGATGTTATGAAAACACTGTAGAATGCATAAATAAGCACTTTTCCATAAACAAGCTCTAAATCATGTTTGATGCACTGGATAAAACTTGTTTTTGTTATGTTTATTCGAGATGTTATGAAAACACTGTAGAATGCATAAATAAGCACTTTTCCATAAAGAAGCTCTAAATCATGTTTGATGCACTCTGGATAAAACTTTTTTTGTTATGTTTATTCGAGATGTTATGAAAACACTGTAGAATGCATAAATAAGCACTTTTCCATAAACAAGCTCTAAATCATGATTGATGCACTCTGGATACAATGTTTTAAACATAACTGTTCAAACTAGATGATTAGGAACACTGTAGACAATTTTCAGCAAGTTGCAGCATTGAAATGCAGAAATAAGCACTTTTCCATAAACAAGCTCTAAATCATGTTTTGATGCACTGGATAAAACTTGTTTTTGTTATGTTGAGATTGTTATTCGAGATGTTATGAAAACACTGTAGAATGCATAAATAAGCACTTTTCCATAAACAAGCTCTAAATCATGTTTTGATGCACTGGATAAAACTTGTTTTTGTTATGTTGTGATTGTTATTCGAGATGTTATGAAAACACTGTAGAATGCATAAATAAGCACTTTTCCATAAACAAGCTCTAAATCATGATTGATGCACTCTGGATAAAACTTTTTTTGTTATGTTTATTCGAGATGTTGTGAAAACACTGTAGAATGCAGAAATAAGCACTTTTCCATAAACAAGCTTTAAATCATGATTGATGCACTCTGGATACAATGTTTTAAACATAACTGTTCAAACTAGATGATTAGGAACACTGTAGACAATTTTCAGCAAGTTGCAACATTGAAATACAGAAATAAGCACTTTTCCATAAACAAGCTCTAAATCATGATTGATGCACTCTGGATACAATGTTTTAAACATAACTGTTCAAACTAGATGATTAGGAACACTGTAGACAATTTTCAGCAAGTTGCAACATTGAAATGCAGAAATAAGCACTTTTCCATAAACAAGCTCTAAATCATGTTTTGATGCACTGGATGAAACTTGTTTTTGTTATGTTGAGATTGTTATTCGAGATGTTATGAAAACACTGTAGAATGCATAAATAAGCACTTTTCCATAAACAAGCTCTAAATCATGTTTGATGCACTGGATGAAACTTGTTTTTGTTATGTTGAGATTGTTATTCGAGATGTTATGAAAACACTGTAGAATGCATAAATAAGCACTTTTCCATAAACAAGCTCTAAATCATGTTTGATGCACTCTGGATAAAATTTTTTTGTTATGTTTATTCGAGATGTTTGAAAACACTGTAGAATGCAGAAATAAGCACTTTTCCATAAACAAGCTCTAAATCATGATTGATGCACTCTGGATACAATGTTTTAAACATAACTGTTCAAACTAGATGATTAGGAACACTGTAGACAGTTTTCAGCATTGAATTGCAGAAATAAGCACTTTTCCATAAACAAGCTCTAAATCATTTTTGATGCACTCTGGATACAATGTTTTAAACATAACTGTTCAAACTAGATGATTAGGAACACTGTAGACAATTTTCAGCAAGTTGCAACATTGAAATGCAGAAATAAGCACTTTTCCATAAACAAGCTCTAAATCATGTTTGATGCACTGGATGAAACTTGTTTTTGTTATGTTGAGATTGTTATTCGAGATGTTATGAAAACACTGTAGAATGCATAAATAAGCACTTTTCCATAAACAAGCTCTAAATCATGTTTGATGCACTCTGGATAAAACTTTTTTTGTTATGTTTATTCGAGATGTTATGAAAACACTGTAGAATGCAGAAATAAGCACTTTTCCATAAACAAGCTCTAAATCATGATTGATGCACTCTGGATACAATGTTTTAAACATAACTGTTCAAACTAGATGATTAGGAACACTGTGGACAATTTTCAGCAAGTTGCAGCATTGAATACAGAAATAACCACTTTTCCATAAACAAGATCTAAATCATGTTTTGATGCACTGGATAAAACTTGTTTTTGTTATGTTGTGATTGTTATTCGAGATGTTATGAAAACACTGTAGAATGCATAAATAAGCACTTTTCCATAAACAAGCTCTAAATCATGATTGATGCACTCTGGATAAAACTTTTTTTGTTATGTTTATTCGAGATGTTGTGAAAACACTGTAGAATGCAGAAATAAGCACTTTTCCATAAACAAGCTCTAAATCATGATTGATGCACTCTGGATACAATGTTTTAAACATAACTGTTCAAACTAGATGATTAGGAACACTGTAGACAGTTTTCAGCATTGAATTGCAGAAATAAGCACTTTTCCATAAACAAGCTCTAAATCATGTTTGATGCACTCTGGATACAATGTTTTAAACATAACTGTTCAAACTAGATGATTAGGAACACTATAGACAATTTTCAGCAAGTTGCAACATTGAAATGCAGAAATAAGCACTTTTCCATAAACAAGATCTAAATCATGTTTTGATGCACTGGATAAAACTTGTTTTTGTTATGTTGTGATTGTTATTCGAGATGTTATGAAAACACTGTAGAATGCATAAATAAGCACTTTTCCATAAACAAGCTCTAAATCATGATTGATGCACTCTGGATAAAACTTTTTTTGTTATGTTTTATTCGAGATGTTATGAAAACACTGTAGAATGCATAAATAAGCACTTTTCCATAAACAAGGTCTAAATCATGTTTGATGCACTCTGAATACAATGTTTTAAACATAACTGTTCAAACTAGATGATTAGGAACACTGTGTAGACCATTTTCAGCAAGTTGCAGCATTGAACTACAGAAATAAGCACTTTTCCATAAACAAGCTCTAAATCATGTTTTGATGCACTGGATGAAACTTGTTTTTGTTATGTTGAGATTGTTATTCGAGATGTTATGAAAACACTGTAGAATGCATAAATAAGCACTTTTCCATAAACAAGCTCTAAATCATGTTTGATGCACTGGATGAAACTTGTTTTTGTTATGTTGAGATTGTTATTCGAGATGTTATGAAAACACTGTAGAATGCATAAATAAGCACTTTTCCATAAACAAGCTCTAAATCATGTTTGATGCACTCTGGATAAAACTTTTTTTTGTTATTTTATTCGAGATGTTATGAAAACACTGTAGAATGCATAAATAAGCACTTTTCCATAAACAAGCTCTAAATCATGATTGATGCACTCTGGATACAATGTTTTAAACATAACTGTTCAAACTAGATGATTAGGAACACTGTAGACAATTTTCAGCAAGTTGCAACATTGAAATGCAGAAATAAGCACTTTTCCATAAACAAGCTCTAAATCATGATTGATGCACTCTGGATACAATGTTTTAAACATAACTGTTCAAACTAGATGATTAGGAACACTGTAAGACAATTTTCAGCAAGTTGCAGCATTGAAATACAGAAATAAGCACTTTTCCATAAACAAGCTCTAAATCATGTTTTGATGCACTGGATGAAACTTGTTTTTGTTATGTTGAGATTGTTATTCGAGATGTTATGAAAACACTGTAGAATGCATAAATAAGCACTTTTCCATAAACAAGTTTGATCTAAATCATGTTTGATGCACTGGATAAAACTTTTTTTATGTTGAGATTGTTATTCGAGATGTTATGAAAACACTGTAGAATGCAGAAATAAGCACTTTTCCATAAACAAGCTTTAAATCATGATTGATGCACTCTGGATACAATGTTTTAAACATAACTGTTCAAACTAGATGATTAGGAACACTGTAGACAATTTTCAGCATTGAAATACAGAAATAAGCACTTTTCCATAAACAAGCTCTAAATCATGTTTGATGCACTCTGGATACAATGTTTTAAACATAACTGTTCAAACTAGATGATTAGGAACACTGTAGACAATTTTCAGCAAGTTGCAGCATTGAACTACAGAAATAAGCACTTTTCCATAAACAAGCTCTAAATCATGTTTTGATGCACTGGATGAAACTTGTTTTTGTTATGTTGAGATTGTTATTCGAGATGTTATGAAAACACTGTAGAATGCAGAAATAAGCACTTTTCCATAAACAAGCTCTAAATCATGATTGATGCACTCTGGATACATGTTTTAAACATAACTGTTCAAACTAGATGATTAGGAACACTGTAGACAGTTTTCAGCAAGTTGCAACATGGAAATACAGAAATAAGCACTTTTCCATAAACAAGCTCTAAATCATGTTTGATGCACTCTGGATACAATGTTTTTACAGAACTGTTCAAACTAGATGATTAGGAACACTGTGGACAATTTTCAGCAAGTTGCAGCATTGAACTACAGAAATAAGCACTTTTCCATAAACAAGCTCTAAATCATGTTTTGATGCACTGGATGAAACTTGTTTTTGTTATGTTGAGATTGTTATTCGAGATGTTATGAAAACACTGTAGAATGCATAAATAAGCACTTTTCCATAAACAAGCTCTAAATCATGTTTGATGCACTCTGGATACAATGTTTTAAACATAACTGTTCAAACTAGATGATTAGGAACACTGTAAGACAATTTTCAGCAAGTTGCAACATTGAAATACAGAAATAAGCACTTTTCCATAAACAAGCTCTAAATCATGTTTTGATGCACTGGATGAAACTTGTTTTTGTTATGTTGAGATTGTTATTCGAGATGTTATGAAAACACTGTAGAATGCATAAATAAGCACTTGTCCATAAACAAGCCTCTAAATCATGTTTGATGCACTGGATAAAACTTTTTTTTGTTATGTTTATTCGAGATGTTATGAAAACACTGTAGAATGCATAAATAAGCACTTTTCCATAAAACAAGCTCTAAATCATGTTTGATGCACTCTGGATACAATGTTTTAAACATAACTGTTCAAACTAGATTATTAGGAACACTGTGGACAATTTTCAGCAAGTTGCAGCATTGAACTACAGAAATAACCACAATTCCATTAACAAGGTCTAAATCTTGTTTTGATGCACTGGATGAAACTTGTTTTTGTTATGTTGAGATTGTTATTCGAGATGTTATGAAAACACTGTAGAATGCAGAAATAAGCACTTTTCCATAAACAAGCTCTAAATCATGATTGATGCACTCTGGATACAATGTTTTAAACATAACTGTTCAAACTAGATGATTAGGAACACTGTAGACAGTTTTCAGCAAGTTGCAACATGGAAATACAGAAATAAGCACTTTTCCATAAACAAGCTCTAAATCATGTTTGATGCACTCTGGATACAATGTTTTTTACAGAACTGTTCAAACTAGATGATTAGGAACACTGTAGACAATTTTCAGCAAGTTGCAGCATTGAACTACAGAAATAAGCACTTTTCCATAAACAAGCTCTAAATCATGTTTTGATGCACTGGATGAAACTTGTTTTTGTTATGTTGAGATTGTTATTCGAGATGTTATGAAAACACTGTAGAATGCATAAATAAGCACTTTTCCATAAACAAGCTCTAAATGATGTTTGATGCACTCTGGATACAATGTTTTAAACATAACTGTTCAAACTAGATGATTAGGAACACTGTAAGACAATTTTCAGCAAGTTGCAGCATTGAAATACAGAAATAAGCACTTTTCCATAAACAAGCTCTAAATCATGTTTTGATGCACTGGATGAAACTTGTTTTTGTTATGTTGAGATTGTTATTCGAGATGTTATGAAAACACTGTAGAATGCATAAATAAGCACTTTTCCATAAACAAGCTCTAAATCATGTTTGATGCACTGAATAAAACTTGTTTTTGTTATGTTGAGATTGTTATTCGAGATGTTATGAAAACACTGTAGAATGCATAAATAAGCACTTTTCCATAAACAAGCTCTAAATCATGTTTGATGCACTCTGGATAAAACTTTTTTTTGTTATGTTTATTCGAGATGTTATGAAAACACTGTAGAATGCATAAATAAGCACTTTTCCATAAACAAGCTCTAAATCATGATTGATGCACTCTGGATACAATGTTTTAAACATAACTGTTCAAACTAGATGATTAGGAACACTGTAGACAATTTTCAGCAAGTTGCAACATTGAAATGCAGAAATAAGCACTTTTCCATAAACAAGCTCTAAATCATGATTGATGCACTCTGGATACAATGTTTTAAACTTAACTGTTCAAACTAGATGATTAGGAACACTGTAAGACAATTTTCAGCAAGTTGCAACATTGAAATGCAGAAATAAGCACTTTTCCATAAACAAGCTCTAAATGATGTTTGATGCACTCTGGATACAATGTTTTAAACATAACTGTTCAAACTAGATGATTAGGAACACTGTAGACAATTTTCAGCAAGTTGCAACATTGAAATGCAGAAATAAGCACTTTTCCATAAACAAGCTCTAAATCATGTTTTGATGCACTGGATGAAACTTGTTTTTGTTATGTTGAGATTGTTATTCGAGATGTTATGAAAACACTGTAGAATGCATAAATAAGCACTTTTCCATAAACAAGCTCTAAATCATGTTTGATGCACTCTGGATAAAACTTTTTTTGTTATGTTTATTCGAGATGTTATGAAAACACTGTAGAATGCAGAAATAAGCACTTTTAAACAAGCTCTAAATCATGATTGATGCACTCTGGATACAATGTTTTTTACAGAACTGTTCAAACTAGATGATTAGGAACACTGTGGACAATTTTCAGCAAGTTGCAGCATTGAACTGCAGAAATAAGCACTTTTCCATAAACAAGCTCTAAATCATGTTTTGATGCACTGGATGAAACTTGTTTTTGTTATGTTGAGATTGTTATTCGAGATGTTATGAAAACACTGTAGAATGCAGAAATAAGCACTTTTCCATAAACAAGCTCTAAATCATGATTGATGCACTCTGGATAAAACTTTTTTTGTTATGTTTATTCGAGATGTTGTGAAAACACTGTAGAATGCAGAAATAAGCACTTTTCCATAAACAAGCTCTAAATCATGATTGATGCACTCTGGATACAATGTTTTAAACATAACTGTTCAAACTAGATGATTAGGAACACTGTAGACAATTTTCAGCAAGTTGCAACATTGAAATGCAGAAATAAGCACTTTTCCATAAACAAGCTCTAAATCATGATTGATGCACTCTGGATACAATGTTTTAAACATAACTGTTCAAACTAGATGATTAGGAACACTGTAGACAGTTTTTAGCAAGTTGCAACATGGAAATACAGAAATAAGCACTTTTCCATAAACAAGCTCTAAATCGTGTTTGATGCACTCTGGATACAATGTTTTTTACAGAACTGTTCAAACTAGATGATTAGGAACACTGTGGACAATTTTCAGCAAGTTGCAGCATTGAACTACAGAAATAACCACTTTTCCATAAACAAGCTCTAAATCATGTTTTGATGCACTGGATGAAACTTGTTTTTGTTATGTTGAGATTGTTATTCGAGATGTTATGAAAACACTGTAGAATGCATAAATAAGCACTTTTCCATAAACAAGCTCTAAATCATGTTTGATGCACTGGATAAAACTTGTTTTTGTTATGTTGAGATTGTTATTCGAGATGTTATGAAAACACTGTAGAATGCAGAAATAAGCACTTTTCCATAAACAAGCTCTAAATCATGATTGATGCACTCTGGATAAAACTTTTTTTGTTATGTTTATTCGAGATGTTGTGAAAACACTGTAGAATGCAGAAATAAGCACTTTTCCATAAACAAGCTCTAAATCATGATTGATGCACTCTGGATACAATGTTTTAAACATAACTGTTCAAACTAGATGATTAGGAACACTGTAGACAATTTTCAGCAAGTTGCAACATTGAAATGCAGAAATAAGCACTTTTCCATAAACAAGCTCTAAATCATGATTGATGCACTCTGGATACAATGTTTTAAACATAACTGTTCAAACTAGATGATTAGGAACACTGTAGACAATTTTCAGCAAGTTGCAACATTGAAATGCAGAAATAAGCACTTTTCCATAAACAAGCTCTAAATCATGATTGATGCACTCTGGATACAATGTTTTAAACTTAACTGTTCAAACTAGATGATTAGGAACACTGTAAGACAATTTTCAGCAAGTTGCAACATTGAAATATGCAGAAATAAGCACTTTTCCATAAACAAGCTCTAAATCATGATTGATGCACTCTGGATACAATGTTTTAAACATAACTGTTCAAACTAGATGATTAGGAACACTGTAAGACAATTTTCAGCAAGTTGCAACATTGAAATGCAGAAATAAGCACTTTTCCATAAACAAGCTCTAAATCATGTTTTGATGCACTGGATGAAACTTGTTTTTGTTATGTTGAGATTGTTAAACGAGATGTTATGAAAACACTGTAGAATGCATAAATAAGCACTTTTCCATAAACAAGCTCTAAATCATGTTTGATGCACTCTGGATAAAACTTTTTTGTTATGTTTATTCGAGATGTTATGAAAACACTGTAGAATGCAGAAATAAGCACTTTTCCATAAACAAGCTCTAAATCATGATTGATGCACTCTGGATACAATGTTTTTTACAGAACTGTTCAAACTAGATGATTAGGAACACTGTGGACAATTTTCAGCAAGTTGCAGCATTGAATACAGAAATAAGCACTTTTCCATAAACAAGCTCTAAATCATGTTTTGATGCACTGGATGAAACTTGTTTTTGTTATGTTGAGATTGTTATTCGAGATGTTATGAAAACACTGTAGAATGCATAAATAAGCACTTTTCCATAAACAAGCTCTAAATCATGTTTGATGCACTCTGGATAAAACTTTTTTGTTATGTTTATTCGAGATGTTGTGAAAACACTGTAGAATGCAGAAATAAGCACTTTTCCATAAACAAGCTCTAAATCATGATTGATGCACTCTGGATACAATGTTTTAAACATAACTGTTCAAACTAGATGATTAGGAACACTGTAGACAATTTTCAGCAAGTTGCAACATTGAAATGCAGAAATAAGCACTTTTCCATAAACAAGCTCTAAATCATGATTGATGCACTCTGGATACAATGTTTTAAACATAACTGTTCAAACTAGATGATTAGGAACACTGTAGACAGTTTTTAGCAAGTTGCAACATGGAAATACAGAAATAAGCACTTTTCCATAAACAAGCTCTAAATCGTGTTTGATGCACTCTGGATACAATGTTTTTTACAGAACTGTTCAAACTAGATGATTAGGAACACTGTGGACAATTTTCAGCAAGTTGCAGCATTGAACTACAGAAATAACCACTTTTCCATAAACAAGCTCTAAATCATGTTTTGATGCACTGGATGAAACTTGTTTTTGTTATGTTGAGATTGTTATTCGAGATGTTATGAAAACACTGTAGAATGCATAAATAAGCACTTTTCCATAAACAAGCTCTAAATCATGTTTGATGCACTGGATAAAACTTGTTTTTGTTATGTTGAGATTGTTATTCGAGATGTTATGAAAACACTGTAGAATGCATAAATAAGCACTTTTCCATAAACAAGCTCTAAATCATGTTTGATGCACTCTG
The DNA here is from genome assembly GCF_018296145.1 of Oncorhynchus tshawytscha. Classification (NCBI taxonomy): domain Eukaryota; kingdom Metazoa; phylum Chordata; class Actinopteri; order Salmoniformes; family Salmonidae; genus Oncorhynchus; species Oncorhynchus tshawytscha. The sequence continues at coordinate 41,325,161 of NC_056433.1, read as the reverse complement.
GATAAAACTTTTTTTTGTTATGTTTATTCGAGATGTTATGAAAACACTGTAGAATGCATAAATAAGCACTTTTCCATAAACAAGCTCTAAATCATGATTGATGCACTCTGGATACAATGTTTTAAACATAACTGTTCAAACTAGATGATTAGGAACACTGTAGACAATTTTCAGCAAGTTGCAACATTGAAATGCAGAAATAAGCACTTTTCCATAAACAAGCTCTAAATCATGATTGATGCACTCTGGATACAATGTTTTAAACTTAACTGTTCAAACTAGATGATTAGGAACACTGTAAGACAATTTTCAGCAAGTTGCAACATTGAAATGCAGAAATAAGCACTTTTCCATAAACAAGCTCTAAATCATGATTGATGCACTCTGGATACAATGTTTTAAACATAACTGTTCAAACTAGATGATTAGGAACACTGTAGACAATTTTTAGCAAGTTGCAACATGGAAATACAGAAATAAGCACTTTTCCATAAACAAGCTCTAAATCGTGTTTGATGCACTCTGGATACAATGTTTTTACAGAACTGTTCAAACTAGATGATTAGGAACACTGTAGACAATTTTCAGCAAGTTGCAACATTGAAATGCAGAAATAAGCACTTTTCCATAAACAAGCTCTAAATCATGATTGATGCACTCTGGATACAATGTTTTAAACTTAACTGTTCAAACTAGATGATTAGGAACACTGTAAGACAATTTTCAGCAAGTTGCAGCATTGAAATACAGAAATAAGCACTTTTCCATAAACAAGCTCTAAATGATGTTTGATGCACTCTGGATACAATGTTTTAAACATAACTGTTCAAACTAGATGATTAGGAACACTGTAGACAATTTTCAGCAAGTTGCAACATTGAAATGCAGAAATAAGCACTTTTCCATAAACAAGCTCTAAATCATGTTTTGATGCACTGGATGAAACTTGTTTTTGTTATGTTGAGATTGTTATTCGAGATGTTATGAAAACACTGTAGAATGCATAAATAAGCACTTTTCCATAAACAAGCTCTAAATCATGTTTGATGCACTGGATAAAACTTGTTTTTGTTATGTTGAGATTGTTATTCGAGATGTTATGAAAACACTGTAGAATGCATAAATAAGCACTTTTCCATAAACAAGCTCTAAATCATGTTTGATGCACTCTGGATAAAACTTTTTTTTTGTTATGTTTATTCGAGATGTTATGAAAACATTGTAGAATGCAGAAATAAGCACTTTTCCATAAACAAGCTCTAAATCATGATTGATGCACTCTGGATACAATGTTTTAAACATAACTGTTCAAACTAGATGATTAGGAACACTGTAGACAGTTTTTAGCAAGTTGCAACATGGAAATACAGAAATAAGCACTTTTCCATAAACAAGCTCTAAATCGTGTTTGATGCACTCTGGATACAATGTTTTTTACAGAACTGTTCAAACTAGATGATTAGGAACACTGTGGACAATTTTCAGCAAGTTGCAGCATTGAACTACAGAAATAACCACTTTTCCATAAACAAGCTCTAAATCATGTTTTGATGCACTGGATGAAACTTGTTTTTGTTATGTTGAGATTGTTATTCGAGATGTTATGAAAACACTGTAGAATGCATAAATAAGCACTTTTCCATAAACAAGCTCTAAATCATGTTTGATGCACTGGATAAAACTTGTTTTTGTTATGTTGAGATTGTTATTCGAGATGTTATGAAAACACTGTAGAATGCATAAATAAGCACTTTTCCATAAACAAGCTCTAAATCATGTTTGATGCACTCTGGATAAAACTTTTTTTTGTTATGTTTATTCGAGATGTTATGAAAACACTGTAGAATGCAGAAATAAGCACTTTTCCATAAACAAGCTCTAAATCATGATTGATGCACTCTGGATACAATGTTTTAAACATAACTGTTCAAACTAGATGATTAGGAACACTGGTAGACAATTTTCAGCAAGTTGCAACATTGAAATGCAGAAATAAGCACTTTTCCATAAACAAGCTCTAAATCATGATTGATGCACTCTGGATACAATGTTTTAAACTTAACTGTTCAAACTAGATGATTAGGAACACTGTAAGACAATTTTCAGCAAGTTGCAACATTGAAATGCAGAAATAAGCACTTTTCCATAAACAAGCTCTAAATCATGATTGATGCACTCTGGATACAATGTTTTAAACATAACTGTTCAAACTAGATGATTAGGAACACTGTAGACAATTTTCAGCAAGTTGCAACATTGAAATACAGAAATAAGCACTTTTCCATAAACAAGCTCTAAATCATGTTTGATGCACTCTGGATACAATGTTTTAAACAGAACTGTTCAAACTAGATGATTAGGAACACTGTAGACAATTTTCAGCAAGTTGCAACATTGAAATGCAGAAATAAGCACTTTTCCATAAACAAGCTCTAAATCATGATTGATGCACTCTGGATACAATGTTTTAAACTTAACTGTTCAAACTAGATGATTAGGAACACTGTAAGACAATTTTCAGCAAGTTGCAACATTGAAATACAGAAATAAGCACTTTTCCATAAACAAGCTCTAAATGATGTTTGATGCACTCTGGATACAATGTTTTAAACATAACTGTTCAAACTAGATGATTAGGAACACTGTAGACAATTTTCAGCAAGTTGCAACATTGAAATGCAGAAATAAGCACTTTTCCATAAACAAGCTCTAAATCATGTTTTGATGCACTGGATGAAACTTGTTTTTGTTATGTTGAGATTGTTATTCGAGATGTTATGAAAACACTGTAGAATGCATAAATAAGCACTTTTCCATAAACAAGCTCTAAATCATGTTTGATGCACTGGATAAAACTTGTTTTTGTTATGTTGAGATTGTTATTCGAGATGTTATGAAAACACTGTAGAATGCATAAATAAGCACTTTTCCATAAACAAGCTCTAAATCATGTTTGATGCACTCTGGATAAAACTTTTTTGTTATGTTTATTGAGATGTTATGAAAACACTGTAGAATGCAGAAATAAGCACTTTTCCATAAACAAGCTCTAAATCATGATTGATGCACTCTGGATACAATGTTTTAAACATAACTGTTCAAACTAGATGATTAGGAACACTGTAGACAGTTTTCAGCAAGTTGCAACATGGAAATACAGAAATAAGCACTTTTCCATAAACAAGCTCTAAATCATGTTTGATGCACTCTGGATACAATGTTTTTACAGAACTGTTCAAACTAGATGATTAGGAACACTGTAGACAATTTTCAGCAAGTTGCAACATTGAAATGCAGAAATAAGCACTTTTCCATAAACAAGCTCTAAATCATGTTTGATGCACTCTGGATACAATGTTTTAAACTTAACTGTTCAAACTAGATGATTAGGAACACTGTAAGACAATTTTCAGCAAGTTGCAACATTGAAATGCAGAAATAAGCACTTTTCCATAAACAAGCTCTAAATCATGATTGATGCACTCTGGATACAATGTTTTAAACTTAACTGTTCAAACTAGATGATTAGGAACACTGTAAGACAATTTTCAGCAAGTTGCAACATTGAAATGCAGAAATAAGCACTTTTCCATAAACAAGCTCTAAATCATGATTGATGCACTCTGGATACAATGTTTTAAACATAACTGTTCAAACTAGATGATTAGGAACACTGTAGACAATTTTCAGCAAGTTGCAACATTGAAATGCAGAAATAAGCACTTTTCCATAAACAAGCTCTAAATCATGATTGATGCACTCTGGATACAATGTTTTAAACATAACTGTTCAAACTAGATGATTAGGAACACTGTAGACAGTTTTTCAGCAAGTTGCAACATTGAAATACAGAAATAAGCACTTTTCCATAAACAAGCTCTAAATCATGTTTGATGCACTCTGGATACAATGTTTTAAACTTAACTGTTCAAACTAGATGATTAGGAACACTGTAAGACAATTTTCAGCAAGTTGCAACATTGAAATGCAGAAATAAGCACTTTTCCATAAACAAGCTCTAAATCATGATTGATGCACTCTGGATACAATGTTTTAAACATAACTGTTCAAACTAGATGATTAGGAACACTGTAGACAATTTTCAGCAAGTTGCAACATTGAAATGCAGAAATAAGCACTTTTCCATAAACAAGCTCTAAATCATGATTGATGCACTCTGGATACAATGTTTTAAACTTAACTGTTCAAACTAGATGATTAGGAACACTGTAAGACAATTTTCAGCAAGTTGCAACATTGAAATGCAGAAATAAGCACTTTTCCATAAACAAGCTCTAAATCATGATTGATGCACTCTGGATACAATGTTTTAAACATAACTGTTCAAACTAGATGATTAGGAACACTGTAGACAATTTTCAGCAAGTTGCAACATTGAAATGCAGAAATAAGCACTTTTCCATAAACAAGCTCTAAATCATGATTGATGCACTCTGGATACAATGTTTTAAACATAACTGTTCAAACTAGATGATTAGGAACACTGTAGACAGTTTTTAGCAAGTTGCAACATGGAAATACAGAAATAAGCACTTTTCCATAAACAAGCTCTAAATCGTGTTTGATGCACTCTGGATACAATGTTTTTTACAGAACTGTTCAAACTAGATGATTAGGAACACTGTAGACAATTTTCAGCAAGTTGCAACATTGAAATGCAGAAATAAGCACTTTTCCATAAACAAGCTCTAAATCATGATTGATGCACTCTGGATACAATGTTTTAAACTTAACTGTTCAAACTAGATGATTAGGAACACTGTAAGACAATTTTCAGCAAGTTGCAGCATTGAAATACAGAAATAAGCACTTTTCCATAAACAAGCTCTAAATGATGTTTGATGCACTCTGGATACAATGTTTTAAACATAACTGTTCAAACTAGATGATTAGGAACACTGTAGACAATTTTCAGCAAGTTGCAACATTGAAATGCAGAAATAAGCACTTTTCCATAAACAAGCTCTAAATCATGTTTTGATGCACTGGATGAAACTTGTTTTTGTTATGTTGAGATTGTTATTCGAGATGTTATGAAAACACTGTAGAATGCATAAATAAGCACTTTTCCATAAACAAGCTCTAAATCATGTTTGATGCACTGGATAAAACTTGTTTTTGTTATGTTGAGATTGTTATTCGAGATGTTATGAAAACACTGTAGAATGCATAAATAAGCACTTTTCCATAAACAAGCTCTAAATCATGTTTGATGCACTCTGGATAAAACTTTTTTGTTATGTTTATTCGAGATGTTATGAAAACATTGTAGAATGCAGAAATAAGCACTTTTCCATAAACAAGCTCTAAATCATGATTGATGCACTCTGGATACAATGTTTTAAACATAACTGTTCAAACTAGATGATTAGGAACACTGTAGACAATTTTCAGCAAGTTGCAACATTGAAATGCAGAAATAAGCACTTTTCCATAAACAAGCTCTAAATCATGATTGATGCACTCTGGATACAATGTTTTAAACATAACTGTTCAAACTAGATGATTAGGAACACTGTAGACAGTTTTTAGCAAGTTGCAACATGGAAATACAGAAATAAGCACTTTTCCATAAACAAGCTCTAAATCGTGTTTGATGCACTCTGGATACAATGTTTTTTACAGAACTGTTCAAACTAGATGATTAGGAACACTGTGGACAATTTTCAGCAAGTTGCAGCATTGAACTACAGAAATAACCACTTTTCCATAAACAAGCTCTAAATCATGTTTTGATGCACTGGATGAAACTTGTTTTTGTTATGTTGAGATTGTTATTCGAGATGTTATGAAAACACTGTAGAATGCATAAATAAGCACTTTTCCATAAACAAGCTCTAAATCATGTTTGATGCACTCTGGATAAAACTTTTTTGTTATGTTTATTCGAGATGTTATGAAAACACTGTAGAATGCAGAAATAAGCACTTTTCCATAAACAAGCTCTAAATCATGATTGATGCACTCTGGATACAATGTTTTAAACATAACTGTTCAAACTAGATGATTAGGAACACTGTAGACAATTTTCAGCAAGTTGCAACATTGAAATGCAGAAATAAGCACTTTTCCATAAACAAGCTCTAAATCATGATTGATGCACTCTGGATACAATGTTTTAAACATAACTGTTCAAACTAGATGATTAGGAACACTGTAGACAGTTTTTAGCAAGTTGCAGCATTGAACTACAAGAAATAACCACTTTTCCATAAACAAGCTCTAAATCATGTTTTGATGCACTGGATGAAACTTGTTTTTGTTATGTTGAGATTGTTATTCGAGATGTTATGAAAACACTGTAGAATGCATAAATAAGCACTTTTCCATAAACAAGCTCTAAATCATGTTTGATGCACTCTGGATAAAACTTTTTTGTTATGTTTATTCGAGATGTTATGAAAACACTGTAGAATGCAGAAATAAGCACTTTTCCATAAACAAGCTCTAAATCATGATTGATGCACTCTGGATACAATGTTTTAAACATAACTGTTCAAACTAGATGATTAGGAACACTGGTAGACAATTTTCAGCAAGTTGCAGCATTGAAATACAGAAATAAGCACTTTTCCATAAACAAGCTCTAAATGATGTTTGATGCACTCTGGATACAATGTTTTAAACTTAACTGTTCAAACTAGATGATTAGGAACACTGTAAGACAATTTTCAGCAAGTTGCAACATTGAAATGCAGAAATAAGCACTTTTCCATAAACAAGCTCTAAATCATGATTGATGCACTCTGGATACAATGTTTTAAACATAACTGTTCAAACTAGATGATTAGGAACACTGTAGACATTTTCAGCAAGTTGCAACATGGAAATACAGAAATAAGCACTTTTCCATAAACAAGCTCTAAATCATGTTTGATGCACTCTGGATACAATGTTTTAAACTTAACTGTTCAAACTAGATGATTAGGAACACTGTAAGACAATTTTCAGCAAGTTGCAACATTGAAATGCAGAAATAAGCACTTTTCCATAAACAAGCTCTAAATCATGATTGATGCACTCTGGATACAATGTTTTAAACTTAACTGTTCAAACTAGATGATTAGGAACACTGTAAGACAATTTTCAGCAAGTTGCAACATTGAAATGCAGAAATAAGCACTTTTCCATAAACAAGCTCTAAATCATGTTTTGATGCACTGGATGAAACTTGTTTTTGTTATGTTGAGATTGTTATTCGAGATGTTATGAAAACACTGTAGAATGCATAAATAAGCACTTTTCCATAAACAAGCTCTAAATCATGTTTGATGCACTGGATAAAACTTGTTTTTGTTATGTTGAGATTGTTATTCGAGATGTTATGAAAACACTGTAGAATGCATAAATAAGCACTTTTCCATAAACAAGCTCTAAATCATGTTTGATGCACTCTGGATAAAACTTTTTTTGTTATGTTTATTCGAGATGTTGTGAAAACACTGTAGAATGCAGAAATAAGCACTTTTCCATAAACAAGCTTTAAATCATGATTGATGCACTCTGGATACAATGTTTTAAACATAACTGTTCAAACTAGATGATTAGGAACACTGTAGACAATTTTCAGCAAGTTGCAGCATTGAAATGCAGAAATAAGCACTTTTCCATAAACAAGCTCTAAATCATGATTGATGCACTCTGGATACAATGTTTTAAACATAACTGTTCAAACTAGATGATTAGGAACACTGTAGACAATTTTCAGCAAGTTGCAACATTGAAATGCAGAAATAAGCACTTTTCCATAAACAAGCTCTAAATCATGATTGATGCACTCTGGATACAATGTTTTAAACATAACTGTTCAAACTAGATGATTAGGAACACTGTAGACAGTTTTTAGCAAGTTGCAACATGGAAATACAGAAATAAGCACTTTTCCATAAACAAGCTCTAAATCATGTTTGATGCACTCTGGATACAATGTTTTAAACTTAACTGTTCAAACTAGATGATTAGGAACACTGTAAGACAATTTTCAGCAAGTTGCAACATTGAAATGCAGAAATAAGCACTTTTCCATAAACAAGCTCTAAATCATGATTGATGCACTCTGGATACAATGTTTTAAACTTAACTGTTCAAACTAGATGATTAGGAACACTGTAAGACAATTTTCAGCAAGTTGCAACATTGAAATGCAGAAATAAGCACTTTTCCATAAACAAGCTCTAAATCATGATTGATGCACTCTGGATACAATGTTTTAAACTTAACTGTTCAAACTAGATGATTAGGAACACTGTAAGACAATTTTCAGCAAGTTGCAACATTGAAATGCAGAAATAAGCACTTTTCCATAAACAAGCTCTAAATCATGATTGATGCACTCTGGATACAATGTTTTAAACATAACTGTTCAAACTAGATGATTAGGAACACTGTAGACAATTTTCAGCAAGTTGCAACATTGAAATGCAGAAATAAGCACTTTTCCATAAACAAGCTCTAAATCATGATTGATGCACTCTGGATACAATGTTTTAAACATAACTGTCAAACTAGATGATTAGGAACACTGTAGACAATTTTAGCAAGTTGCAACATGGAAATACAGAAATAAGCACTTTTCCATAAACAAGCTCTAAATCATGTTTGATGCACTCTGGATACAATGTTTTAAACTTAACTGTTCAAACTAGATGATTAGGAACACTGTAAGACAATTTTCAGCAAGTTGCAACATTGAAATGCAGAAATAAGCACTTTTCCATAAACAAGCTCTAAATCATGATTGATGCACTCTGGATACAATGTTTTAAACATAACTGTTCAAACTAGATGATTAGGAACACTGTAGACAATTTTCAGCAAGTTGCAACATTGAAATGCAGAAATAAGCACTTTTCCATAAACAAGCTCTAAATCATGATTGATGCACTCTGGATACAATGTTTTAAACTTAACTGTTCAAACTAGATGATTAGGAACACTGTAAGACAATTTTCAGCAAGTTGCAACATTGAAATACAGAAATAAGCACTTTTCCATAAACAAGCTCTAAATGATGTTTGATGCACTCTGGATACAATGTTTTAAACATAACTGTTCAAACTAGATGATTAGGAACACTGTAGACAATTTTCAGCAAGTTGCAACATTGAAATGCAGAAATAAGCACTTTTCCATAAACAAGCTCTAAATCATGTTTTGATGCACTGGATGAAACTTGTTTTTGTTATGTTGAGATTGTTATTCGAGATGTTATGAAAACACTGTAGAATGCATAAATAAGCACTTTTCCATAAACAAGCTCTAAATCATGTTTGATGCACTCTGGATAAAACTTTTTTGTTATGTTTATTCGAGATGTTATGAAAACATTGTAGAATGCAGAAATAAGCACTTTTCCATAAACAAGCTCTAAATCATGATTGATGCACTCTGGATACAATGTTTTAAACATAACTGTTCAAACTAGATGATTAGGAACACTGTAGACAATTTTCAGCAAGTTGCAACATTGAAATGCAGAAATAAGCACTTTTCCATAAACAAGCTCTAAATCATGATTGATGCACTCTGGATACAATGTTTTAAACATAACTGTTCAAACTAGATGATTAGGAACACTGTAGACAGTTTTTAGCAAGTTGCAACATTGAAATACAGAAATAAGCACTTTTCCATAAACAAGCTCTAAATCATGTTTGATGCACTCTGGATACAATGTTTTTACAGAACTGTTCAAACTAGATGATTAGGAACACTGTGGACAATTTTCAGCAAGTTGCAGCATTGAAATACAGAAATAACCACTTTTCCATAAACAAGCTCTAAATCATGTTTTGATGCACTGGATGAAACTTGTTTTTGTTATGTTGAGATTGTTATTCGAGATGTTATGAAAACACTGTAGAATGCATAAATAAGCACTTTTCCATAAACAAGCTCTAAATCATGTTTGATGCACTCTGGATAAAACTTGTTTTTTTTGTTATGTTTATTCGAGATGTTATGAAAACACTGTAGAATGCAGAAATAAGCACTTTTCCATAAACAAGCTCTAAATCATGATTGATGCACTCTGGATACAATGTTTTAAACATAACTGTTCAAACTAGATGATTAGGAACACTGGTAGACAATTTTCAGCAAGTTGCAGCATTGAAATACAGAAATAAGCACTTTTCCATAAACAAGCTCTAAATGATGTTTGATGCACTCTGGATACAATGTTTTAAACTTAACTGTTCAAACTAGATGATTAGGAACACTGTAAGACAATTTTCAGCAAGTTGCAACATTGAAATGCAGAAATAAGCACTTTTCCATAAACAAGCTCTAAATCATGATTGATGCACTCTGGATACAATGTTTTAAACATAACTGTTCAAACTAGATGATTAGGAACACTGTAGACAGTTTTTAGCAAGTTGCAACATTGAAATACAGAAATAAGCACTTTTCCATAAACAAGCTCTAAATCATGTTTGATGCACTCTGGATACAATGTTTTAAACTTAACTGTTCAAACTAGATCATTAGAAACACTGTAGACCATTTTCAGCAAGTTGCAACATTGAAATGCAGAAATAAGCACTTTTCCATAAACAAGCTCTAAATCATGTTTGATGCATTCAGGATAAAACTTTTTTTGTTATGTTTTATTCGAGATGTTATGAAAACACTGTAGAATGCATAAATAAGCACTTTTCCATAAACAAGGTCTAAATCATGTTTGATGCACTCTGAATACAATGTTTTAAACATAACTGTTCAAACTAGATGATTAGGAACACTGTGTAGACCATTTTCAGCAAGTTGCAGCATTGAACTACAGAAATAAGCACTTTTCCATAAACAAGCTCTAAATGATGTTTGATGCACTCTGGATACAATGTTTTAAACTTAACTGTTCAAACTAGATGATTAGGAACACTGTAAGACAATTTTCAGCAAGTTGCAACATTGAAATGCAGAAATAAGCACTTTTCCATAAACAAGCTCTAAATCATGATTGATGCACTCTGGATACAATGTTTTAAACATAACTGTTCAAACTAGATGATTAGGAACACTGTAGACAGTTTTCAGCAAGTTGCAACATGGAAATACAGAAATAAGCACTTTTCCATAAACAAGCTCTAAATCATGTTTGATGCACTCTGGATACAATGTTTTAAACTTAACTGTTCAAACTAGATGATTAGGAACACTGTAAGACAATTTTCAGCAAGTTGCAACATTGAAATGCAGAAATAAGCACTTTTCCATAAACAAGCTCTAAATCATGATTGATGCACTCTGGATACAATGTTTTAAACTTAACTGTTCAAACTAGATGATTAGGAACACTGTAAGACAATTTTCAGCAAGTTGCAACATTGAAATGCAGAAATAAGCACTTTTCCATAAACAAGCTCTAAATCATGATTGATGCACTCTGGATACAATGTTTTAAACATAACTGTTCAAACTAGATGATTAGGAACACTGTAGACAATTTTCAGCAAGTTGCAACATTGAAATACAGAAATGACCACTTGTCCATAAACAAGCCTCTAAATCATGTTTTGATGCACTGGAAAAAAAAATTTTTTGTTATGTTTATTCGAGATGTTATGAAAACACTGTAGAATGCATAAATAAGCACTTTTCCATAAACAAGCTCTAAATCATGTTTGATGCACTCTGGATAAAACTTTTTTTTGTTATGTTTATTCGAGATGTTATGAAAACACTGTAGAATGCATAAATAAGCACTTTTCCATAAACAAGCTCTAAATCATGATTGATGCACTCTGGATACAATGTTTTAAACATAACTGTTCAAACTAGATGATTAGGAACACTGTAGACAATTTTCAGCATGTTGCAACATTGAAATGCAGAAATAAGCACTTTTCCATAAACAAGCTCTAAATCATGATTGATGCACTCTGGATACAATGTTTTAAACATAACTGTTCAAACTAGATGATTAGGAACACTGTAGACAATTTTCAGCAAGTTGCAACATTGAAATGCAGAAATAAGCACTTTTCCATAAACAAGCTCTAAATCATGTTTTGATGCACTGGATAAAACTTTTTTTTATGTTGAGATTGTTATTCGAGATGTTATGAAAACACTGTAGAATGCATAAATAAGCACTTTTCCATAAACAAGCTTTTCCATAAAAATCTAAATGATTGATGCACTCTGGATACAATGTTTTAAACATAACTGTTCAAACTAGATGATTAGGAACACTGTAAGACAATTTTCAGCAAGTTGCAACATTGAAATGCAGAAATAAGCACTTTTCCATAAACAAGCTCTAAATCATGATTGATGCACTCTGGATACAATGTTTTAAACTTAACTGTTCAAACTAGATGATTAGGAACACTGTAAGACAATTTTCAGCAAGTTGCAACATTGAAATGCAGAAATAAGCACTTTTCCATAAACAAGCTCTAAATCATGATTGATGCACTCTGGATACAATGTTTTAAACATAACTGTTCAAACTAGATGATTAGGAACACTGTAGACAATTTTCAGCAAGTTGCAACATTGAAATGCAGAAATAAGCACTTTTCCATAAACAAGCTCTAAATCATGTTTTGATGCACTGGATAAAACTTTTTTGTTATGTTTATTCGAGATGTTTGAAAACACTGTAGAATGCATAAATAAGCACTTTTCCATAAACAAGCTCTAAATCATGTTTGATGCATTCTGATAAAACTTTTTTTTGTTATGTTTATTCGAGATGTTATGAAAACACTGTAGAATGCATAAATAAGCACTTTTCCATAAACAAGCTCTAAATCATGATTGATGCACTCTGGATACAATGTTTTAAACATAACTGTTCAAACTAGATGATTAGGAACACTGTAAGACAATTTTCAGCAAGTTGCAACATTGAAATGCAGAAATAAGCACTTTTCCATAAACAAGCTCTAAATCATGATTGATGCACTCTGGATACAATGTTTTAAACATAACTGTTCAAACTAGATGATTAGGAACACTGTAGACAATTTTCAGCAAGTTGCAACATTGAAATGCAGAAATAAGCACTTTTCCATAAACAAGCTCTAAATCATGTTTTGATGCACTGGATGAAACTTGTTTTTGTTATGTTGAGATTGTTATTCGAGATGTTATGAAAACACTGTAGAATGCATAAATAAGCACTTTTCCATAAACAAGCTCTAAATCATGTTTGATGCACTGGATAAAACTTGTTTTTGTTATGTTGAGATTGTTATTCGAGATGTTATGAAAACACTGTAGAATGCATAAATAAGCACTTTTCCATAAACAAGCTCTAAATCATGTTTGATGCACTCTGGATAAAACTTTTTTGTTATGTTTATTCGAGATGTTATGAAAACATTGTAGAATGCAGAAATAAGCACTTTTCCATAAACAAGCTCTAAATCATGATTGATGCACTCTGGATACAATGTTTTAAACATAACTGTTCAAACTAGATGATTAGGAACACTGTAGACAATTTTCAGCAAGTTGCAACATTGAAATGCAGAAATAAGCACTTTTCATAAACAAGCTCTAAATCATGATTGATGCACTCTGGATACAATGTTTTAAACATAACTGTTCAAACTAGATGATTAGGAACACTGTAGACAGTTTTTAGCAAGTTGCAACATGGAAATACAGAAATAAGCACTTTTCCATAAACAAGCTCTAAATCGTGTTTGATGCACTCTGGATACAATGTTTTTTACAGAACTGTTCAAACTAGATGATTAGGAACACTGTGGACAATTTTCAGCAAGTTGCAGCATTGAACTACAGAAATAACCACTTTTCCATAAACAAGCTCTAAATCATGTTTTGATGCACTGGATGAAACTTGTTTTTGTTATGTTGAGATTGTTATTCGAGATGTTATGAAAACACTGTAGAATGCATAAATAAGCACTTTTCCATAAACAAGCTCTAAATCATGTTTGATGCACTCTGGATAAAACTTTTTTGTTATGTTTATTCGAGATGTTATGAAAACACTGTAGAATGCAGAAATAAGCACTTTTCCATAAACAAGCTCTAAATCATGATTGATGCACTCTGGATACAATGTTTTAAACATAACTGTTCAAACTAGATGATTAGGAACACTGGTAGACAATTTTCAGCAAGTTGCAGCATTGAAATACAGAAATAAGCACTTTTCCATAAACAAGCTCTAAATGATGTTTGATGCACTCTGGATACAATGTTTTAAACTTAACTGTTCAAACTAGATGATTAGGAACACTGTAAGACAATTTTCAGCAAGTTGCAACATTGAAATGCAGAAATAAGCACTTTTCCATAAACAAGCTCTAAATCATGATTGATGCACTCTGGATACAATGTTTTAAACATAACTGTTCAAACTAGATGATTAGGAACACTGTAGACAATTTTCAGCAAGTTGCAACATTGAAATGCAGAAATAAGCACTTTTCCATAAACAAGCTCTAAATCATGATTGATGCACTCTGGATACAATGTTTTAAACTTAACTGTTCAAACTAGATGATTAGGAACACTGTAAGACAATTTTCAGCAAGTTGCAACATTGAAATGCAGAAATAAGCACTTTTCCATAAACAAGCTCTAAATCATGATTGATGCACTCTGGATACAATGTTTTAAACATAACTGTTCAAACTAGATGATTAGGAACACTGTAGACAACAGCAAGTTGCAACATGGAAATACAGAAATAAGCACTTTTCCATAAACAAGCTCTAAATCATGTTTGATGCACTCTGGATACAATGTTTTTACAGAACTGTTCAAACTAGATGATTAGGAACACTGTAGACAATTTTCAGCAAGTTGCAACATTGAAATGCAGAAATAAGCACTTTTCCATAAACAAGCTCTAAATCATGATTGATGCACTCTGGATACAATGTTTTAAACTTAACTGTTCAAACTAGATGATTAGGAACACTGTAAGACAATTTTCAGCAAGTTGCAGCATTGAAATACAGAAATAAGCACTTTTCCATAAACAAGCTCTAAATGATGTTTGATGCACTCTGGATACAATGTTTTAAACATAACTGTTCAAACTAGATGATTAGGAACACTGTAGACAATTTTCAGCAAGTTGCAACATTGAAATGCAGAAATAAGCACTTTTCCATAAACAAGCTCTAAATCATGTTTTGATGCACTGGATGAAACTTTTTTTGTTATGTTGAGATTGTTATTCGAGATGTTAGAAAACACTGTAGAATGCATAAATAAGCACTTTTCCATAAACAAGCTCTAAATCATGTTTGATGCACTGGATAAAACTTGTTTTTGTTATGTTGAGATTGTTATTCGAGATGTTTGAAAACACTGTAGAATGCATAAATAAGCACTTTTCCATAAACAAGCTCTAAATCATGTTTGATGCACTCTGGATAAAACTTGTTTTTTTTGTTATGTTTATTCGAGATGTTATGAAAACACTGTAGAATGCAGAAATAAGCACTTTTCCATAAACAAGCTCTAAATCATGATTGATGCACTCTGGATACATGTTTTAAACATAACTGTTCAAACTAGATGATTAGGAACACTGTAGACAATTTTCAGCAAGTTGCAACATTGAATTGCAGAAATAAGCACTTTTCCATAAACAAGCTCTAAATCATGTTTGATGCACTCTGGATACAATGTTTTAAACATAACTGTTCAAACTAGATGATTAGGAACACTGTAGACAGTTTTCAGCATTGAATTGCAGAAATAAGCACTTTTCCATAAACAAGCTCTAAATCATGTTTGATGCACTCTGGATACAATGTTTTAAACATAACTGTTCAAACTAGATGATTAGGAACACTGTAGACAGTTTTTAGCAAGTTGCAACATGGAAATACAGAAATAAGCACTTTTCCATAAACAAGCTCTAAATCGTGTTTGATGCACTGGATGAAACTTGTTTTTGTTATGTTGAGATTGTTATTCGAGATGTTATGAAAACACTGTAGAATGCATAAATAAGCACTTTTCCATAAACAAGCTCTAAATCATGTTTGATGCACTCTGGATAAAACTTTTTTTGTTATGTTTATTCGAGATGTTGTGAAAACACTGTAGAATGCAGAAATAAGCACTTTTCCATAAACAAGCTCTAAATCATGATTGATGCACTCTGGATACAATGTTTTAAACATAACTGTTCAAACTAGATGATTAGGAACACTTGTAGACAATTTTGAGCAAGTTGCAACATTGAAATGCAGAAATAAGCACTTTTCCATAAACAAGCTCTAAATCATGATTGATGCACTCTGGATACAATGTTTTAAACTTAACTGTTCAAACTAGATGATTAGGAACACTGTAAGACAATTTTCAGCAAGTTGCAACATTGAAATACAGAAATAAGCACTTTTCCATAAACAAGCTCTAAATCATGTTTGATGCACTCTGGATACAATGTTTTAAACATAACTGTTCAAACTAGATGATTAGGAACACTGTAGACAATTTTCAGCAAGTTGCAACATTGAAATGCAGAAATAAGCACTTTTCCATAAACAAGCTCTAAATCATGATTGATGCACTCTGGATACAATGTTTTAAACTTAACTGTTCAAACTAGATGATTAGGAACACTGTAAGACAATTTTCAGCAAGTTGCAACATTGAAATGCAGAAATAAGCACTTTTCCATAAACAAGCTCTAAATCATGATTGATGCACTCTGGATACAATGTTTTAAACATAACTGTTCAAACTAGATGATTAGGAACACTGTAGACAATTTTCAGCAAGTTGCAACATTGAAATGCAGAAATAAGCACTTTTCCATAAACAAGCTCTAAATCATGATTGATGCACTCTGGATACAATGTTTTAAACTTAACTGTTCAAACTAGATGATTAGGAACACTGTAAGACAATTTTCAGCAAGTTGCAGCATTGAAATACAGAAATAAGCACTTTTCCATAAACAAGCTCTAAATCATGTTTGATGCACTCTGGATACAATGTTTTAAACATAACTGCACTTTTCCATAAACAAGCTCTAAATCATGTTTGATGCACTCATTTTCTGTGCTTCAAACTAGATGATTAGGAACACTGTAGACAATTTTCAGCAAGTTGCAACATTGAAATGCAGAAATAAGCACTTTTCCATAAACAAGCTCTAAATCATGATTGATGCACTCTGGATACAATGTTTTAAACATAACTGTTCAAACTAGATGATTAGGAACACTGTAGACAATTTTCAGCAAGTTGCAACATTGAAATGCAGAAATAAGCACTTTTCCATAAACAAGCTCTAAATCATGATTGATGCACTCTGGATACAATGTTTTAAACTTAACTGTTCAAACTAGATGATTAGGAACACTGTAAGACAATTTTCAGCAAGTTGCAACATTGAAATGCAGAAATAAGCACTTTTCCATAAACAAGCTCTAAATCATGATTGATGCACTCTGGATACAATGTTTTAAACATAACTGTTCAAACTAGATGATTAGGAACACTGTAGACAATTTTCAGCAAGTTGCAGCATTGAAATACAGAAATAAGCACTTTTCCATAAACAAGCTCTAAATCATGTTTTGATGCACTGGATGAAACTTGTTTTTGTTATGTTCAAACTAGATGATTGTTATTCGAGATGTTATGCAAAACACTGTAGAATGCATAAATAAGCACTTTTCCATAAACAAGCTCTAAATCATGATTGATGCACTCTGGATAAAACTTTTTTTGTTATGTTTATTCGAGATGTTGTGAAAACACTGTAGAATGCAGAAATAAGCACTTTTCCATAAACAAGCTCTAAATCATGATTGATGCACTCTGGATACAATGTTTTAAACATAACTGTTCAAACTAGATGATTAGGAACACTGTAGACAATTTTCAGCAAGTTGCAGCATTGAACTACAGAAATAAGCACTTTTCCATAAACAAGCTCTAAATCATGATTGATGCACTCTGGATACAATGTTTTAAACATAACTGTTCAAACTAGATGATTAGGAACACTGTAGACAATTTTCAGCAAGTTGCAACATTGAAATGCAGAAATAAGCACTTTTCCATAAACAAGCTCTAAATCATGATTGATGCACTCTGGATACAATGTTTTAAACTTAACTGTTCAAACTAGATGATTAGGAACACTGTAAGACAATTTTCAGCAAGTTGCAACATTGAAATGCAGAAATAAGCACTTTTCCATAAACAAGCTCTAAATCATGATTGATGCACTCTGGATACAATGTTTTAAACTTAACTGTTCAAACTAGATGATTAGGAACACTGTAAGACAATTTTCAGCAAGTTGCAACATTGAAATGCAGAAATAAGCACTTTTCCATAAACAAGCTCTAAATCATGATTGATGCACTCTGGATACAATGTTTTAAACATAACTGTTCAAACTAGATGATTAGGAACACTGTAGACAATTTTCAGCAAGTTGCAACATTGAAATGCAGAAATAAGCACTTTTCCATAAACAAGCTCTAAATCATGATTGATGCACTCTGGATACAATGTTTTAAACATAACTGTTCAAACTAGATGATTAGGAACACTGTAGACAGTTTTCAGCATTGAATTGCAGAAATAAGCACTTTTCCATAAACAAGCTCTAAATCATGTTTGATGCACTCTGGATACAATGTTTTTTACAGAACTGTTCAAACTAGATGATTAGGAACACTGTAGACAATTTTCAGCAAGTTGCAACATTGAAATGCAGAAATAAGCACTTTTCCATAAACAAGCTCTAAATCATGTTTGATGCACTCTGGATACAATGTTTTAAACTTAACTGTTCAAACTAGATGATTAGGAACACTGTAAGACAATTTTCAGCAAGTTGCAGCATTGAAATACAGAAATAAGCACTTTTCCATAAACAAGCTCTAAATCATGTTTGATGCACTCTGGATACAATGTTTTAAACATAACTGTTCAAACTAGATGATTAGGAACACTGTAGACAATTTTCAGCAAGTTGCAACATTGAAATGCAGAAATAAGCACTTTTCCATAAACAAGCTCTAAATCATGTTTTGATGCACTGGATGAAACTTGTTTTTGTTATGTTGAGATTGTTATTCGAGATGTTATGAAAACACTGTAGAATGCATAAATAAGCACTTTTCCATAAACAAGCTCTAAATCATGTTTGATGCACTGGATAAAACTTGTTTTTGTTATGTTGAGATTGTTATTCGAGATGTTGTGAAAACACTGTAGAATGCAGAAATAAGCACTTTTCCATAAACAAGCTTTAAATCATGATTGATGCACTCTGGATACAATGTTTTAAACATAACTGTTCAAACTAGATGATTAGGAACACTGTAGACAATTTTCAGCAAGTTGCAACATTGAAATGCAGAAATAAGCACTTTTCCATAAACAAGCTCTAAATCATGATTGATGCACTCTGGATACAATGTTTTAAACATAACTGTTCAAACTAGATGATTAGGAACACTGTAGACAGTTTTCAGCATTGAATTGCAGAAATAAGCACTTTTCCATAAACAAGCTCTAAATCATGTTTGATGCACTCTGGATACAATGTTTTTTACAGAACTGTTCAAACTAGATGATTAGGAACACTGTAGACAATTTTCAGCAAGTTGCAGCATTGAACTACAGAAATAACCACTTTTCCATAAACAAGCTCTAAATCATGTTTTGATGCACTGGATAAACTTGTTTTTGTTATGTTGAGATTGTTATTCGAGATGTTATGAAAACACTGTAGAATGCATAAATAAGCACTTTTCCATAAACAAGCTCTAAATCATGTTTGATGCACTCTGGATAAAACTTTTTTGTTATGTTTATTCGAGATGTTATGAAAACACTGTAGAATGCAGAAATAAGCACTTTTCCATAAACAAGCTCTAAATCATGATTGATGCACTCTGGATACAATGTTTTAAACATAACTGTTCAAACTAGATGATTAGGAACACTGTAGACAATTTTCAGCAAGTTGCAACATTGAAATGCAGAAATAAGCACTTTTCCATAAACAAGCTCTAAATCATGATTGATGCACTCTGGATACAATGTTTTAAACATAACTGTTCAAACTAGATGATTAGGAACACATGTGAGACACTTGTTTTTTTAGCAAGTTGCAACATTGAATGCAGAAATAAGCACTTTTCCATAAACAAGCTCTAAATCATGTTTTGATGCACTCTGGATAAACTTGTTTTTGTTATGTTCAAACTTTTATTCGAGATGTTATGAAAACACTGTAGAATGCAGAAATAAGCACTTTTCCATAAACAAGCTCTAAATCATGATTGATGCACTCTGGATAAAACTTTTTTTGTTATGTTTATTCGAGATGTTATGAAAACACTGTAGAATGCAGAAATAAGCACTTTTCCATAAACAAGCTCTAAATCATGATTGATGCACTCTGGATACAATGTTTTAAACATAACTGTTCAAACTAGATGATTAGGAACACTGTAGACAGTTTTCAGCATTGAATTGCAGAAATAAGCACTTTTCCATAAACAAGCTCTAAATCATGTTTGATGCACTCTGGATACAATGTTTTAAACATAACTGTTCAAACTAGATGATTAGGAACACTGTAGACAATTTTCAGCAAGTTGCAACATTGAAATGCAGAAATAAGCACTTTTCCATAAACAAGCTCTAAATCATGATTGATGCACTCTGGATACAATGTTTTAAACATAACTGTTCAAACTAGATGATTAGGAACACTGTAGACAATTTTCAGCAAGTTGCAACATTGAAATGCAGAAATAAGCACTTTTCCATAAACAAGCTCTAAATCATGATTGATGCACTCTGGATACAATGTTTTAAACATAACTGTTCAAACTAGATGATTAGGAACACTGTAGACAATTTTCAGCAAGTTGCAACATTGAATTGCAGAAATAAGCACTTTTCCATAAACAAGCTCTAAATCATGTTTGATGCACTCTGGATACAATGTTTTAAACATAACTGTTCAAACTAGATGATTAGGAACACTGTAGACAATTTTCAGCAAGTTGCAACATTGAAATGCAGAAATAAGCACTTTTCCATAAACAAGCTCTAAATCATGATTGATGCACTCTGGATAAAATGTTTTTGTTAACTGTTCAAACTAGATGATTAGGAACACTGTAGACAATTTGTAGAATGCATACAGAAATAAGCACTTTTCCATAAACAAGCTCTAAATCATGTTTTGATGCACTCTGGATAAAACTTGTTTTTTTTTGTTGAGACTGTTATTCGAGATGTTATGAAACACTGTAGACAATTTTAGCAAGTTGCAACATTAAATGCAGAAATAAGCACTTTTCCATAAACAAGCTCTAAATCATGTTTGATGCACTCTGGATAAATGTTTTAAACATAACTGTTCAAACTAGATGATTAGGAACTCTGTAAGACAATTTTTAGCAAGTTGCAACACTTGAATGCAGAAATAAGCACTTTTCCATAAACAAGCTCTAAATCATGTTTGATGCACTCTGGATACAATGTTTTAAACATAACTGTTCAAACTAGATGATTAGGAACACTGTAGACAATTTTCAGCAAGTTGCAACATTGAAATGCAGAAATAAGCACTTTTCCATAAACAAGCTCTAAATCATGTTTGATGCACTCTGGATACAATGTTTTAAACATAACTGTTCAAACTAGATGATTAGGAACACTGTAGACAATTTTCAGCAAGTTGCAACACTGAAATGCAGAAATAAGCACTTTTCCATAAACAAGCTCTAAATCATGATTGATGCACTCTGGATACAATGTTTTAAACATAACTGTTCAAACTAGATGATTAGGAACACTGTAGACAGTTTTTAGCAAGTTGCAACATGGAAATACAGAAATAAGCACTTTTCCATAAACAAGCTCTAAATCATGTTTGATGCACTCTGGATACAATGTTTTTTACAGAACTGTTCAAACTAGATGATTAGGAACACTGTAGACAATTTTCAGCAAGTTGCAGCATTGAACTACAGAAATAACCACTTTTCCATAAACAAGCTCTAAATCATGATTGATGCACTCTGGATACAATGTTTTAAACATAACTGTTCAAACTAGATGATTAGGAACACTGTAGACAATTTTCAGCAAGTTGCAACATTGAAATGCAGAAATAAGCACTTTTCCATAAACAAGATCTAAATCATGTTTTGATGCACTGGATAAAACTTGTTTTTGTTATGTTGTGATTGTTATTCGAGATGTTATGAAAACACTGTAGAATGCATAAATAAGCACTTTTCCATAAACAAGCTCTAAATCATGTTTGATGCACTGGATAAAACTTGTTTTTGTTACATAAGATTGTTATTCGAGATGTTATGAAAACACTGTAGAATGCATAAATAAGCACTTTTCCATAAACAAGCTCTAAATCATGTTTGATGCACTCTGGATAAAAATTTTTTTTTTGTTATGTTTATTCGAGATGTTATGAAAACACTGTAGAATGCAGAAATAAGCACTTTTCCATAAACAAGCTTTAAATCATGATTGATGCACTCTGGATACAATGTTTTAAACATAACTGTTCAAACTAGATGATTAGGAACACTGTAGACAATTTTCAGCAAGTTGCAACATTGAAATACAGAAATAAGCACTTTTCCATAAACAAGCTCTAAATCATGTTTGATGCACTCTGGATACAATGTTTTAAACATAACTGTTCAAACTAGATGATTAGAAACACTGTGGACAATTTTCAGCAAGTTGCAGCATTGAACTACAGAAATAACCACTTTTCCATAAACAAGCTCTAAATCATGTTTTGATGCACTGGATGAAACTTGTTTTTGTTATGTTGAGATTGTTATTCGAGATGTTATGAAAACACTGTAGAATGCATAAATAAGCACTTTTCCATAAACAAGCTCTAAATCATGATTGATGCACTCTGGATAAAACTTTTTTTGTTATGTTTATTCGAGATGTTGTGAAAACACTGTAGAATGCAGAAATAAGCACTTTTCCATAAACAAGCTCTAAATCATGATTGATGCACTCTGGATACAATGTTTTAAACATAACTGTTCAAACTAGATGATTAGGAACACTTGTAGACAATTTTGAGCAAGTTGCAACATTGAAATGCAGAAATAAGCACTTTTCCATAAACAAGCTCTAAATCATGATTGATGCACTCTGGATACAATGTTTTAAACATAACTGTTCAAACTAGATGATTAGGAACACTGTAGACAGTTTTCAGCAAGTTGCAACATTGAAATACAGAAATAAGCACTTTTCCATAAACAAGCTCTAAATCATGTTTGATGCACTCTGGATACAATGTTTTTTACAGAACTGTTCAAACTAGATGATTAGAAACACTGTGGACAATTTTCAGCAAGTTGCAGCATTGAACTACAGAAATAACCACTTTTCCATAAACAAGCTCTAAATCATGTTTTGATGCACTGGATGAAACTTGTTTTTGTTATGTTGAGATTGTTATTCGAGATGTTATGAAAACACTGTAGAATGCATAAATAAGCACTTTTCCATAAACAAGCTCTAAATCATGTTTGATGCACTCTGGATAAAATTTTTTTGTTATGTTTATTCGAGATGTTATGAAAACACTGTAGAATGCAGAAATAAGCACTTTTCCATAAACAAGCTCTAAATCATGATTGATGCACTCTGGATACAATGTTTTAAACATAACTGTTCAAACTAGATGATTAGGAACACTGGTAGACAATTTTCAGCAAGTTGCAACATTGAAATGCAGAAATAAGCACTTTTCCATAAACAAGCTCTAAATGATGTTTGATGCACTCTGGATACAATGTTTTAAACATAACTGTTCAAACTAGATGATTAGGAACACTGTAGACAATTTTCAGCAAGTTGCAACATTGAAATGCAGAAATAAGCACTTTTCCATAAACAAGCTCTAAATCATGTTTTGATGCACTGGATGAAACTTGTTTTTGTTATGTTGAGATTGTTATTCGAGATGTTATGAAAACACTGTAGAATGCATAAATAAGCACTTTTCCATAAACAAGCTCTAAATCATGTTTGATGCACTGGATAAAACTTGTTTTTGTTATGTTGAGATTGTTATTCGAGATGTTATGAAAACACTGTAGAATGCATAAATAAGCACTTTTCCATAAACAAGCTCTAAATCATGTTTGATGCACTCTGGATAAAACTTTTTTTGTTATGTTTATTCGAGATGTTATGAAAACACTGTAGAATGCAGAAATAAGCACTTTTCCATAAACAAGCTCTAAATCATGATTGATGCACTCTGGATACAATGTTTTAAACTTAACTGTTCAAACTAGATGATTAGGAACACTGTAAGACAATTTTCAGCAAGTTGCAGCATTGAACTACAGAAATAACCACTTTTCCATAAACAAGCTCTAAATCATGTTTGATGCACTCTGGATACAATGTTTTAAACATAATTGTTCAAACTAGATGATTAGGAACACTGTAGACAATTTTCAGCAAGTTGCAACATTGAAATGCAGAAATAAGCACTTTTCCATAAACAAGCTCTAAATCATGTTTTGATGCACTGGATAAAACTTGTTTTTGTTATGTTGAGATTGTTATTCGAGATGTTATGAAAACACTGTAGAATGCATAAATAAGCACTTTTCCATAAACAAGCTCTAAATGATGTTTGATGCACTCTGGATGTCCAATTTTTGCTGTGCTGTCTATTTGAGATGAAATGAACATTGTGGACAGTTTTCAGCAAGTTGCAACATGGAAATACAGAAATAAGCACTTTTCCATAAACAAGCTCTAAATCATGATTGATGCACTCTGGATACAATGTTTTAAACATAACTGTTCAAACTAGATGATTAGGAACACTGTAGACAATTTTCAGCAAGTTGCAACATTGAAATGCAGAAATAAGCACTTTTCCATAAACAAGCTCTAAATCATGTTTTGATGCACTGGATAAAACTTGTTTTTGTTATGTTGAGATTGTTGTTTGAGATGTTATGAAAACACTGTAGAATGCATAAATAAGCACTTTTCCATAAACAAGCTCTAAATCATGTTTGATGCACTCTGGATAAAACTTTTTTTTTTTTTGTTATGTTTATTCGAGATGTTATGAAAACACTGTAGAATGCATAAATAAGCACTTTTCCATAAACAAGCTCTAAATCATGTTTTGATGCACTGGATAAAACTTGTTTTTGTTATGTTGAGATTGTTATTCGAGATGTTATGAAAACACTGTAGAATGCATAAATAAGCACTTTTCCATAAACAAGCTCTAAATCATGTTTGATGCAGTCTGGATAAAACTTTTTTTGTTATGTTTATTCGAGATGTTATGAAAACACTAGAATGCAGAAATAAGCACTTTTCCATAAACAAGCTCTAAATAATGATTGATGCACTCTGGATACAATGTTTTAAACATAACTGTTCAAACTAGATGATTAGGAACACTGTAGACAATTTTCAGCAAGTTGCAGCAAGTTGCAACATTGAAATGCAGAAATAAGCACTTTTCCATAAACAAGCTCTAAATCATGATTGATGCACTGGATAAAACTTGTTTTTGTTATGTTGAGATTGTTATTCGAGATGTTATGAAAACACTGTAGAATGCATAAATAAGCACTTTTCCATAAACAAGCTCTAAATCATGATTGATGCACTCTGGATACAATGTTTTAAACATAACTGTTCAAACTAGATGATTAGGATCACTGTAGACAATTTTCAGCAAGTTGCAGCATTGAAAAGCAGAAATAAGCACTTTTCCATAAACAAGCTCTAAATCATGATTGATGCACTCTGGATACAATGTTTTAAACATAACTGTTCAAACTAGATGATTAGGATCACTGTAGACAATTTTCAGCAAGTTGCAACATTGAAAAGCAGAAATAAGCACTTTTCCATAAACAAGCTCTAAATCATGATTGATGCACTCTGGATACAATGTTTTAAACATAACTGTTCAAACTAGATGATTAGGAACACTGTAGACAATTTTCAGCAAGTTGCAACATTGAAATGCAGAAATAAGCACTTTTCCATAAACAAGCTCTAAATCATGTTTGATGCACTCTGGATACAATGTTTTTTACAGAACTGTTCAAACTAGATGATTAGGAACACTGTAGACAATTTTCAGCAAGTTGCAGCATTGAACTACAGAAATAACCACTTTTCCATAAACAAGCTCTAAATCATGTTTGATGCACTCTGGATACAATGTTTTTACAGAACTGTTCAAACTAGATGATTAGGAACACTGTGGACAATTTTCAGCAAGTTGCAGCATTGAACTACAGAAATAACCACTTTTCCATAAACAAGCTCTAAATCATGTTTGATGCACTCTGGATACAATGTTTTAAACATAATTGTTCAAACTAGATGATTAGGAACACTGTAGACAATTTTCAGCAAGTTGCAGCATTGAAATACGGAAATAAGCACTTTTCCATAAACAAGCTCTAAATCATGTTTGATGCACTCTGGATGTCCAATTTTTGCTGTGCTGTCTATGTGAGATGAAATGAACAATGTGGACAGTTTCAGCATGTTGCAACATTGAAATGCAGAAATAAGCACTTTTCCATAAACAAGCTCTAAATCATGATTGATGCACTCTGGATACAATGTTTTAAACTTAACTGTTCAAACTAGATGATTAGGAACACTGTAAGACAATTTTCAGCAAGTTGCAGCATTGAAATACAGAAATAACCACTTGTCCATAAACAAGCTCTAAATGATGTTTGATGCACTCTGGATACAATGTTTTAAACATAACTGTTCAAACTAGATGATTAGGAACACTGTAGACAATTTTCAGCAAGTTGCAACATTGAAATGCAGAAAAAAGCACTTTTCCATAAACAAGCTCTAAATCATGATTGATGCACTCTGGATACAATGTTTTAAACATAACTGTTCAAACTAGATGATTAGGAACACTGTAGACAGTTTTCAGCAAGTTGCAACATGGAAATACAGAAATAAGCACTTTTCCATAAACAAGCTCTAAATCATGTTTGATGCACTCTGGATACAATGTTTTAAACAGAACTGTTCAAACTAGATGATTAGGAACACTGTGGACAATTTTCAGCAAGTTGCAGCATTGAAATACAGAAATAACCACTTTTCCATAAACAAGCTCTAAATCATGTTTGATGCACTCTGGATACAATGTTTTAAACATAATTGTTCAAACTAGATGATTAGGAACACTGTAGACAATTTTCAGCAAGTTGCAGCATTGAAATATGGAAATAAGCACTTTTCCATAAACAAGCTCTAAATCATGTTTGATGCACTCTGGATGTCCAATTTTTGCTGTGCTGTCTATGTGAGATGAAATGAACAATGTGGACAGTTTCAGCATGTTGCAACATTGAAATGCAGAAATAAGCACTTTTCCATAAACAAGCTCTAAATCATGATTGATGCACTCTGGATACAATGTTTTAAACTTAACTGTTCAAACTAGATGATTAGGAACACTGTAAGACAATTTTCAGCAAGTTGCAGCATTGAAATACAGAAATAACCACTTGTCCATAAACAAGCTCTAAATGATGTTTGATGCACTCTGGATACAATGTTTTAAACATAACTGTTCAAACTAGATGATTAGGAACACTGTAGACAATTTTCAGCAAGTTGCAACATTGAAATGCAGAAAAAGCACTTTTCCATAAACAAGCTCTAAATCATGATTGATGCACTCTGGATACAATGTTTTAAACATAACTGTTCAAACTAGATGATTAGGAACACTGTAGACAATTTTTAGCAAGTTGCAACATGGAAATACAGAAATAAGCACTTTTCCATAAACAAGCTCTAAATCATGTTTGATGCACTCTGGATACAATGTTTTTTTCAGAACTGTTCAAACTAGATGATTAGGAACACTGTAGACAATTTTCAGCAAGTTGCAGCATTGAACTACAGAAATAACCACTTTTCCATAAACAAGCTCTAAATCATGTTTGATGCACTCTGGATGTCCAATTTTTCCTGTGCTGTCTATTTGAGATGAAATGAACAATGTGGAGAGTTTCCAGCATGTTGCAACATTGAAATGCAGAAATAAGCACTTTTCCATAAACAAGCTCTAAATCATGATTGATGCACTCTGGATACAATGTTTTAAACTTAACTGTTCAAACTAGATGATTAGGAACACTGTAAGACAATTTTCAGCAAGTTGCAGCATTGAAATACAGAAATAACCACTTTTCCATAAACAAGCTCTAAATGATGTTTGATGCACTCTGGATACAATGTTTTAAACATAACTGTTCAAACTAGATGATTAGGAACACTGTAGACAATTTTCAGCAAGTTGCAACATTGAAATGCAGAAATAAGCACTTTTCCATAAACAAGCTCTAAATCATGTTTGATGCACTCTGGATACAATGTTTTAAACATAACTGTTCAAACTAGATGATTAGGAACACTGTAGACAATTTTCAGCAAGTTGCAACATTGAAATGCAGAAAAAAGCACTTTTCCATAAACAAGCTCTAAATCATGATTGATGCACTCTGGATACAATGTTTTAAACATAACTGTTCAAACTAGATGATTAGGAACACTGTAGACAGTTTTTAGCAAGTTGCAACATGGAAATACAGAAATAAGCACTTTTCCATAAACAAGCTCTAAATCGTGTTTGATGCACTCTGGATACAATGTTTTTTACAGAACTGTTCAAACTAGATGATTAGGAACACTGTGGACAATTTTCAGCAAGTTGCAGCATTGAACTACAGAAATAACCACTTTTCCATAAACAAGCTCTAAATCATGTTTGATGCACTCTGGATACAATGTTTTAAACATAATTGTTCAAACTAGATGATTAGGAACACTGTAGACAATTTTCAGCAAGTTGCAGCATTGAAATACAGAAATAACCACTTGTCCATAAACAAGCTCTAAATGATGTTTGATGCACTCTGGATACAATGTTTTAAACATAACTGTTCAAACTAGATGATTAGGAACACTGTAGACAATTTTCAGCAAGTTGCAACATTGAAATGCAAAAATAAGCACTTTTCCATAAACAAGCTCTAAATCATGATTGATGCACTCTGGATACAATGTTTTAAACATAACTGTTCAAACTAGATGATTAGGAACACTGTAGACAATTTTCAGCAAGTTGCAACATTGAAATGCAGAAATAAGCACTTTTCCATAAACAAGCTCTAAATCATGATTGATGCACTCTGGATACAATGTTTTAAACATAACTGTTCAAACTAGATGATTAGGAACACTGTAGATAGTTTTCAGCAAGTTGCAACATGGAAATACAGAAATAAGCACTTTTCCATAAACAAGCTCTAAATCATGTTTGATGCACTCTGGATACAATGTTTTTTACAGAACTGTTCAAACTAGATGATTAGGAACACTGTGGACAATTTTCAGCAAGTTGCAGCATTGAACTACAGAAATAACCACTTTTCCATAAACAAGCTCTAAATCATGTTTGATGCACTCTGGATACAATGTTTTAAACATAATTGTTCAAACTAGATGATTAGAAACACTGTGGACAATTTTCAGCAAGTTGCAGCATTGAAATACAGAAATAACCACTTTTCCATAAACAAGCTCTAAATCATGTTTTGATGCACTGGATGAAACTTGTTTTTGTTATGTTGAGATTGTTATTCGAGATGTTATGAAAACACTGTAGAATGCATAAATAAGCACTTTTCCATAAACAAGCTCTAAATCATGTTTGATGCACTCTGGATAAAACTTTTTTTGTTATGTTTATTCGAGATGTTATGAAAACACTGTAGAATGCAGAAATAAGCACTTTTCCATAAACAAGCTCTAAATCATGATTGATGCACTCTGGATACAATGTTTTAAACATAACTGTTCAAACTAGATGATTAGGAACACTGGTAGACAATTTTCAGCAAGTTGCAACATTGAAATGCAGAAATAAGCACTTTTCCATAAACAAGCTCTAAATCATGATTGATGCACTCTGGATACAATGTTTTAAACATAACTGTTCAAACTAGATGATTAGGAACACTGTAGACAGTTTTTAGCAAGTTGCAACATGGAAATACAGAAATAAGCACTTTTCCATAAACAAGCTCTAAATCATGTTTGATGCACTCTGGATACAATGTTTTTTACAGAACTGTTCAAACTAGATGATTAGAAACACTGTGGACAATTTTCAGCAAGTTGCAGCATTGAACTACAGAAATAACCACTTTTCCATAAACAAGCTCTAAATCATGTTTTGATGCACTGGATGAAACTTGTTTTTGTTATGTTGAGATTGTTATTCGAGATGTTATGAAAACACTGTAGAATGCATAAATAAGCACTTTTCCATAAACAAGCTCTAAATCATGTTTGATGCACTCTGGATAAAACTTTTTTGTTATGTTTATTCGAGATGTTATGAAAACACTGTAGAATGCAGAAATAAGCACTTTTCCATAAACAAGCTCTAAATCATGATTGATGCACTCTGGATACAATGTTTTAAACATAACTGTTCAAACTAGATGATTAGGAACACTGTAGACAGTTTTCAGCATTGAATTGCAGAAATAAGCACTTTTCCATAAACAAGCTCTAAATCATGTTTGATGCACTCTGGATACAATGTTTTAAACATAACTGTTCAAACTAGATGATTAGGAACACTGTAGACAATTTTCAGCAAGTTGCAACATTGAAATGCAGAAATAAGCACTTTTCCATAAACAAGCTCTAAATCATGTTTTGATGCACTGGATGAAACTTGTTTTTGTTATGTTGAGATTGTTATTCGAGATGTTATGAAAACACTGTAGAATGCATAAATAAGCACTTTTCCATAAACAAGCTCTAAATCATGTTTGATGCACTGGATAAAACTTGTTTTTGTTATGTTGAGATTGTTATTCGAGATGTTATGAAAACACTGTAGAATGCATAAATAAGCACTTTTCCATAAACAAGCTCTAAATCATGTTTGATGCACTCTGGATACAATGTTTTAAACATAACTGTTCAAACTAGATGATTAGGAACACTGTAGACAATTTTCAGCAAGTTGCAACATTGAAATGCAGAAAAAAGCACTTTTCCATAAACAAGCTCTAAATCATGATTGATGCACTCTGGATACAATGTTTTAAACATAACTGTTCAAACTAGATGATTAGGAACACTGTAGACAGTTTTTAGCAAGTTGCAACATGGAAATACAGAAATAAGCACTTTTCCATAAACAAGCTCTAAATCGTGTTTGATGCACTCTGGATACAATGTTTTTACAGAACTGTTCAAACTAGATGATTAGGAACACTGTGGACAATTTTCAGCAAGTTGCAGCATTGAACTACAGAAATAACCACTTTTCCATAAACAAGCTCTAAATCATGTTTGATGCACTCTGGATACAATGTTTTAAACATAATTGTTCAAACTAGATGATTAGGAACACTGTAGACAATTTTCAGCAAGTTGCAGCATTGAAATACAGAAATAACCACTTTTCCATAAACAAGCTCTAAATGATGTTTGATGCACTCTGGATACAATGTTTTAAACATAACTGTTCAAACTAGATGATTAGGAACACTGTAGACAATTTTCAGCAAGTTGCAACATTGAAATGCAAAAATAAGCACTTTTCCATAAACAAGCTCTAAATCATGATTGATGCACTCTGGATACAATGTTTTAAACATAACTGTTCAAACTAGATGATTAGGAACACTGTAGACAATTTTCAGCAAGTTGCAACATTGAAATGCAGAAATAAGCACTTTTCCATAAACAAGCTCTAAATCATGATTGATGCACTCTGGATACAATGTTTTAAACATAACTGTTCAAACTAGATGATTAGGAACACTGTAGACAGTTTTTAGCAAGTTGCAACATGGAAATACAGAAATAAGCACTTTTCCATAAACAAGCTCTAAATCATGTTTGATGCACTCTGGATACAATGTTTTTTACAGAACTGTTCAAACTAGATGATTAGGAACACTGTGGACAATTTTCAGCAAGTTGCAGCATTGAACTACAGAAATAACCACTTTTCCATAAACAAGCTCTAAATCATGTTTGATGCACTCTGGATACAATGTTTTAAACATAATTGTTCAAACTAGATGATTAGAAACACTGTGGACAATTTTCAGCAAGTTGCAGCATTGAACTACAGAAATAACCACTTTTCCATAAACAAGCTCTAAATCATGTTTTGATGCACTGGATGAAACTTGTTTTTGTTATGTTGAGATTGTTATTCGAGATGTTATGAAAACACTGTAGAATGCATAAATAAGCACTTTTCCATAAACAAGCTCTAAATCATGTTTGATGCACTCTGGATAAAACTTTTTTTTTGTTATGTTTATTCGAGATGTTGTGAAAACACTGTAGAATGCAGAAATAAGCACTTTTCCATAAACAAGCTCTAAATCATGATTGATGCACTCTGGATACAATGTTTTAAACATAACTGTTCAAACTAGATGATTAGGAACACTGTAGACAATTTTCAGCAAGTTGCAACATTGAAATGCAGAAATAAGCACTTTTCCATAAACAAGCTCTAAATCATGATTGATGCACTCTGGATACAATGTTTTAAACATAACTGTTCAAACTAGATGATTAGGAACACTGTAGACAGTTTTTAGCAAGTTGCAACATGGAAATACAGAAATAAGCACTTTTCCATAAACAAGCTCTAAATCATGTTTGATGCACTCTGGATACAATGTTTTTTTACAGAACTGTTCAAACTAGATGATTAGAAACACTGTGGACAATTTTCAGCAAGTTGCAGCATTGAAATACAGAAATAACCACTTTTCCATAAACAAGCTCTAAATCATGTTTTGATGCACTGGATGAAACTTGTTTTTGTTATGTTGAGATTGTTATTCGAGATGTTATGAAAACACTGTAGAATGCAGAAATAAGCACTTTTCCATAAACAAGCTCTAAATCATGTTTGATGCACTCTGGATACAATGTTTTAAACATAACTGTTCAAACTAGATGATTAGGAACACTGTAAGACAATTTTCAGCAAGTTGCAGCATTGAAATACAGAAATAAGCACTTTTCCATAAACAAGCTCTAAATCATGTTTGATGCACTCTGGATACAATGTTTTAAACATAACTGTTCAAACTAGATGATTAGGAACACTGTAGACAATTTTCAGCATTGAAATGCAGAAATAAGCACTTTTCCATAAACAAGCTCTAAATCATGTTTGATGCACTCTGGATACAATGTTTTAAACATAACTGTTCAAACTAGATGATTAGGAACACTGTAGACAATTTTCAGCAAGTTGCAACATTGAAATGCAGAAAAAAGCACTTTTCCATAAACAAGCTCTAAATCATGATTGATGCACTCTGGATACAATGTTTTAAACATAACTGTTCAAACTAGATGATTAGGAACACTGTAGACAGTTTTTAGCAAGTTGCAACATGGAAATACAGAAATAAGCACTTTTCCATAAACAAGCTCTAAATCGTGTTTGATGCACTCTGGATACAATTTTTTACAGAACTGTTCAAACTAGATGATTAGGAACACTGTAGACAATTTTCAGCAAGTTGCAGCATTGAACTACAGAAATAACCACTTTTCCATAAACAAGCTCTAAATCATGATTGATGCACTCTGGATACAATGTTTTAAACATAACTGTTCAAACTAGATGATTAGGAACACTGTAGACAGTTTTCAGCATTGAACTACAGAAATAACCACTTTTCCATAAACAAGCTCTAAATCATGTTTGATGCACTCTGGATACAATGTTTTAAACATAACTGTTCAAACTAGATGATTAGGAACACTGTAGACAATTTTCAGCAAGTTGCAACATTGAAATGCAGAAATAAGCACTTTTCCATAAACAAGCTCTAAATCATGATTGATGCACTCTGGATACAATGTTTTAAACATAACTGTTCAAACTAGATGATTAGGAACACTGTAGACAATTTTCAGCAAGTTGCAACATTGAAATGCAGAAATAAGCACTTTTCCATAAACAAGCTCTAAATCATGATTGATGCACTCTGGATACAATGTTTTAAACATAACTGTTCAAACTAGATGATTAGGAACACTGTAGACAGTTTTTAGCAAGTTGCAACATGGAAATACAGAAATAAGCACTTTTCCATAAACAAGCTCTAAATCATGTTTGATGCACTCTGGATACAATGTTTTTTACAGAACTGTTCAAACTAGATGATTAGGAACACTGTGGACAATTTTCAGCAAGTTGCAGCATTGAAATACAGAAATAACCACTTTTCCATAAACAAGCTCTAAATCATGTTTGATGCACTCTGGATACAATGTTTTAAACATAATTGTTCAAACTAGATGATTAGGAACACTGTGGACAATTTTCAGCAAGTTGCAGCATTGAAATACAGAAATAACCACTTTTCCATAAACAAGCTCTAAATCATGTTTTGATGCACTGGATGAAACTTGTTTTTGTTATGTTGAGATTGTTATTCGAGATGTTATGAAAACACTGTAGAATGCATAAATAAGCACTTTTCCATAAACAAGCTCTAAATCATGTTTGATGCACTCTGGATAAAACTTTTTTTTTTGTTATGTTTATTCGAGATGTTATGAAAACACTGTAGAATGCAGAAATAAGCACTTTTCCATAAACAAGCTCTAAATCATGATTGATGCACTCTGGATACAATGTTTTAAACATAACTGTTCAAACTAGATGATTAGGAACACTGGTAGACAATTTTCAGCAAGTTGCAACATTGAAATGCAGAAATAAGCACTTTTCCATAAACAAGCTCTAAATCATGATTGATGCACTCTGGATACAATGTTTTAAACATAACTGTTCAAACTAGATGATTAGGAACACTGTAGACAGTTTTTAGCAAGTTGCAACATGGAAATACAGAAATAAGCACTTTTCCATAAACAAGCTCTAAATCATGTTTGATGCACTCTGGATACAATGTTTTTTACAGAACTGTTCAAACTAGATGATTAGAAACACTGTGGACAATTTTCAGCAAGTTGCAGCATTGAAATACAGAAATAACCACTTTTCCATAAACAAGCTCTAAATCATGTTTTGATGCACTGGATGAAACTTGTTTTTGTTATGTTGAGATTGTTATTCGAGATGTTATGAAAACACTGTAGAATGCATAAATAAGCACTTTTCCATAAACAAGCTCTAAATCATGATTGATGCACTCTGGATAAAACTTTTTTTGTTATGTTTATTCGAGATGTGAAAACACTGTAGAATGCAGAAATAAGCACTTTTCCATAAACAAGCTCTAAATCATGATTGATGCACTCTGGATACAATGTTTTAAACATAACTGTTCAAACTAGATGATTAGGAACACTGTAGACAATTTTCAGCATTGAATTGCAGAAATAAGCACTTTTCCATAAACAAGCTCTAAATCATGTTTGATGCACTCTGGATACAATGTTTTAAACATAACTGTTCAAACTAGATGATTAGGAACACTGTAGACAATTTTCAGCAAGTTGCAACATTGAAATGCAGAAATAAGCACTTTTCCATAAACAAGCTCTAAATCATGTTTTGATGCACTGGATGAAACTTGTTTTTGTTATGTTGAGATTGTTATTCGAGATGTTATGAAAACACTGTAGAATGCATAAATAAGCACTTTTCCATAAACAAGCTCTAAATCATGTTTGATGCACTGGATAAAACTTGTTTTTGTTATGTTGAGATTGTTATTCGAGATGTTATGAAAACACTGTAGAATGCATAAATAAGCACTTTTCCATAAACAAGCTCTAAATCATGTTTGATGCACTCTGGATAAAACTTTTTTTGTTATGTTTATTCGAGATGTTATGAACATGAAAACACTGTAGAATGCAGAAATAAGCACTTTTCCATAAACAAGCTCTAAATCATGATTGATGCACTCTGGATACAATGTTTTAAACTTAACTGTTCAAACTAGATGATTAGGAACACTGTAAGACAATTTTCAGCAAGTTGCAGCATTGAACTACAGAAATAACCACTTTTCCATAAACAAGCTCTAAATCATGTTTGATGCACTCTGGATACAATGTTTTAAACATAATTGTTCAAACTAGATGATTAGGAACACTGTAGACAATTTTCAGCAAGTTGCAACATTGAAATGCAGAAATAAGCACTTTTCCATAAACAAGCTCTAAATCATGTTTTGATGCACTGGATAAAACTTGTTTTTGTTATGTTGAGACTGTTAAACGAGATGATTATGAAAACACTGTGCAACATTGAATGCAGAAATAAGCACTTTTCCATAAACAAGCTCTAAATGATGTTTGATGCACTCTGGATGTCCAATTTTTGCTGTGCTGTCTATGTGAGATGAAATGAACAATGTGGACAGTTTCAGCATGTTGCAACATTGAACTACAGAAATAACCACTTTTCCATAAACAAGCTCTAAATCATGATTGATGCACTCTGGATACAATGTTTTAAACATAACTGTTCAAACTAGATGATTAGGAACACTGTAGACAATTTTCAGCAAGTTGCAACATTGAAATGCAGAAATAAGCACTTTTCCATAAACAAGCTCTAAATCATGTTTTGATGCACTGGATAAAACTTGTTTTTGTTATGTTGAGATTGTTATTCGAGATGTTATGAAAACACTGTAGAATGCATAAATAAGCACTTTTCCATAAACAAGCTCTAAATCATGATTGATGCACTCTGGATAAAACTTTTTTTTGTTATGTTTATTCGAGATGTTATGAAAACACTGTAGAATGCATAAATAAGCACTTTTCCATAAACAAGCTCTAAATCATGTTTTGATGCACTGGATAAAACTTGTTTTTGTTATGTTGAGTTGCAGCATGGAGATGTTATGAATAAGCACTTTTCCATAAACAAGCTCTAAATCAGAAATTGTTATTCGAGATGTTATGAAAACACTGTAGAATGCATAAATAAGCACTTTTCCATAAACAAGCTCTAAATCATGTTTGATGCAGTCTGGATAAAACTTTTTTGTTATGTTTATTCGAGATGTTATGAAAACATTTTAGAATGCAGAAATAAGCACTTTTCCATAAACAAGCTCTAAATCATGATTGATGCACTCTGGATACAATGTTTTAAACATAACTGTTCAAACTAGATGATTAGGAACACTGTAGACAATTTTCAGCAAGTTGCAACATTGAAATGCAGAAATAAGCACTTTTCCATAAACAAGCTCTAAATCATGATTGATGCACTCTGGATACAATGTTTTAAACATAACTGTTCAAACTAGATGATTAGGAACACTGTAGACAATTTTCAGCAAGTTGCAACATTGAAATGCAGAAAAAGCACTTTTCCATAAACAAGCTCTAAATCATGTTTGATGCACTCTGGATACAATGTTTTAAACATAACTGTTCAAACTAGATGATTAGGAACACTGTAGACAGTTTTTCAGCAAGTTGCAACATGGAAATACAGAAATAAGCACTTTTCCATAAACAAGCTCTAAATCATGTTTGATGCACTCTGGATACAATGTTTTTTACAGAACTGTTCAAACTAGATGATTAGGAACACTGTGGACAATTTTCAGCAAGTTGCAGCATTGAAATACAGAAATAAGCACTTTTCCATAAACAAGCTCTAAATCATGTTTGATGCACTCTGGTTTTAAACAATAAAACTTGTTTTTGTTATGTTGAGATTGTTATTCGAGATGTTATGAAAACACTGTAGAATGCATAAATAAGCACTTTTCCATAAACAAGCTCTAAATCATGTTTGATGCACTCTGGATACAATGTTTTAAACATAACTGTTCAAACTAGATGATTAGGATCACTGTAGACAATTTTCAGCAAGTTGCAGCATTGAAAAGCAGAAATAAGCACTTTTCCATAAACAAGCTCTAAATCATGTTTGATGCACTCTGGATACAATGTTTTAAACATAACTGTTCAAACTAGATGATTAGGATCACTGTAGACAATTTTCAGCAAGTTGCAACATTGAAAAGCAGAAATAAGCACTTTTCCATAAACAAGCTCTAAATCATGTTTGATGCACTCTGGATACAATGTTTTAAACTTAACTGTTCAAACTAGATGATTAGGAACACTGTAGACAATTTTCAGCAAGTTGCAACATTGAAATACAGAAATAAGCACTTTTCCATAAACAAGCTCTAAATCATGTTTGATGCACTCTGGATACAATGTTTTTTACAGAACTGTTCAAACTAGATGATTAGGAACACTGTAGACAATTTTCAGCAAGTTGCAGCATTGAACTACAGAAATAACCACTTTTCCATAAACAAGCTCTAAATCATGTTTGATGCACTCTGGATACAATTTTTACAGAACTGTTCAAACTAGATGATTAGGAACACTGTGGACAATTTTCAGCAAGTTGCAGCATTGAACAGAAATAACCACTTTTCCATAAACAAGCTCTAAATCATGTTTGATGCACTCTGGATACAATGTTTTTACAGAACTGTTCAAACTAGATGATTAGGAACACTGCAGACAATTTTCAGCAAGTTGCAGCATTGAAATACAGAAATAAGCACTTTTCCATAAACAAGCTCTAAATCATGTTTGATGCACTCTGGATACAATGTTTTTACAGAACTGTTCAAACTAGATGATTAGGAACACTGCAGACAATTTTCAGCAAGTTGCAGCATGGAAATACGGAAATAAGCACTTTTCCATAAACAAGCTCTAAATCATGTTTGATGCACTCTGGATACAATGTTTTTACAGAACTGTTCAAACTAGATGATTAGGAATACTGCAGACAATTTTCAGCAAGTTGCAGCATGGAAATACGGAAATAAGCACTTTTCCATAAACAAGCTCTAAATCATGTTTGATGCACTCTGGATACAATGTTTTTTACAGAACTGTTCAAACTAGATGATTAGGAATTACTGCAGACAATTTTCAGCAAGTTGCAGCATGGAAATACGGAAATAAGCACTTTTCCATAAACAAGCTCTAAATCAATGTTTGATGCACTCTGGATACAATGTTTTTACAGAACTGTTCAAACTAGATGATTAGGAATACTGCAGACAATTTTCAGCAAGTTGCAGCATGGAAATACGGAAATAAGCACTTTTCCATAAACAAGCTCTAAATCATGTTTGATGCACTCTGGATACAAAGTTTTTACAGAACTGTTCAAACTAGATGATTAGGAACACTGCAGACAATTTTCAGCAAGTTGCAGCATGGAAATACGGAAATAAGCACTTTTCCATAAACAAGCTCTAAATCATGTTTGATGCACTCTGGATACAATGTTTTTACAGAACTGTTCAAACTAGATGATTAGGAACACTGCAGACAATTTTCAGCAAGTTGCAGCATGGAAATACGGAAATAAGCACTTTTCCATAAACAAGCTCTAAATCATGTTTGATGCACTCTGGATACAATGTTTTTACAGAACTGTTCAAACTAGATGATTAGGAATTACTGCAGACAATTTTCAGCAAGTTGCAGCATGGAAATACGGAAATAAGCACTTTTCCATAAACAAGCTCTAAATCAATGTTTGATGCACTCTGGATACAATGTTTTTACAGAACTGTTCAAACTAGATGATTAGGAATACTGCAGACAATTTTCAGCAAGTTGCAGCATGGAAATACGGAAATAAGCACTTTTCCATAAACAAGCTCTAAATCATGTTTGATGCACTCTGGATACAATGTTTTTTACAGAACTGTTCAAACTAGATGATTAGGAACACTGTAGACAATTTTCAGCAAGTTGCAGCATGGAAATACGGAAATAAGCACTTTTCCATAAACAAGCTCTAAATCATGTTTGATGCACTCTGGATACAATGTTTTTTACAGAACTGTTCAAACTAGATGATTAGGAATTACTGCAGACAATAGGAATACTGCAGACAATTTTCAGCAAGTTGCAGCATGGAAATACGGAAATAAGCACTTTTCCATAAACAAGCTCTAAATCATGTTTGATGACTCTGGATACAATGTTTTTTACAGAACTGTTCAAACTAGATGATTAGGAATACTGCAGACAATTTTCAGCAAGTTGCAGCATGGAAATACGGAAATAAGCACTTTTCCATAAACAAGCTCTAAATCATGTTTGATGCACTCTGGATAAAACTTTTTTTTGTTATGGAGATGTTATGAAAACACTGTAGAATGCATAAATAAGCACATTTCCATAAACAAGCTCTAAATCATGTTTGATGCACTCTGGATACAATGTTTTTACATAACTGTTCAAACTAGATGATTAGGAACACTGCAGACAATTTTCAGCAAGTTGCAGCATGGAAATACGGAAATAAGCACTTTTCCATAAACAAGCTCTAAATCATGTTTGATGCACTCTGGATACAATGTTTTTTACAGAACTGTTCAAACTAGATGATTAGGAATACTGCAGACAATTTTCAGCAAGTTGCAGCATGGAAATACGGAAATAAGCACTTTTCCATAAACAAGCTCTAAATCATGTTTGATGCACTCTGGATACAATGTTTTTACAGAACTGTTCAAACTAGATGATTAGGAACACTGCAGACAATTTTCAGCAAGTTGCAGCATGGAAATACGGAAATAAGCACTTTTCCATAAACAAGCTCTAAATCATGTTTGATGCACTCTGGATACAATGTTTTTTACAGAACTGTTCAAACTAGATGATTAGGAATACTGCAGACAATTTTCAGCAAGTTGCAGCATGGAAATACGGAAATAAGCACTTTTCCATAAACAAGCTCTAAATCATGTTTGATGCACTCTGGATACAATGTTTTTTACAGAACTGTTCAAACTAGATGATTAGGAATACTGCAGACAATTTTCAGCAAGTTGCAGCATGGAAATACGGAAATAAGCACTTTTCCATAAACAAGCTCTAAATCATGTTTGATGCACTCTGGATACAATGTTTTTTACAGAACTGTTCAAACTAGATGATTAGGAACACTGCAGACAATTTTCAGCAAGTTGCAGCATGGAAATACGGAAATAAGCACTTTTCCATAAACAAGCTCTAAATCATGTTTGATGCACTCTGGATACAATGTTTTTTACAGAACTGTTCAAACTAGATGATTAGGAACACTGCAGACAATTTTCAGCAAGTTGCAGCATGGAAATACGGAAATAAGCACTTTTCCATAAACAAGCTCTAAATCATGTTTGATGCACTCTGGATACGTTTTTTACAGAACTGTTCAAACTAGATGATTAGGAACACTGTGGACAATTTTCAGCAAATTGCAGTTGAAATACGGAAATAAGCACTTTTCCATAAACAAGCTCTAAATCATGTTTGATGCACTCTGGATACAATTTTTTTTTACAGAACTGTTCAAACTAGATGATTAGGAACACTGCAGACAATTTTCAGCAAGTTGCATCATGGAAATACGGAAATAAGCACTTTTCCATAAACAAGCTCTAAATCATGTTTGATGCACTCTGGATACAATGTTTTAAACATAATTGTTCAAACTAGATGATTAGGAACACTGTAGACAATTTTCAGCAAGTTGCAGCATTGAAATACGGAAATAAGCACTTTTCCATAAACAAGCTCTAAATCATGTTTGATGCACTCTGGATACAATGTTTTTTACAGAACTGTTCAAACTAGATGATTAGGAATACTGCAGACAATTTTCAGCAAGTTGCAGCATGGAAATACGGAAATAAGCACTTTTCCATAAACAAGCTCTAAATCATGTTTGATGCACTCTGGATACAATGTTTTTTACAGAACTGTTCAAACTAGATGATTAGGAACACTGCAGACAATTTTCAGCAAGTTGCAGCATGGAAATACGGAAATAAGCACTTTTCCATAAACAAGCTCTAAATCATGTTTGATGCACTCTGGATACAATGTTTTTACAGAACTGTTCAAACTAGATGATTAGGAATACTGCAGACAATTTTCAGCAAGTTGCAGCATGGAAATACGGAAATAAGCACTTTTCCATAAACAAGCTCTAAATCATGTTTGATGCACTCTGGATACAATGTTTTTTACAGAACTGTTCAAACTAGATGATTAGGAACACTGCAGACAATTTTCAGCAAGTTGCAGCATGGAAATACGGAAATAAGCACTTTTCCATAAACAAGCTCTAAATCATGTTTGATGCACTCTGGATACAATGTTTTTACAGAACTGTTCAAACTAGATGATTAGGAATACTGCAGACAATTTTCAGCAAGTTGCAGCATGGAAATACGGAAATAAGCACTTTTCCATAAACAAGCTCTAAATCATGTTTGATGCACTCTGGATACAATGTTTTTTACAGAACTGTTCAAACTAGATGATTAGGAATTACTGCAGACAATTTTCAGCAAGTTGCAGCATGGAAATACGGAAATAAGCACTTTTCCATAAACAAGCTCTAAATCATGTTTGATGCACTCTGGATACAAAGTTTTTTACAGAACTGTTCAAACTAGATGATTAGGAACACTGCAGACAATTTTCAGCAAGTTGCAGCATGGAAATACGGAAATAAGCACTTTTCCATAAACAAGCTCTAAATCATGTTTGATGCACTCTGGATACAATGTTTTTTACAGAACTGTTCAAACTAGATGATTAGGAACACTGCAGACAATTTTCAGCAAGTTGCAGCATGGAAATACGGAAATAAGCACTTTTCCATAAACAAGCTCTAAATCATGTTTGATGCACTCTGGATACAATGTTTTTTACAGAACTGTTCAAACTAGATGATTAGGAACACTGCAGACAATTTTCAGCAAGTTGCAGCATGGAAATACGGAAATAAGCACTTTTCCATAAACAAGCTCTAAATCATGTTTGATGCACTCTGGATACAATGTTTTTTACAGAACTGTTCAAACTAGATGATAGGAATACTGCAGACAATTTTCAGCAAGTTGCAGCATGGAAATACGGAAATAAGCACTTTTCCATAAACAAGCTCTAAATCATGTTTGATGCACTCTGGATACAATGTTTTTTACAGAACTGTTCAAACTAGATGATTAGGAACACTGCAGACAATTTTCAGCAAGTTGCAGCATGGAAATACGGAAATAAGCACTTTTCCATAAACAAGCTCTAAATCATGTTTGATGCACTCTGGATACAATGTTTTTTACAGAACTGTTCAAACTAGATGATTAGGAACACTGCAGACAATTTTCAGCAAGTTGCAGCATGGAAATACGGAAATAAGCACTTTTCCATAAACAAGCTCTAAATCATGTTTGATGCACTCTGGATACAATGTTTTTTACAGAACTGTTCAAACTAGATGATTAGGAATACTGCAGACAATTTTCAGCAAGTTGCAGCATGGAAATACGGAAATAAGCACTTTTCCATAAACAAGCTCTAAATCATGTTTGATGCACTCTGGATACAAAGTTTTTTACAGAACTGTTCAAACTAGATGATTAGGAACACTGCAGACAATTTTCAGCAAGTTGCAGCATGGAAATACGGAAATAAGCACTTTTCCATAAACAAGCTCTAAATCATGTTTGATGCACTCTGGATACAAAGTTTTTTACAGAACTGTTCAAACTAGATGATTAGGAACACTGCAGACAATTTTCAGCAAGTTGCAGCATGGAAATACGGAAATAAGCACTTTTCCATAAACAAGCTCTAAATCATGTTTGATGCACTCTGGATACAATGTTTTTTACAGAACTGTTCAAACTAGATGATTAGGAATACTGCAGACAATTTTCAGCAAGTTGCAGCATGGAAATACGGAAATAAGCACTTTTCCATAAACAAGCTCTAAATCATGTTTGATGCACTCTGGATACAATGTTTTTTACAGAACTGTTCAAACTAGATGATTAGGAATACTGCAGACAATTTTCAGCAAGTGCAGCATGGAAATACGGAAATAAGCACTTTTCCATAAACAAGCTCTAAATCATGTTTGATGCACTCTGGATACAATGTTTTTTACAGAACTGTTCAAACTAGATGATTAGGAACACTGCAGACAATTTTCAGCAAGTTGCAGCATGGAAATACGGAAATAAGCACTTTTCCATAAACAAGCTCTAAATCATGTTTGATGCACTCTGGATACAATGTTTTTTACAGAACTGTTCAAACTAGATGATTAGGAATACTGCAGACAATTTTCAGCAAGTTGCAGCATGGAAATACGGAAATAAGCACTTTTCCATAAACAAGCTCTAAATCATGTTTGATGCACTCTGGATACAATGTTTTTTACAGAACTGTTCAAACTAGATGATTAGGAATACTGCAGACAATTTTCAGCAAGTTGCAGCATGGAAATACGGAAATAAGCACTTTTCCATAAACAAGCTCTAAATCATGTTTGATGCACTCTGGATACAATGTTTTTTACAGAACTGTTCAAACTAGATGATTAGGAATTACTGCAGACAATTTTCAGCAAGTTGCAGCATGGAAATACGGAAATAAGCACTTTTCCATAAACAAGCTCTAAATCAATGTTTGATGCACTCTGGATACAATGTTTTTACAGAACTGTTCAAACTAGATGATTAGGAATACTGCAGACAATTTTCAGCAAGTTGCAGCATGGAAATACGGAAATAAGCAC
Organism: Oncorhynchus tshawytscha; assembly: GCF_018296145.1. Taxonomy (NCBI): domain Eukaryota; kingdom Metazoa; phylum Chordata; class Actinopteri; order Salmoniformes; family Salmonidae; genus Oncorhynchus; species Oncorhynchus tshawytscha. The sequence continues at coordinate 41,280,457 of NC_056433.1, read as the reverse complement.
TTTTCCATAAACAAGCTCTAAATCATGTTTGATGCACTCTGGATACAAAGTTTTTTACAGAACTGTTCAAACTAGATGATTAGGAACACTGCAGACAATTTTCAGCAAGTTGCAGCATGGAAATACGGAAATAAGCACTTTTCCATAAACAAGCTCTAAATCATGTTTGATGCACTCTGGATACAATGTTTTTTACAGAACTGTTCAAACTAGATGATTAGGAACACTGCAGACAATTTTCAGCAAGTTGCAGCATGGAAATACGGAAATAAGCACTTTTCCATAAACAAGCTCTAAATCATGTTTGATGCACTCTGGATACAATGTTTTTTACAGAACTGTTCAAACTAGATGATTAGGAACACTGCAGACAATTTTCAGCAAGTTGCAGCATGGAAATACGGAAATAAGCACTTTTCCATAAACAAGCTCTAAATCATGTTTGATGCACTCTGGATACAATGTTTTTTACAGAACTGTTCAAACTAGATGATTAGGAATACTGCAGACAATTTTCAGCAAGTTGCAGCATGGAAATACGGAAATAAGCACTTTTCCATAAACAAGCTCTAAATCATGTTTGATGCACTCTGGATACAAAGTTTTTTACAGAACTGTTCAAACTAGATGATTAGGAACACTGCAGACAATTTTCAGCAAGTTGCAGCATGGAAATACGGAAATAAGCACTTTTCCATAAACAAGCTCTAAATCATGTTTGATGCACTCTGGATACAATGTTTTTTACAGAACTGTTCAAACTAGATGATTAGGAAACTGCAGACAATTTTCAGCAAGTTGCAGCATGGAAATACGGAAATAAGCACTTTTCCATAAACAAGCTCTAAATCATGTTTGATGCACTCTGGATACAATGTTTTTTACAGAACTGTTCAAACTAGATGATTAGGAATACTGCAGACAATTTTCAGCAAGTTGCAGCATGGAAATACGGAAATAAGCACTTTTCCATAAACAAGCTCTAAATCATGTTTGATGCACTCTGGATACAATGTTTTTACAGAACTGTTCAAACTAGATGATTAGGAATACTGCAGACAATTTTCAGCAAGTTGCAGCATGGAAATACGGAAATAAGCACTTTTCCATAAACAAGCTCTAAATCATGTTTGATGCACTCTGGATACAAATGTTTTTTACAGAACTGTTCAAACTAGATGATTAGGAACACTGCAGACAATTTTCAGCAAGTTGCAGCATGGAAATGCAGAAATAAGCACTTTTCCATAAACAAGCTCTAAATCATGTTTGATGCACTCTGGATACAATGTTTTTTACAGAACTGTTCAAACTAGATGATTAGGAATACTGCAGACAATTTTCAGCAAGTTGCAGCATGGAAATACGGAAATAAGCACTTTTCCATAAACAAGCTCTAAATCATGTTTGATGCACTCTGGATACAATGTTTTTTACAGAACTGTTCAAACTAGATGATTAGGAATTACTGCAGACAATTTTCAGCAAGTTGCAGCATGGAAATACGGAAATAAGCACTTTTCCATAAACAAGCTCTAAATCATGTTTGATGCACTCTGGATACAAAGTTTTTTACAGAACTGTTCAAACTAGATGATTAGGAACACTGCAGACAATTTTCAGCAAGTTGCAGCATGGAAATACGGAAATAAGCACTTTTCCATAAACAAGCTCTAAATCATGTTTGATGCACTCTGGATACAATGTTTTTTACAGAACTGTTCAAACTAGATGATTAGGAATACTGCAGACAATTTTCAGCAAGTTGCAGCATGGAAATACGGAAATAAGCACTTTTCCATAAACAAGCTCTAAATCATGTTTGATGCACTCTGGATACAATGTTTTTTACAGAACTGTTCAAACTAGATGATTAGGAATACTGCAGACAATTTTCAGCAAGTTGCAGCATGGAAATACGGAAATAAGCACTTTTCCATAAACAAGCTCTAAATCATGTTTGATGCACTCTGGATACAATGTTTTTTACAGAACTGTTCAAACTAGATGATTAGGAACACTGCAGACAATTTTCAGCAAGTTGCAGCATGGAAATACGGAAATAAGCACTTTTCCATAAACAAGCTCTAAATCATGTTTGATGCACTCTGGATACAATGTTTTTTACAGAACTGTTCAAACTAGATGATTAGGAACACTGCAGACAATTTTCAGCAAGTTGCAGCATGGAAATACGGAAATAAGCACTTTTCCATAAACAAGCTCTAAATCATGTTTGATGCACTCTGGATACAATGTTTTTTACAGAACTGTTCAAACTAGATGATTAGGAACACTGCAGACAATTTTCAGCAAGTTGCAGCATGGAAATACGGAAATAAGCACTTTTCCATAAACAAGCTCTAAATCATGTTTGATGCACTCTGGATACAATGTTTTTACAGAACTGTTCAAACTAGATGATTAGGAACACTGCAGACAATTTTCAGCAAGTTGCAGCATGGAAATACGGAAATAAGCACTTTTCCATAAACAAGCTCTAAATCATGTTTGATGCACTCTGGATACAATGTTTTTTACAGAACTGTTCAAACTAGATGATTAGGAATACTGCAGACAATTTTCAGCAAGTTGCAGCATGGAAATACGGAAATAAGCACTTTTCCATAAACAAGCTCTAAATCATGTTTGATGCACTCTGGATACAATGTTTTTTACAGAACTGTTCAAACTAGATGATTAGGAATACTGCAGACAATTTTCAGCAAGTTGCAGCATGGAAATACGGAAATAAGCACTTTTCCATAAACAAGCTCTAAATCATGTTTGATGCACTCTGGATACAATGTTTTTACAGAACTGTTCAAACTAGATGATTAGGAACACTGCAGACAATTTTCAGCAAGTTGCAGCATGGAAATACGGAAATAAGCACTTTTCCATAAACAAGCTCTAAATCATGTTTGATGCACTCTGGATACAATGTTTTTTACAGAACTGTTCAAACTAGATGATTAGGAATACTGCAGACAATTTTCAGCAAGTTGCAGCATGGAAATACGGAAATAAGCACTTTTCCATAAACAAGCTCTAAATCAATGCACTCTGGAAATAAGCACTTTTCCATAAACATAAATAAGCACTTTTCCATAAACAAGCTCTAAATCATGTTTGATGCACTCTGGATACAATGTTTTTTACAGAACTGTTCAAACTAGATGATTAGGAACACTGCAGACAATTTTCAGCAAGTTGCAGCATGGAAATACGGAAATAAGCACTTTTCCATAAACAAGCTCTAAATCATGTTTGATGCACTCTGGATACAATGTTTTTTACAGAACTGTTCAAACTAGATGATTAGGAACACTGCAGACAATTTTCAGCAAGTTGCAGCATGGAAATACGGAAATAAGCACTTTTCCATAAACAAGCTCTAAATCATGTTTGATGCACTCTGGATACAATGTTTTTACAGAACTGTTCAAACTAGATGATTAGGAACACTGCAGACAATTTTCAGCAAGTTGCAGCATGGAAATACGGAAATAAGCACTTTTCCATAAACAAGCTCTAAATCATGTTTGATGCACTCTGGATACAATGTTTTTTACAGAACTGTTCAAACTAGATGATTAGGAATACTGCAGACAATTTTCAGCAAGTTGCAGCATGGAAATACGGAAATAAGCACTTTTCCATAAACAAGCTCTAAATCATGTTTGATGCACTCTGGATACAATGTTTTTTACAGAACTGTTCAAACTAGATGATTAGGAACACTGCAGACAATTTTCAGCAAGTTGCAGCATGGAAATACGGAAATAAGCACTTTTCCATAAACAAGCTCTAAATCATGTTTGATGCACTCTGGATACAATGTTTTTTACAGAACTGTTCAAACTAGATGATTAGGAATTACTGCAGACAATTTTCAGCAAGTTGCAGCATGGAAATACGGAAATAAGCACTTTTCCATAAACAAGCTCTAAATCATGTTTGATGCACTCTGGATACAATGTTTTTTACAGAACTGTTCAAACTAGATGATTAGGAATACTGCAGACAATTTTCAGCAAGTTGCAGCATGGAAATACGGAAATAAGCACTTTTCCATAAACAAGCTCTAAATCATGTTTGATGCACTCTGGATACAATGTTTTTACAGAACTGTTCAAACTAGATGATTAGGAATACTGCAGACAATTTTCAGCAAGTTGCAGCATGGAAATACGGAAATAAGCACTTTTCCATAAACAAGCTCTAAATCATGTTTGATGCACTCTGGATACAATGTTTTTACAGAACTGTTCAAACTAGATGATTAGGAACACTGCAGACAATTTTTTCATGGAAATACGGAAATAAGCACTTTTCCATAAACAAGCTCTAAATCATGCTGGATAAAACTTTTTTTGTTATGAAATGAAAACACTGAAATGCATAAATAAGCACTTTTCCATAAACAAGCTCTAAATCATGTTTGATGCACTCTGGATACAATGTTTTTTACAGAACTGTTCAAACTAGATGATTAGGAATACTGCAGACAATTTTCAGCAAGTTGCAGCATGGAAATACGGAAATAAGCACTTTTCCATAAACAAGCTCTAAATCATGTTTGATGCACTCTGGATACAATGTTTTTTACAGAACTGTTCAAACTAGATGATTAGGAATACTGCAGACAATTTTCAGCAAATTGCAGCATGGAAATACGGAAATAAGCACTTTTCCATAAACAAGCTCTAAATCATGTTTGATGCACTCTGGATACAAAGTTTTTTACAGAACTGTTCAAACTAGATGATTAGGAACACTGCAGACAATTTTCAGCAAGTTGCAGCATGGAAATACGGAAATAAGCACTTTTCCATAAACAAGCTCTAAATCATGTTTGATGCACTCTGGATACAATGTTTTTTACAGAACTGTTCAAACTAGATGATTAGGAATACTGCAGACAATTTTCAGCAAGTTGCAGCATGGAAATACGGAAATAAGCACTTTTCCATAAACAAGCTCTAAATCATGTTTGATGCACTCTGGATACAATGTTTTTACAGAACTGTTCAAACTAGATGATTAGGAACACTGCAGACAATTTTCAGCAAGTTGCAGCATGGAAATACGGAAATAAGCACTTTTCCATAAACAAGCTCTAAATCATGTTTGATGCACTCTGGATACAATGTTTTTTACAGAACTGTTCAAACTAGATGATTAGGAACACTGCAGACAATTTTCAGCAAGTTGCAGCATGGAAATACGGAAATAAGCACTTTTCCATAAACAAGCTCTAAATCATGTTTGATGCACTCTGGATACAATGTTTTTTACAGAACTGTTCAAACTAGATGATTAGGAACACTGCAGACAATTTTCAGCAAGTTGCAGCATGGAAATACGGAAATAAGCACTTTTCCATAAACAAGCTCTAAATCATGTTTGATGCACTCTGGATACAATGTTTTTTACAGAACTGTTCAAACTAGATGATTAGGAATACTGCAGACAATTTTCAGCAAGTTGCAGCATGGAAATACGGAAATAAGCACTTTTCCATAAACAAGCTCTAAATCATGTTTGATGCACTCTGGATACAATGTTTATTCGAGATTTATGAAAACACTGTAGAATGCATAAATGCACATTTCCATAAACAAGCTCTAAATCATGTTTGATGCACTCTGGATACAATGTTTTTTACAGAACTGTTCAAACTAGATGATTAGGAACACTGCAGACAATTTTCAGCAAGTTGCAGCATGGAAATACGGAAATAAGCACTTTTCCATAAACAAGCTCTAAATCATGTTTGATGCACTCTGGATACAATGTTTTTTACAGAACTGTTCAAACTAGATGATTAGGAATACTGCAGACAATTTTCAGCAAGTTGCAGCATGGAAATACGGAAATAAGCACTTTTCCATAAACAAGCTCTAAATCATGTTTGATGCACTCTGGATACAATGTTTTTTACAGAACTGTTCAAACTAGATGATTAGGAATACTGCAGACAATTTTCAGCAAGTTGCAGCATGGAAATACGGAAATAAGCACTTTTCCATAAACAAGCTCTAAATCATGTTTGATGCACTCTGGATACAATGTTTTTTACAGAACTGTTCAAACTAGATGATTAGGAATACTGCAGACAATTTTCAGCAAGTTGCAGCATGGAAATACGGAAATAAGCACTTTTCCATAAACAAGCTCTAAATCATGTTTGATGCACTCTGGATACAAAGTTTTTTACAGAACTGTTCAAACTAGATGATTAGGAACACTGCAGACAATTTTCAGCAAGTTGCAGCATGGAAATACGGAAATAAGCACTTTTCCATAAACAAGCTCTAAATCATGTTTGATGCACTCTGGATACAATGTTTTTTACAGAACTGTTCAAACTAGATGATTAGGAATACTGCAGACAATTTTCAGCAAGTTGCAGCATGGAAATACGGAAATAAGCACTTTTCCATAAACAAGCTCTAAATCATGTTTGATGCACTCTGGATACAATGTTTTTACAGAACTGTTCAAACTAGATGATTAGGAATTACTGCAGACAATTTTCAGCAAGTTGCAGCATGGAAATACGGAAATAAGCACTTTTCCATAAACAAGCTCTAAATCATGTTTGATGCACTCTGGATACAATGTTTTTTACAGAACTGTTCAAACTAGATGATTAGGAATACTGCAGACAATTTTCAGCAAGTTGCAGCATGGAAATACGGAAATAAGCACTTTTCCATAAACAAGCTCTAAATCATGTTTGATGCACTCTGGATACAATGTTTTTACAGAACTGTTCAAACTAGATGATTAGGAACACTGCAGACAATTTTCAGCAAGTTGCAGCATGGAAATACGGAAATAAGCACTTTTCCATAAACAAGCTCTAAATCATGTTTGATGCACTCTGGATACAAAGTTTTTTACAGAACTGTTCAAACTAGATGATTAGGAACACTGCAGACAATTTTCAGCAAGTTGCAGCATGGAAATACGGAAATAAGCACTTTTCCATAAACAAGCTCTAAATCATGTTTGATGCACTCTGGATACAATGTTTTTACAGAACTGTTCAAACTAGATGATTAGGAATACTGCAGACAATTTTCAGCAAGTTGCAGCATGGAAATACGGAAATAAGCACTTTTCCATAAACAAGCTCTAAATCATGTTTGATGCACTCTGGATACAATGTTTTTACAGAACTGTTCAAACTAGATGATTAGGAACACTGCAGACAATTTTCAGCAAGTTGCAGCATGGAAATACGGAAATAAGCACTTTTCCATAAACAAGCTCTAAATCATGTTTGATGCACTCTGGATACAATGTTTTTACAGAACTGTTCAAACTAGATGATTAGGAATACTGCAGACAATTTTCAGCAAGTTGCAGCATGGAAATACGGAAATAAGCACTTTTCCATAAACAAGCTCTAAATCATGTTTGATGCACTCTGGATACAATGTTTTTTACAGAACTGTTCAAACTAGATGATTAGGAATTACTGCAGACAATTTTCAGCAAGTTGCAGCATGGAAATACGGAAATAAGCACTTTTCCATAAACAAGCTCTAAATCATGTTTGATGCACTCTGGATACAATGTTTTTTACAGAACTGTTCAAACTAGATGATTAGGAATACTGCAGACATTTTCAGCAAGTTGCAGCATGGAAATACGGAAATAAGCACTTTTCCATAAACAAGCTCTAAATCATGTTTGATGCACTCTGGATACAATGTTTTTTACAGAACTGTTCAAACTAGATGATTAGGAACACTGCAGACAATTTTCAGCAAGTTGCAGCATGGAAATACGGAAATAAGCACTTTTCCATAAACAAGCTCTAAATCATGTTTGATGCACTCTGGATACAATGTTTTTTACAGAACTGTTCAAACTAGATGATTAGGAACACTGCAGACAATTTTCAGCAAGTTGCAGCATGGAAATACGGAAATAAGCACTTTTCCATAAACAAGCTCTAAATCATGTTTGATGCACTCTGGATACAATGTTTTTTACAGAACTGTTCAAACTAGATGATTAGGAATACTGCAGACAATTTTCAGCAAGTTGCAGCATGGAAATACGGAAATAAGCACTTTTCCATAAACAAGCTCTAAATCATGTTTGATGCACTCTGGATACAAAGTTTTTTACAGAACTGTTCAAACTAGATGATTAGGAACACTGCAGACAATTTTCAGCAAGTTGCAGCATGGAAATACGGAAATAAGCACTTTTCCATAAACAAGCTCTAAATCATGTTTGATGCACTCTGGATACAATGTTTTTACAGAACTGTTCAAACTAGATGATTAGGAATACTGCAGACAATTTTCAGCAAGTTGCAGCATGGAAATACGGAAATAAGCACTTTTCCATAAACAAGCTCTAAATCATGTTTGATGCACTCTGGATACAATGTTTTTTACAGAACTGTTCAAACTAGATGATTAGGAATTACTGCAGACAATTTTCAGCAAGTTGCAGCATGGAAATACGGAAATAAGCACTTTTCCATAAACAAGCTCTAAATCATGTTTGATGATCTCTGGATACAATGTTTTTTACAGAACTGTTCAAACTAGATGATTAGGAATACTGCAGACAATTTTCAGCAAGTTGCAGCATGGAAATACGGAAATAAGCACTTTTCCATAAACAAGCTCTAAATCATGTTTGATGCACTCTGGATACAAAGTTTTTTACAGAACTGTTCAAACTAGATGATTAGGAACACTGCAGACAATTTTCAGCAAGTTGCAGCATGGAAATACGGAAATAAGCACTTTTCCATAAACAAGCTCTAAATCATGTTTGATGCACTCTGGATACAATGTTTTTTACAGAACTGTTCAAACTAGATGATTAGGAACACTGCAGACAATTTTCAGCAAGTTGCAGCATGGAAATACGGAAATAAGCACTTTTCCATAAACAAGCTCTAAATCATGTTTGATGCACTCTGGATACAATGTTTTTTACAGAACTGTTCAAACTAGATGATTAGGAATTACTGCAGACAATTTTCAGCAAGTTGCAGCATGGAAATACGGAAATAAGCACTTTTCCATAAACAAGCTCTAAATCATGTTTGATGCACTCTGGATACAATGTTTTTTACAGAACTGTTCAAACTAGATGATTAGGAACACTGCAGACAATTTTCAGCAAGTTGCAGCATGGAAATACGGAAATAAGCACTTTTCCATAAACAAGCTCTAAATCATGTTTGATGCACTCTGGATACAATGTTTTTTACAGAACTGTTCAAACTAGATGATTAGGAATACTGCAGACAATTTTCAGCAAGTTGCAGCATGGAAATACGGAAATAAGCACTTTTCCATAAACAAGCTCTAAATCATGTTTGATGCACTCTGGATACAATGTTTTTTACAGAACTGTTCAAACTAGATGATTAGGAATACTGCAGACAATTTTCAGCAAGTTGCAGCATGGAAATACGGAAATAAGCACTTTTCCATAAACAAGCTCTAAATCATGTTTGATGCACTCTGGATACAATGTTTTTTACAGAACTGTTCAAACTAGATGATTAGGAACACTGCAGACAATTTTCAGCAAGTTGCAGCATGGAAATACGGAAATAAGCACTTTTCCATAAACAAGCTCTAAATCATGTTTGATGCACTCTGGATACAATGTTTTTTACAGAACTGTTCAAACTAGATGATTAGGAACACTGCAGACAATTTTCAGCAAGTTGCAGCATGGAAATACGGAAATAAGCACTTTTCCATAAACAAGCTCTAAATCATGTTTGATGCACTCTGGATACAATGTTTTTTACAGAACTGTTCAAACTAGATGATTAGGAACACTGCAGACAATTTTCAGCAAGTTGCAGCATGGAAATACGGAAATAAGCACTTTTCCATAAACAAGCTCTAAATCATGTTTGATGCACTCTGGATACAATGTTTTTTACAGAACTGTTCAAACTAGATGATTAGGAATACTGCAGACAATTTTCAGCAAGTTGCAGCATGGAAATACGGAAATAAGCACTTTTCCATAAACAAGCTCTAAATCATGTTTGATGCACTCTGGATACAATGTTTTTTACAGAACTGTTCAAACTAGATGATTAGGAACACTGCAGACAATTTTCAGCAAGTTGCAGCATGGAAATACGGAAATAAGCACTTTTCCATAAACAAGCTCTAAATCATGTTTGATGCACTCTGGATACAATGTTTTTTACAGAACTGTTCAAACTAGATGATTAGGAATACTGCAGACAATTTTCAGCAAGTTGCAGCATGGAAATACGGAAATAAGCACTTTTCCATAAACAAGCTCTAAATCATGTTTGATGCACTCTGGATACAATGTTTTTTACAGAACTGTTCAAACTAGATGATTAGGAATACTGCAGACAATTTTCAGCAAGTTGCAGCATGGAAATACGGAAATAAGCACTTTTCCATAAACAAGCTCTAAATCATGTTTGATGCACTCTGGATACAATGTTTTTTACAGAACTGTTCAAACTAGATGATTAGGAACACTGCAGACAATTTTCAGCAAGTTGCAGCATGGAAATACGGAAATAAGCACTTTTCCATAAACAAGCTCTAAATCATGTTTGATGCACTCTGGATACAATGTTTTTTACAGAACTGTTCAAACTAGATGATTAGGAACACTGCAGACAATTTTCAGCAAGTTGCAGCATGGAAATACGGAAATAAGCACTTTTCCATAAACAAGCTCTAAATCATGTTTGATGCACTCTGGATACAATGTTTTTTACAGAACTGTTCAAACTAGATGATTAGGAATACTGCAGACAATTTTCAGCAAGTTGCAGCATGGAAATACGGAAATAAGCACTTTTCCATAAACAAGCTCTAAATCATGTTTGATGCACTCTGGATACAATGTTTTTTACAGAACTGTTCAAACTAGATGATTAGGAATACTGCAGACAATTTTCAGCAAGTTGCAGCATGGAAATACGGAAATAAGCACTTTTCCATAAACAAGCTCTAAATCATGTTTGATGCACTCTGGATACAAAGTTTTTTACAGAACTGTTCAAACTAGATGATTAGGAACACTGCAGACAATTTTCAGCAAGTTGCAGCATGGAAATACGGAAATAAGCACTTTTCCATAAACAAGCTCTAAATCATGTTTGATGCACTCTGGATACAATGTTTTTTACAGAACTGTTCAAACTAGATGATTAGGAATACTGCAGACAATTTTCAGCAAGTTGCAGCATGGAAATACGGAAATAAGCACTTTTCCATAAACAAGCTCTAAATCATGTTTGATGCACTCTGGATACAATGTTTTTACAGAACTGTTCAAACTAGATGATTAGGAACACTGCAGACAATTTTCAGCAAGTTGCAGCATGGAAATACGGAAATAAGCACTTTTCCATAAACAAGCTCTAAATCATGTTTGATGCACTCTGGATACAATGTTTTTTACAGAACTGTTCAAACTAGATGATTAGGAATTACTGCAGACAATTTTCAGCAAGTTGCAGCATGGAAATACGGAAATAAGCACTTTTCCATAAACAAGCTCTAAATCATGTTTGATGCACTCTGGATACAATGTTTTTTACAGAACTGTTCAAACTAGATGATTAGGAATACTGCAGACAATTTTCAGCAAGTTGCAGCATGGAAATACGGAAATAAGCACTTTTCCATAAACAAGCTCTAAATCATGTTTGATGCACTCTGGATACAATGTTTTTTACAGAACTGTTCAAACTAGATGATTAGGAACACTGCAGACAATTTTCAGCAAGTTGCAGCATGGAAATACGGAAATAAGCACTTTTCCATAAACAAGCTCTAAATCATGTTTGATGCACTCTGGATACAATGTTTTTACAGAACTGTTCAAACTAGATGATTAGGAATACTGCAGACAATTTTCAGCAAGTTGCAGCATGGAAATACGGAAATAAGCACTTTTCCATAAACAAGCTCTAAATCATGTTTGATGCACTCTGGATACAATGTTTTTTACAGAACTGTTCAAACTAGATGATTAGGAATACTGCAGACAATTTTCAGCAAGTTGCAGCATGGAAATACGGAAATAAGCACTTTTCCATAAACAAGCTCTAAATCATGTTTGATGCACTCTGGATACAATGTTTTTTACAGAACTGTTCAAACTAGATGATTAGGAACACTGCAGACAATTTTCAGCAAGTTGCAGCATGGAAATACGGAAATAAGCACTTTTCCATAAACAAGCTCTAAATCATGTTTGATGCACTCTGGATACAATGTTTTTTACAGAACTGTTCAAACTAGATGATTAGGAACACTGCAGACAATTTTCAGCAAGTTGCAGCATGGAAATACGGAAATAAGCACTTTTCCATAAACAAGCTCTAAATCATGTTTGATGCACTCTGGATACAATGTTTTTTACAGAACTGTTCAAACTAGATGATTAGGAATACTGCAGACAATTTTCAGCAAGTTGCAGCATGGAAATACGGAAATAAGCACTTTTCCATAAACAAGCTCTAAATCATGTTTGATGCATCTCTGGATACAATGTTTTTTACAGAACTGTTCAAACTAGATGATTAGGAATACTGCAGACAATTTTCAGCAAGTTGCAGCATGGAAATACGGAAATAAGCACTTTTCCATAAACAAGCTCTAAATCATGTTTGATGCACTCTGGATACAAAGTTTTTACAGAACTGTTCAAACTAGATGATTAGGAACACTGCAGACAATTTTCAGCAAGTTGCAGCATGGAAATACGGAAATAAGCACTTTTCCATAAACAAGCTCTAAATCATGTTTGATGCACTCTGGATACAATGTTTTTTACAGAACTGTTCAAACTAGATGATTAGGAACACTGCAGACAATTTTCAGCAAGTTGCAGCATGGAAATACGGAAATAAGCACTTTTCCATAAACAAGCTCTAAATCATGTTTGATGCACTCTGGATACAATGTTTTTTACAGAACTGTTCAAACTAGATGATTAGGAATACTGCAGACAATTTTCAGCAAGTTGCAGCATGGAAATACGGAAATAAGCACTTTTCCATAAACAAGCTCTAAATCATGTTTGATGCACTCTGGATACAATGTTTTTTACAGAACTGTTCAAACTAGATGATTAGGAATACTGCAGACAATTTTCAGCAAGTTGCAGCATGGAAATACGGAAATAAGCACTTTTCCATAAACAAGCTCTAAATCATGTTTGATGCACTCTGGATACAAAGTTTTTTACAGAACTGTTCAAACTAGATGATTAGGAACACTGCAGACAATTTTCAGCAAGTTGCAGCATGGAAATACGGAAATAAGCACTTTTCCATAAACAAGCTCTAAATCATGTTTGATGCACTCTGGATACAATGTTTTTACAGAACTGTTCAAACTAGATGATTAGGAATACTGCAGACAATTTTCAGCAAGTTGCAGCATGGAAATACGGAAATAAGCACTTTTCCATAAACAAGCTCTAAATCATGTTTGATGCACTCTGGATACAATGTTTTTTACAGAACTGTTCAAACTAGATGATTAGGAATTACTGCAGACAATTTTCAGCAAGTTGCAGCATGGAAATACGGAAATAAGCACTTTTCCATAAACAAGCTCTAAATCATGTTTGATGATCTCTGGATACAATGTTTTTTACAGAACTGTTCAAACTAGATGATTAGGAATACTGCAGACAATTTTCAGCAAGTTGCAGCATGGAAATACGGAAATAAGCACTTTTCCATAAACAAGCTCTAAATCATGTTTGATGCACTCTGGATACAAAGTTTTTACAGAACTGTTCAAACTAGATGATTAGGAACACTGCAGACAATTTTCAGCAAGTTGCAGCATGGAAATACGGAAATAAGCACTTTTCCATAAACAAGCTCTAAATCATGTTTGATGCACTCTGGATACAATGTTTTTTACAGAACTGTTCAAACTAGATGATTAGGAACACTGCAGACAATTTTCAGCAAGTTGCAGCATGGAAATACGGAAATAAGCACTTTTCCATAAACAAGCTCTAAATCATGTTTGATGCACTCTGGATACAATGTTTTTTACAGAACTGTTCAAACTAGATGATTAGGAATTACTGCAGACAATTTTCAGCAAGTTGCAGCATGGAAATACGGAAATAAGCACTTTTCCATAAACAAGCTCTAAATCATGTTTGATGCACTCTGGATACAATGTTTTTTACAGAACTGTTCAAACTAGATGATTAGGAATACTGCAGACAATTTTCAGCAAGTTGCAGCATGGAAATACGGAAATAAGCACTTTTCCATAAACAAGCTCTAAATCATGTTTGATGCACTCTGGATACAATGTTTTTACAGAACTGTTCAAACTAGATGATTAGGAATACTGCAGACAATTTTGCAAGTTGCACAACTTTTTAAACAAGCTCTAAATCATGTTTTGCAGATAAAACATGGAGAATGAAAACACTGTAGAATGAAATAAGCACTTTTCCATAAACAAGCTCTAAATCATGTTTGATGCACTCTGGATACAATGTTTTTTAAACAGAACTGTTCAAACTAGATGATTAGGAACACTGCAGACAATTTTCAGCAAGTTGCAGCATGGAAATACGGAAATAAGCACTTTTCCATAAACAAGCTCTAAATCATGTTTGATGCACTCTGGATACAATGTTTTTTACAGAACTGTTCAAACTAGATGATTAGGAATACTGCAGACAATTTTCAGCAAGTTGCAGCATGGAAATACGGAAATAAGCACTTTTCCATAAACAAGCTCTAAATCATGTTTGATGCACTCTGGATACAATGTTTTTTACAGAACTGTTCAAACTAGATGATTAGGAATACTGCAGACAATTTTCAGCAAGTTGCAGCATGGAAATACGGAAATAAGCACTTTTCCATAAACAAGCTCTAAATCATGTTTGATGATCTCTGGATACAATGTTTTTTACAGAACTGTTCAAACTAGATGATTAGGAATACTGCAGACAATTTTCAGCAAGTTGCAGCATGGAAATACGGAAATAAGCACTTTTCCATAAACAAGCTCTAAATCATGTTTGATGCACTCTGGATACAAAGTTTTTTACAGAACTGTTCAAACTAGATGATTAGGAACACTGCAGACAATTTTCAGCAAGTTGCAGCATGGAAATACGGAAATAAGCACTTTTCCATAAACAAGCTCTAAATCATGTTTGATGCACTCTGGATACAATGTTTTTTACAGAACTGTTCAAACTAGATGATTAGGAATACTGCAGACAATTTTCAGCAAGTTGCAGCATGGAAATACGGAAATAAGCACTTTTCCATAAACAAGCTCTAAATCATGTTTGATGCACTCTGGATACAATGTTTTTTACAGAACTGTTCAAACTAGATGATTAGGAATTACTGCAGACAATTTTCAGCAAGTTGCAGCATGGAAATACGGAAATAAGCACTTTTCCATAAACAAGCTCTAAATCATGTTTGATGCACTCTGGATACAATGTTTTTTACAGAACTGTTCAAACTAGATGATTAGGAATACTGCAGACAATTTTCAGCAAGTTGCAGCATGGAAATACGGAAATAAGCACTTTTCCATAAACAAGCTCTAAATCATGTTTGATGCACTCTGGATACAAAGTTTTTTACAGAACTGTTCAAACTAGATGATTAGGAACACTGCAGACAATTTTCAGCAAGTTGCAGCATGGAAATACGGAAATAAGCACTTTTCCATAAACAAGCTCTAAATCATGTTTGATGCACTCTGGATACAAAGTTTTTTACAGAACTGTTCAAACTAGATGATTAGGAACACTGCAGACAATTTTCAGCAAGTTGCAGCATGGAAATACGGAAATAAGCACTTTTCCATAAACAAGCTCTAAATCATGTTTGATGCACTCTGGATACAATGTTTTTTACAGAACTGTTCAAACTAGATGATTAGGAATACTGCAGACAATTTTCAGCAAGTTGCAGCATGGAAATACGGAAATAAGCACTTTTCCATAAACAAGCTCTAAATCATGTTTGATGCACTCTGGATACAATGTTTTTTACAGAACTGTTCAAACTAGATGATTAGGAATTACTGCAGACAATTTTCAGCAAGTTGCAGCATGGAAATACGGAAATAAGCACTTTTCCATAAACAAGCTCTAAATCATGTTTGATGCACTCTGGATACAATGTTTTTTACAGAACTGTTCAAACTAGATGATTAGGAATACTGCAGACAATTTTCAGCAAGTTGCAGCATGGAAATACGGAAATAAGCACTTTTCCATAAACAAGCTCTAAATCATGTTTGATGCACTCTGGATACAAAGTTTTTTACAGAACTGTTCAAACTAGATGATTAGGAACACTGCAGACAATTTTCAGCAAGTTGCAGCATGGAAATACGGAAATAAGCACTTTTCCATAAACAAGCTCTAAATCATGTTTGATGCACTCTGGATACAATGTTTTTTACAGAACTGTTCAAACTAGATGATTAGGAATACTGCAGACAATTTTCAGCAAGTTGCAGCATGGAAATACGGAAATAAGCACTTTTCCATAAACAAGCTCTAAATCATGTTTGATGCACTCTGGATACAATGTTTTTTACAGAACTGTTCAAACTAGATGATTAGGAATTACTGCAGACAATTTTCAGCAAGTTGCAGCATGGAAATACGGAAATAAGCACTTTTCCATAAACAAGCTCTAAATCATGTTTGATGATCTCTGGATACAATGTTTTTTACAGAACTGTTCAAACTAGATGATTAGGAATACTGCAGACAATTTTCAGCAAGTTGCAGCATGGAAATACGGAAATAAGCACTTTTCCATAAACAAGCTCTAAATCATGTTTGATGCACTCTGGATACAAAGTTTTTTACAGAACTGTTCAAACTAGATGATTAGGAACACTGCAGACAATTTTCAGCAAGTTGCAGCATGGAAATACGGAAATAAGCACTTTTCCATAAACAAGCTCTAAATCATGTTTGATGCACTCTGGATACAATGTTTTTTACAGAACTGTTCAAACTAGATGATTAGGAACACTGCAGACAATTTTCAGCAAGTTGCAGCATGGAAATACGGAAATAAGCACTTTTCCATAAACAAGCTCTAAATCATGTTTGATGCACTCTGGATACAATGTTTTTTACAGAACTGTTCAAACTAGATGATTAGGAATACTGCAGACAATTTTCAGCAAGTTGCAGCATGGAAATACGGAAATAAGCACTTTTCCATAAACAAGCTCTAAATCATGTTTGATGCACTCTGGATACAATGTTTTTTACAGAACTGTTCAAACTAGATGATTAGGAACACTGCAGACAATTTTCAGCAAGTTGCAGCATGGAAATACGGAAATAAGCACTTTTCCATAAACAAGCTCTAAATCATGTTTGATGCACTCTGGATACAATGTTTTTTACAGAACTGTTCAAACTAGATGATTAGGAATACTGCAGACAATTTTCAGCAAGTTGCAGCATGGAAATACGGAAATAAGCACTTTTCCATAAACAAGCTAAATCATGTTTGATGCACTCTGGATACAATGTTTTTTACAGAACTGTTCAAACTAGATGATTAGGAATACTGCAGACAATTTTCAGCAAGTTGCAGCATGGAAATACGGAAATAAGCACTTTTCCATAAACAAGCTCTAAATCATGTTTGATGCACTCTGGATACAATGTTTTTTACAGAACTGTTCAAACTAGATGATTAGGAATACTGCAGACAATTTTCAGCAAGTTGCAGCATGGAAATACGGAAATAAGCACTTTTCCATAAACAAGCTCTAAATCATGTTTGATGCACTCTGGATACAATGTTTTTTACAGAACTGTTCAAACTAGATGATTAGGAATACTGCAGACAATTTTCAGCAAGTTGCAGCATGGAAATACGGAAATAAGCACTTTTCCATAAACAAGCTCTAAATCATGTTTGATGCACTCTGGATACAATGTTTTTTACAGAACTGTTCAAACTAGATGATTAGGAACACTGCAGACAATTTTCAGCAAGTTGCAGCATGGAAATACGGAAATAAGCACTTTTCCATAAACAAGCTCTAAATCATGTTTGATGCACTCTGGATACAAAGTTTTTTACAGAACTGTTCAAACTAGATGATTAGGAACACTGCAGACAATTTTCAGCAAGTTGCAGCATGGAAATACGGAAATAAGCACTTTTCCATAAACAAGCTCTAAATCATGTTTGATGCACTCTGGATACAATGTTTTTTACAGAACTGTTCAAACTAGATGATTAGGAATACTGCAGACAATTTTCAGCAAGTTGCAGCATGGAAATACGGAAATAAGCACTTTTCCATAAACAAGCTCTAAATCATGTTTGATGCACTCTGGATACAATGTTTTTTACAGAACTGTTCAAACTAGATGATTAGGAATTACTGCAGACAATTTTCAGCAAGTTGCAGCATGGAAATACGGAAATAAGCACTTTTCCATAAACAAGCTCTAAATCATGTTTGATGCATCTCTGATACAATGTTTTTTACAGAACTGTTCAAACTAGATGATTAGGAATACTGCAGACAATTTTCAGCAAGTTGCAGCATGGAAATACGGAAATAAGCACTTTTCCATAAACAAGCTCTAAATCATGTTTGATGCACTCTGGATACAAAGTTTTTTACAGAACTGTTCAAACTAGATGATTAGGAACACTGCAGACAATTTTCAGCAAGTTGCAGCATGGAAATACGGAAATAAGCACTTTTCCATAAACAAGCTCTAAATCATGTTTGATGCACTCTGGATACAATGTTTTTTACAGAACTGTTCAAACTAGATGATTAGGAATACTGCAGACAATTTTCAGCAAGTTGCAGCATGGAAATACGGAAATAAGCACTTTTCCATAAACAAGCTCTAAATCATGTTTGATGCACTCTGGATACAATGTTTTTTACAGAACTGTTCAAACTAGATGATTAGGAATACTGCAGACAATTTTCAGCAAGTTGCAGCATGGAAAATGAAATAAGCACTTTTCCATAAACAAGCTCTAAATCATGTTTGATGCACTCTGGATACAATGTTTTTTACAGAACTGTTCAAACTAGATGATTAGGAATTACTGCAGACAATTTTCAGCAAGTTGCAGCATGGAAATACGGAAATAAGCACTTTTCCATAAACAAGCTCTAAATCATGTTTGATGATCTCTGGATACAATGTTTTTTACAGAACTGTTCAAACTAGATGATTAGGAATACTGCAGACAATTTTCAGCAAGTTGCAGCATGGAAATACGGAAATAAGCACTTTTCCATAAACAAGCTCTAAATCATGTTTGATGCACTCTGGATAAAACTTTTTTTTGTTATGTTTATTCGAGATGTTATGAAAACACTGTAGAATGCATAAATAAGCACATTTCCATAAACAAGCTCTAAATCATGTTTGATGCACTCTGGATACAATGTTTTTTACAGAACTGTTCAAACTAGATGATTAGGAATACTGCAGACAATTTTCAGCAAGTTGCAGCATGGAAATACGGAAATAAGCACTTTTCCATAAACAAGCTCTAAATCATGTTTGATGCACTCTGGATACAATGTTTTTTACAGAACTGTTCAAACTAGATGATTAGGAATACTGCAGACAATTTTCAGCAAGTTGCAGCATGGAAATACGGAAATAAGCACTTTTCCATAAACAAGCTCTAAATCATGTTTGATGCACTCTGGATACAATGTTTTTTACAGAACTGTTCAAACTAGATGATTAGGAACACTGCAGACAATTTTCAGCAAGTTGCAGCATGGAAATACGGAAATAAGCACTTTTCCATAAACAAGCTCTAAATCATGTTTGATGCACTCTGGATACAATGTTTTTACAGAACTGTTCAAACTAGATGATTAGGAATACTGCAGACAATTTTCAGCAAGTTGCAGCATGGAAATACGGAAATAAGCACTTTTCCATAAACAAGCTCTAAATCATGTTTGATGCACTCTGGATACAATGTTTTTACAGAACTGTTCAAACTAGATGATTAGGAATACTGCAGACAATTTTCAGCAAGTTGCAGCATGGAAATACGGAAATAAGCACTTTTCCATAAACAAGCTCTAAATCATGTTTGATGCACTCTGGATACAAAGTTTTTTACAGAACTGTTCAAACTAGATGATTAGGAACACTGCAGACAATTTTCAGCAAGTTGCAGCATGGAAATACGGAAATAAGCACTTTTCCATAAACAAGCTCTAAATCATGTTTGATGCACTCTGGATACAATGTTTTTTACAGAACTGTTCAAACTAGATGATTAGGAATACTGCAGACAATTTTCAGCAAGTTGCAGCATGGAAATACGGAAATAAGCACTTTTCCATAAACAAGCTCTAAATCATGTTTGATGCACTCTGGATACAATGTTTTTTACAGAACTGTTCAAACTAGATGATTAGGAATTACTGCAGACAATTTTCAGCAAGTTGCAGCATGGAAATACGGAAATAAGCACTTTTCCATAAACAAGCTCTAAATCATGTTTGATGATCTCTGGATACAATGTTTTTTACAGAACTGTTCAAACTAGATGATTAGGAATACTGCAGACAATTTTCAGCAAGTTGCAGCATGGAAATACGGAAATAAGCACTTTTCCATAAACAAGCTCTAAATCATGTTTGATGCACTCTGGATACAAAGTTTTTTACAGAACTGTTCAAACTAGATGATTAGGAACACTGCAGACAATTTTCAGCAAGTTGCAGCATGGAAATACGGAAATAAGCACTTTTCCATAAACAAGCTCTAAATCATGTTTGATGCACTCTGGATACAAAGTTTTTTACAGAACTGTTCAAACTAGATGATTAGGAACACTGCAGACAATTTTCAGCAAGTTGCAGCATGGAAATACGGAAATAAGCACTTTTCCATAAACAAGCTCTAAATCATGTTTGATGCACTCTGGATACAATGTTTTTTACAGAACTGTTCAAACTAGATGATTAGGAATACTGCAGACAATTTTCAGCAAGTTGCAGCATGGAAATACGGAAATAAGCACTTTTCCATAAACAAGCTCTAAATCATGTTTGATGCACTCTGGATACAATGTTTTTTACAGAACTGTTCAAACTAGATGATTAGGAATTACTGCAGACAATTTTCAGCAAGTTGCAGCATGGAAATACGGAAATAAGCACTTTTCCATAAACAAGCTCTAAATCATGTTTGATGATCTCTGGATACAATGTTTTTTCAGAACTGTTCAAACTAGATGATTAGGAATACTGCAGACAATTTTCAGCAAGTTGCAGCATGGAAATACGGAAATAAGCACTTTTCCATAAACAAGCTCTAAATCATGTTTGATGCACTCTGGATACAAAGTTTTTTACAGAACTGTTCAAACTAGATGATTAGGAACACTGCAGACAATTTTCAGCAAGTTGCAGCATGGAAATACGGAAATAAGCACTTTTCCATAAACAAGCTCTAAATCATGTTTGATGCACTCTGGATACAATGTTTTTTACAGAACTGTTCAAACTAGATGATTAGGAACACTGCAGACAATTTTCAGCAAGTTGCAGCATGGAAATACGGAAATAAGCACTTTTCCATAAACAAGCTCTAAATCATGTTTGATGCACTCTGGATACAATGTTTTTTACAGAACTGTTCAAACTAGATGATTAGGAATACTGCAGACAATTTTCAGCAAGTTGCAGCATGGAAATACGGAAATAAGCACTTTTCCATAAACAAGCTCTAAATCATGTTTGATGCACTCTGGATACAATGTTTTTTACAGAACTGTTCAAACTAGATGATTAGGAATACTGCAGACAATTTTCAGCAAGTTGCAGCATGGAAATACGGAAATAAGCACTTTTCCATAAACAAGCTCTAAATCATGTTTGATGCACTCTGGATACAAAGTTTTTTACAGAACTGTTCAAACTAGATGATTAGGAACACTGCAGACAATTTTCAGCAAGTTGCAGCATGGAAATACGGAAATAAGCACTTTTCCATAAACAAGCTCTAAATCATGTTTGATGCACTCTGGATACAATGTTTTTTACAGAACTGTTCAAACTAGATGATTAGGAATACTGCAGACAATTTTCAGCAAGTTGCAGCATGGAAATACGGAAATAAGCACTTTTCCATAAACAAGCTCTAAATCATGTTTGATGCACTCTGGATACAATGTTTTTTACAGAACTGTTCAAACTAGATGATTAGGAATTACTGCAGACAATTTTCAGCAAGTTGCAGCATGGAAATACGGAAATAAGCACTTTTCCATAAACAAGCTCTAAATCAATGTTTGATGCACTCTGGATACAATGTTTTTACAGAACTGTTCAAACTAGATGATTAGGAATACTGCAGACAATTTTCAGCAAGTTGCAGCATGGAAATACGGAAATAAGCACTTTTCCATAAACAAGCTCTAAATCATGTTTGATGCACTCTGGATACAATGTTTTAAACATAACTGTTCAAACTAGATGATTAGGAACACTGCAGACAATTTTCAGCAAGTTGCAGCATGGAAATACGGAAATAAGCACTTTTCCATAAACAAGCTCTAAATCATGTTTGATGCACTCTGGATACAATGTTTTTTACAGAACTGTTCAAACTAGATGATTAGGAACACTGCAGACAATTTTCAGCAAGTTGCAGCATGGAAATACGGAAATAAGCACTTTTCCATAAACAAGCTCTAAATCATGTTTGATGCACTCTGGATACAATGTTTTTTACAGAACTGTTCAAACTAGATGATTAGGAACACTGCAGACAATTTTCAGCAAGTTGCAGCATGGAAATACGGAAATAAGCACTTTTCCATAAACAAGCTCTAAATCATGTTTGATGCACTCTGGATACAATGTTTTTTACAGAACTGTTCAAACTAGATGATTAGGAACACTGCAGACAATTTTCAGCAAGTTGCAGCATGGAAATACGGAAATAAGCACTTTTCCATAAACAAGCTCTAAATCATGTTTGATGCACTCTGGATACAATGTTTTTACAGAACTGTTCAAACTAGATGATTAGGAACACTGCAGACAATTTTCAGCAAGTTGCAGCATGGAAATACGGAAATAAGCACTTTTCCATAAACAAGCTCTAAATCATGTTTGATGCACTCTGGATACAATGTTTTTTACAGAACTGTTCAAACTAGATGATTAGGAACACTGCAGACAATTTTCAGCAAGTTGCAGCATGGAAATACGGAAATAAGCACTTTTCCATAAACAAGCTCTAAATCATGTTTGATGCACTCTGGATACAATGTTTTTTACAGAACTGTTCAAACTAGATGATTAGGAATACTGCAGACAATTTTCAGCAAGTTGCAGCATGGAAATACGGAAATAAGCACTTTTCCATAAACAAGCTCTAAATCATGTTTGATGCACTCTGGATACAATGTTTTTTACAGAACTGTTCAAACTAGATGATTAGGAACACTGCAGACAATTTTCAGCAAGTTGCAGCATGGAAATACGGAAATAAGCACTTTTCCATAAACAAGCTCTAAATCATGTTTGATGCACTCTGATACAATGTTTTTTACAGAACTGTTCAAACTAGATGATTAGGAACACTGCAGACAATTTTCAGCAAGTTGCAGCATGGAAATACGGAAATAAGCACTTTTCCATAAACAAGCTCTAAATCATGTTTGATGCACTCTGGATACAATGTTTTTTACAGAACTGTTCAAACTAGATGATTAGGAATACTGCAGACAATTTTCAGCAAGTTGCAGCATGGAAATACGGAAATAAGCACTTTTCCATAAACAAGCTCTAAATCATGTTTGATGCACTCTGGATACAATGTTTTTTACAGAACTGTTCAAACTAGATGATTAGGAACACTGCAGACAATTTTCAGCAAGTTGCAGCATGGAAATACGGAAATAAGCACTTTTCCATAAACAAGCTCTAAATCATGTTTGATGCACTCTGGATACAATGTTTTTTACAGAACTGTTCAAACTAGATGATTAGGAATACTGCAGACAATTTTCAGCAAGTTGCAGCATGGAAATACGGAAATAAGCACTTTTCCATAAACAAGCTCTAAATCATGTTTGATGCACTCTGGATACAATGTTTTTTACAGAACTGTTCAAACTAGATGATTAGGAATACTGCAGACAATTTTCAGCAAGTTGCAGCATGGAAATACGGAAATAAGCACTTTTCCATAAACAAGCTCTAAATCATGTTTGATGCACTCTGGATACAATGTTTTTTACAGAACTGTTCAAACTAGATGATTAGGAACACTGCAGACAATTTTCAGCAAGTTGCAGCATGGAAATACGGAAATAAGCACTTTTCCATAAACAAGCTCTAAATCATGTTTGATGCACTCTGGATACAATGTTTTTTACAGAACTGTTCAAACTAGATGATTAGGAACACTGCAGACAATTTTCAGCAAGTTGCAGCATGGAAATACGGAAATAAGCACTTTTCCATAAACAAGCTCTAAATCATGTTTGATGCACTCTGGATACAATGTTTTTACAGAACTGTTCAAACTAGATGATTAGGAACACTGCAGACAATTTTCAGCAAGTTGCAGCATGGAAATACGGAAATAAGCACTTTTCCATAAACAAGCTCTAAATCATGTTTGATGCACTCTGGATACAATGTTTTTTACAGAACTGTTCAAACTAGATGATTAGGAATACTGCAGACAATTTTCAGCAAGTTGCAGCATGGAAATACGGAAATAAGCACTTTTCCATAAACAAGCTCTAAATCATGTTTGATGCACTCTGGATACAATGTTTTTACAGAACTGTTCAAACTAGATGATTAGGAATTACTGCAGACAATTTTCAGCAAGTTGCAGCATGGAAATACGGAAATAAGCACTTTTCCATAAACAAGCTCTAAATCATGTTTGATGCACTCTGGATACAATGTTTTTACAACTGTTCAAACTAGATGATTAGGAATACTGCAGACAATTTTCAGCAAGTTGCAGCATGGAAATACGGAAATAAGCACTTTTCCATAAACAAGCTCTAAATCATGTTTGATGCACTCTGGATACAATGTTTTTTACAGAACTGTTCAAACTAGATGATTAGGAACACTGCAGACAATTTTCAGCAAGTTGCAGCATGGAAATACGGAAATAAGCACTTTTCCATAAACAAGCTCTAAATCATGTTTGATGCACTCTGGATACAATGTTTTTACAGAACTGTTCAAACTAGATGATTAGGAACACTGCAGACAATTTTCAGCAAGTTGCAGCATGGAAATACGGAAATAAGCACTTTTCCATAAACAAGCTCTAAATCATGTTTGATGCACTCTGGATACAATGTTTTTACAGAACTGTTCAAACTAGATGATTAGGAACACTGCAGACAATTTTCAGCAAGTTGCAGCATGGAAATACGGAAATAAGCACTTTTCCATAAACAAGCTCTAAATCATGTTTGATGCACTCTGGATACAATGTTTTTTACAGAACTGTTCAAACTAGATGATTAGGAATACTGCAGACAATTTTCAGCAAGTTGCAGCATGGAAATACGGAAATAAGCACTTTTCCATAAACAAGCTCTAAATCAATGTTTGATGCACTCTGGATACAATGTTTTTACAGAACTGTTCAAACTAGATGATTAGGAATACTGCAGACAATTTTCAGCAAGTTGCAGCATGGAAATACGGAAATAAGCACTTTTCCATAAACAAGCTCTAAATCATGTTTGATGCACTCTGGATACAAAGTTTTTACAGAACTGTTCAAACTAGATGATTAGGAACACTGCAGACAATTTTCAGCAAGTTGCAGCATGG